>NC_069499.1:159654174-159969174 GCF_027579735.1 Bombina bombina | reverse complement strand
ATTTTTCCTTCGATGATAGCAATCCGTCCAGGCCCTGAGGCAGCAAAGCAGCCCCAAACCATGATGCCCCCACCACCCTACTTCACAGTTGGGATGAGGTTTTGATGTTGGTGTGCTGTGCCTCTTTTTATAGTGTTGTGTGTTTCTTCCTAACAACTCAACTTTGGTTTCATCTGTCCACAGAATATTTTGCAAGTACTGCTGTGGAACATCCAGGTGCTCTTGTGCAAACTGTAAACGTGCAGCAATGTTTTGTTTGGACAGCAGTGGCTTCCTCTGTGGTATCCTCCCATGAAATCCATTCTTGTTTAGTGTTTTACGTATTGTTGATTCGCTAACAGGGATGTTAGCATTTGCCAGTGACTTTTGTAAGTCTTTAGCCGACACTCTAGGATTCTTCTTCACCTCATTGAGCAGTCTGCGCTGTGCTCTTGCAGTCATCTTTAAAGGACGGCCACTTCAAGGGAGAGTAGCAGCAGTGCTGAACTTTCTCCATTTATAAACAATTTGTCTTACCGTGGACTGATGAACAGCAAGGCTTTTGGATATACTTTTATAACCCTTTCCAGCTTTATGCAAGTCAACAATTCTTAATTGTAGGTCTTCTGAGAGCTCTTTTGTGCGAGGCATCATTCACATCAGGCAATGCTTCTTGTGAAAAGCAAACCCAGAACTGGTGTGTGTTTTTTATAGGGCAGGGCAGCTGTAACCAACACCTCCAATCTCATCTCATTGGATTGGACTCCAGTTGGCTGACATCTCACTCCAATTAGCTCATCATTAGTCTAGGGGTTCACATACTTTTTTTCACCTGCACTGTGAATGTTTACATGGTGTGTTCAATAAAAACATGGCAACATTTCATTCTTTGTGTGTTATTAGTTTAAGCAGACTGTGATTGTCTATTGTGACTTAGATGATGATTAGATCACATTTTATGACCAATTTGTGCAGAAATCCATATCATTCCAAAGGGTTCACATACTTTTTCTTGCAACTGTACATGACTGTAAAAGGCTAAAATGCATTCTAACTCGTGAGAACTCAGATCTTTGAGCCTTTATAACTTTTTTGTGCATAATCATTTTTATTGGATAGTGTTACCCGTCTGTACTATTAAAGTACAGTGTTCTATATCTGTGTACTATTAAATGTATTTTTGATGTGTTTTGTGACACTTTTTTGTTTAGAAAATCAACCAGAGCTCCAAAGATGTGGTAATCATTTTATCGTAAATCGGGATTGCACTCACACATTTGCATTTACTTTCAATTTGCAATACACATGCTACATCCGACGCGCACAAGCAGCCATGATAAACCCGATATCACTTGCGCGTAACTGTTAGAGCGACACTCGGAATCTGACCCCTGAGTCAAATTAATGTATTACGGATTTGCAAAATAGAATTGGGCCCATGGATTTTGTTACTAAATTTTCTCAGGAAATAAAAAGTGTAAAATAAACTTTGAGATGAGTGTTTGTGCAAAAACTAATAATGAAAAACAAGGGGGGGGGGGGGGTGGAGAGAGATTATTGCAAATAATTCAATGGGAAAGGTTAGTTTTTGTGTGTCTGCATGTATATATATGTAGTGTGTGTATGCTGATGTGTGTCTGCATATTTATTTGTATGCTTTGCAGTATGTGTGTTGCTGGGTATTTGAGACTTTGTATATGTGTGTATATGTTACAGTTAAAGTGCAGAAACAGTTAATGTGCACATTACCTAGCTAGTCTGCAGATTAACTGATTTGCTCAGTTAAAGTGCAGAATCTGCACTTTACCTAGGTAATGTGCACATTAACTGCTTCCATGTAGTTAAAGTTGGAAAAGTTTGTTTCTCTCATGTAAACTGTTTATTGAAAAAGAAGCCGAAGAATGTTCCGATTTCGGCCGAGGGCAGATAGATTAGAACAGAGCACTCTGGAGCGTATCTGCCCTCGGCCGAAATCGGAACATTCTTCGGCTTCTTTTTCAATAAACAGTTTACATTAGAGAAACAAACTTTTCTAAAAAGCTAAAGTGCTTGAAAGTGTATTATTTGTTTTTCAACTGTATTATCACAGATACATTACAGCTAGATTGGCAGATATTTCACATTCTCAGTACGATGTTCTTACATTTATTTGTGCTCATTGCATAATTCCACAATGGGTTGCAGGGAAGTCGATTCTGTAACAATTCAGAATGCAGAATGGGAAATATACAATGCTTAGAAGTGTAGAGGCCAAGATGCTAATAAATGGAAAAACAGAATTAGAGCAGTTGTTATACCCTTGGGAAAACTACTATAAACTTGTTAAGAAGTTGAAGTGTGTCTGGGCAATGAATCATGCATAAAGTGCGCCACACTGCCCTTTAAGATTTTGTTTTTACCTCCATTTTCTGAAGAAAGTGCCCCAGGCTCTCTAAAAAAAAGTGATAAGAACTGATTATCATAGGAAAAACCATGGGACTCCCTTTAGTTTTATATATATATATATATATATATATATATATATATATATATATATATATTTATGACATTTCCCATCCCTGATCCTGCCCAACACATACTACTTTTGCCCGAGGGGATGGTGTTGGGGTGTCCCTCTTTCCTATTTGGAAATGTTGGGAGGTATGGTGCAGTGTAGTGGCAGGAGCAGCAACAGGCCTTGGTGTGGCAGTGATCTCCATGTGGTCCAAGTTGGGAGCAAGAAACTTATTGTGAGTATATATTTATTTATCACCTTCTGACAGTGTTTGGAAATACTACTTCTTCGTTGAAAAAACAGAATTTATGCTTACCTGATAAATTTCTCTCTCTTACAGGTGTATTCAGTCCACGGCTTCATCCTTACTTGTGGGATATTCTCAATCCCTACAGGAAGTGGCAAAGAGAGCACACAGCAAAGCTGTCCATATAGCTCCCCTCAGGCTCCGCCCCCCCAGTCATTCGACCGACAGTTAGGAGAAAAAGGAGAACCATAGGGTGCAGTGGTGACTGTAGTTATTGTAAATTAAATTTGAACCGGACTTAAAAATCAGGGCGGGCCGTGGACTGAATACACCTGTAAGAGAAAGAAATTTATCAGGTAAGCATAAATTCTGTTTTCTCTTACTTGGTGTATTCAGTCCACGGCTTCATCCTTACTTGTGGGATACCAATACCAAAGCAATAGGATACGGATGAAGGGAGGGAACAAGTCAGGTAACCTAAACGGAAGGCAGAAGAAGCAAAAGTATCGAATTTGTAAAATTTGGCGAATGTATGCAGTGAAGACCAAGTCGCTGCCTTACAAATCTGTTCAACAGAAGCCTCATTCTTGAAAGCCCATGTGGAAGCCACAGCTCTGGTGGAATGAGCTGTAATTCGTTCAGGAGGCTGCTTACCAGCAGTCTCATAAGCCAATCGGATGATGCTTTTCAGCCAGAATGAAAGAGAGGTAGCAGTCGCTTTGTGACCTCTCCTCTTACCAGAATACACAACAAACAAGGATGATGTTTGTCTGAAATCTTTAGTTGCTTTCAAATAGAACTTTAAAGCACGAACCACATCAAGATTGTGCAACAGTCGTTCCGTCTTAGAAACTGGATTAGGGCACAGAGAAGGAACAATGATTTCCTGGTTAATATTCTTATTAGAAACCACCTTCGGAAGGAAACCAGGTTTAGTACGCAAAACAACCTTATCTGCATGGAACACCAGATAGGGTGAATCACACTGTAAAGCAGATAATTCTGAAACTCTTCGAGCAGAAGAAATAGCTACTAAAAACAAAACTTTCCAAGATAATAACTTGATATCTATGGAATGCAAAGGTTCAAACGGAACCCTTTGAAGAACTGAAAGAACTAAATTTAGACTCCATGGAGGAGCCACAGGTCTGTAGACAGGCTTGATTCTAACTAAGGCCTGTGCAAACGCTTGAACGTCTGGTACAGCTGCCAGACGCTTGTGTAACAGAATAGACAGAGCAGATATCTGTCCCTTTAAGGAACTAGCCGACAGACCTTTCTCCAAACCTTCTTGGAGAAAAGACAATATCCTTGGAATCCGAACTTTACTCCACGAGTAACCCTTGGATTCACACCAACAAAGATATTTCCGCCATATCTTATGGTAAATTTTCCTGGTGACAGGCTTTCTGGCCTGTATCAGAGTATCTATAACTGATTCAGAGAACCCCCGCTTAGCTAGGATTAAGCGTTCAATCTCCAAGCAGTCAGTTGCAGAGAAACTAGATTTGGATGCTTGAAAGGACCTTGAATTAGAAGATCCTGCCTCAATGGCAGTTTCCATGGTGGGACCGATGACATGTCCACTAGATCTGCATACCAAGTCCTGCATTGCCACGCAGGCGCTATCAGAATTACCTAAGCCTTCTCCTGTTTGATTCTGGCTATTAGCCGAGGGAGAAGAGGAAACGGTGGAAAGACATAAGCTAGACTGAATGACCAAGGCGCTATTAATGCATCTATCAATGCCGCCTTGGGATCCCTGGATCTGGATCCGTAAAGGGGAAGTTTGGTGTTCTGACGGGACGCCATCAGATCCAACTGTGGAATGCCCCAAAGCTGGGTCAGCCGAGCAAAAACCCACTCCCCCGGATGGAAAGTCTGACGACTTAGAAAGTCCGCCTCCCAGTTGTCTACCCCTGGGATGTGAATTGGAGAAAGATAGCAGGAGTGATCCTCCACCCATTTGATAATCTTGGATACTTCCTTCATCGCTAGGGAACTCTTTGTTCCCCCCTGATGATTGATGTACGCTACAGTCGTGATGTTGTCCGACTGAAATCTGATGAATTTGGCCTCTGCTAGTTGAGGCCACGCCTGGAGCGTGTTGAAAATCGCTCTCAGCTCCAAAATGTTTATCGGGAGAAGAGATTCTTCCCGAGACCATAGTCCCTGAGCCTTCAGGGAGTTCCAGACAGCACCCCTGCCTACCAGACTGGCATCGGTCGTGACAATGGTCCACTCTGGTCTGCGGAAACTCATTCCCTGAGACAGGTGAACTTGAGACAGCCACCAGAGAAGAGAGTCTCTGGTTGTTTGGTCCATTTGAATTTGAGGAGATAAATCTGCGTAATCTCCATTCCACTGTTTGAGCATGCACAGTTGCAGTGGTCTGAGATGGATTCGGGCGAAAGGGACTACGTCCATCACCGCAACCATTAAACCAATTACTTCCATGCACTGAGCCACAGAAGGCCGAGGAATGGAATGAAGAACTCGGCAAGTATTCAACAGTTTTGACTTCCTGACCTCTGTCAGAAAGATTTTCATTTGTACCGAGTCTATTAATGTTCCCAGAAAGGGAACCCTTGTGAGCGGGGACAGAGAACTCTTTTCTACGTTCACCTTCCACCCGTGAGACCTTAGAAAGGCCAGAACGATGTCCGTATGAGCCTTGGCTCTGTGAAAAGACGACGCCTGTATTAATATGTCGTCTAGGTAAGGTGCTACTGCAATGCCCCGCGGTCTTAGTACCGCCAGAAGGGACCCTAGTACCTTTGTGAAAATTCTGGGAGCGGTGGCCAACCCGAAAGGAAGGGCCACGAACTGGTAATGTTTGTCCAGAAAGGCGAACCTTAGGAACTGATGGTGATCTTTGTGGATAGGTATATGTAGGTACGCATCCTTGAGATCCACGGTAGTCATATATTGACCTTCCTGGATCATCGGCAAGATTGTCCGAATGGTTTCCATCTTGAAAGACGGAACTCTGAGGAATTTGTTTAGAATTTTTAGATCCAGGATTGGCCTGAAAGTTCCTTCCTTCTTGGGAACTACGAACAGGTTTGAGTAAAAACTCAGTCCTTGTTTTGCAATTGGAACTGGGTGTATCACTCCCATTTTTAGTAGATCTTCTACACAGCGTAAGAACGCCTGTTTCTTTGTTTGGTCTGAAGACAAACGAGAAATGTGGAACCTTCCCCTTGGGGGAAGAGTCCTTGAATTCTAGAAGATACCCCTGAACAACTATTTCTAATGCCCAGGGTTCCGGAATATCTCTTGCCCAAGCCGGAGCAAAGAGAGAAAGTCTACCCCCTACCAGATCCGGTCCCGGATCGGGGCTACCATGGTTTCCATCTTGAAAGACGGAACTCTGAGGAATTTGTTTAGAATTTTTAGATCCAGGATTGGCCTGAAAGTTCCTTCCTTCTTGGGAACTACGAACAGGTTTGAGTAAAAACCCAGTCCTTGTTCTGCAATTGGAACTGGGTGTATCACTCCCATTTTTAGTAGATCTTCTACACAGCGTAAGAACGCCTGTTTCTTTGTTTGGTCTGAAGACAAACGAGAAATGTGGAACCTTCCCCTTGGGGGAGAGTCCTTGAATTCTAGAAGATACCCCTGAACAACTATTTCTAATGCCCAGGGATCCGGAACATCTCTTGCCAAAGCCTGAGCAAAGAGAGAAAGTCTGCCCCCTACCAGATCCGGTCCCGGATCGGGGGCTACCTCTTCATGCTGTCTTGGTAGCAGGAACAGGCTTCTTGGCCTGTTTACCCTTATTCCAGCCCTGCAAGGGTCTCCAGGTTGCCTTGGGCTGGGAAGCGTTATCTTGCTTTGCGGCAGCAGAGGTTGCGGCAGGTCCGCTCCTGAAGTTGCGAAAGGAGCGAAAATTAGCCTTGTTTTTGGCCTTAAACGGCCTATCTTGTGGAAGGGCATGGCCCTTGCCTCCAGTGATATCTGAAATAATTTCTTTCAGCTCTGGGCCGAAAAGGGTTTTCCCCTTGAAGGGAATATTTAACAGTTTTGTTTTGGACGACACATCCGCCGACCACGATTTGAGCCAAAGCGCTCGTCGCGCCACGATGGCAAAACCTGAGTTTTTCACCGCTAGCTTAGCCAATTGGAAAGCGGCATCAGTGATAAAAGAATTAGCCAGCTTTAAAGCGTGAATTCTATCCATGACCTCATCGTATGAAGTCTCCCTCTGGAGCGACTCCTCCAAGGCCTCGAACCAAAAAGCCGCTGCAGTAGTTACCGGGATAATGCAGGCAATTGGTTGAAGCAGAAAACCTTGCTGAACAAAAATTTTCTTCAGCAAACCTTCCAATTTTTTATCCATAGGATCTTTGAAAGCACAACTGTCCTCTATTGGTATAGTTGTACGCTTAGCCAGTGTTGAAACCCCCCTCTACCTTAGGGACCGTCTGCCACGCGTCCCGCCTAGGGTCGTTTATGGGGAACATTTTCTTAAAGATAGGTGGGGGAGCAAAGGGTACACCGGGTCTCTCCCACTCCCTAGTCACAATATCCGCCACCCTCTTTGGGATCGGAAATGCCTCAGTGTATACAGGGACCTCTAAATATCTGTCCATTTTACACAATTTTTCAGGGACCACCATGGGGTCACAATCATCCAGCGTAGCTAAAACCTCCTTAAGCAGGACGCGGAGGTGTTCCAGTTTAAATTTAAACGCTAAGGAATCTGAATCTGCCTGCTGAGAAACTTTTCGTGTGTCAGAAATTTCTCCCTCAGACAGCCCTTCCCTCACTGCTACCTCTGAGTTTTGTGAGGGTACTACAGATAAATTATCCAAAGCTTCAGATTGCTCATCCTCTGTATTTAAAACTGAGCTATCGCGCTTTCTTGGAAAAACTGGCAGTTTGGATAAAAATGCTGCAAGGGAATTATCCATTACTGCTGCTAATTGCTGTAAAGTAATAGGGGCCAATGCGCTAGAGGTACTAGGCATCGCTTGCGCGGGCGTAACTGGTGTAGACACATGGGGGGAGGAAGGAGGACTATCCTCATTACCCTCCGTTAAGGAATCATCTTGGGCTGCATTTTTAATTGTCACTGGATGATCCTTAAAATGCTTAGATGTTTTTGCACACTTTAAACATAAATGCAATGGGGGTACTGCCATGGCTTTTGAAGATAAAGAACAAGGTCTATCTGAAGGCTCAGACATGTTTGACAGACTCAGACAACAGTAAAATAATGAAAAAAATACTTTTTGAAAAAACGTTACAGTCTCTTTAAATGTTAAAAAGGCACAGACTTTTTTTCCAAATCATCAAAAAACATCCGATCTTAATGAAATTTTCACCACATGATCCTAATGCCTTGAAATGATTGCACACAAGTTTTCAAATCGTTTAACCCCTTAATGCCCAAACCGGAGCAAAATGAAGTTAATACCCGGTTTAACCCACTACAGTACTATGCCACAGTCTTTGCTGTGGCTTTACCTTCCTTTAGAGTTAATTGCAGGTGTAAATTAAGCCTCCCTGAAGTCCTCCTGTACTCTAAAGGCTCTGCACATGAAGCTGCGTGGAGCTGTGTTGCACATCAACTGTGCAATTGAGGCGCGAAAATGAGGCCCTCCTCCTTCCTTCTCCAGAGTTATGGGGCCTTCATGAGTCAGATTAGCTGTCTTATAATATGCCAGGCGTAAAAAGTCCCCAAAAAGTGTTTTCAATCGTTTAAAAAAAATAAGATTACCTTAATAAAGTAATCGATTTAACCCATCACAGTGTCTGCCAGTATAAAAGCCCTTAACTAAAGCCATCATTCTATACTGTGTCTCAGAAAATGGCTTTCCTTCCCTCATGGGATATCTGTCAGTCTTCTAGCACTACCAGGTCTTGTTAGAAAAAATGACTGAAACATACCTTAAGCAGTATAAGCCTGCAAGCTGTTCCCCCAACTGAAGTTCTCCTGTACTCAACAGTCCTGTGTGGGAACAGCCATGGATTTTAGTTACAACATGCTAAAATCTTTTTCCTCTCTGCAGAAATCTTCATCGCTTTCTGCCACAGTAAATAGTACAAACCGGCACTATTTTAAAAACAGAATTTATGTTTACCTGATAAATTTCTTTCTCCAACGCTGTGTCCGGTCCACGGCTTCATCCTTACTTGTGGGAATATTCTCTTCCCCAACAGGAAATGGCAAAGAGAGCACAGCAAAAGCTGCCCATATAGCCCCCCCTCTGGCTCCGCCCCCCCAGTCATTCGACCGACGGTTAGGAGAAAAAGGAGAAACTATAGGGTGCCGTGGTGACTGTAGTGTATAAAGAAAGAAATTCATCAAACCTGATTAAAAACCAGGGCGGGCCGTGGACCGGACACACCGTTGGAGAAAGAAATTTATCAGATAAACATAAATTCTGTTTTCTCCAACATTGGTGTGTCCGGTCCACGGCTTCATCCTTACTTGTGGGAACCAATACCAAAGCTTTAGGACACGGATGAAGGGAGGGAGCAAACCAGGTTACCTTAACTGAAGGCACCACGGCTTGCAAAACCTCTCTCCCAAAAATAGCCTCCGAAGAAGCATAAGTATCGAATTTGTAAAATTTGGCAAAAGTATGCAGAGAAGACCAAGTCGCTGCCTTACAGATCTGATCAACAGAAGCCTCGTTCTTGAAGGCCCACGTGGAAGCCACAGCTCTAGTAGAATGCGCTGTAATTCGTTCAGGAGGCTGCCGTCCGGCAGTCTCATAAGCCAATCGGAAGATGCTTTTCAGCCAAAAAGAAAGAGAGGTAGCAGTAGCTTTCTGCCCTCTCCTCTTACCAGAATACACAACAAACAAAGATGAAGTCTGTCTCAAATACTTTGTTGCTTCTAAATAGAACTTTAAAGCACGGACCACATCTAGATTGTGTAACAAGCGTTCCTTCTTTGAAACTGGATTCGGACACAGAGAAGGAACAACAATTTCCTGGTTGATATTCCTGTTGGAAACGACCTTTGGAAGAAAACCAGGCTTGGTACGTAAAACTACCTTATCTGTATGGAATACCAGATAGGGAGAAGTACATTGCAAAGCAGATAATTCAGAAACTCTTCTAGCAGAAGAAATAGCAACCAAAAACAGAACTTTCCAAGATAGTAACTTAATATCTATGGCATGCATGGGTTCAAACGGAACCCCTGAAGAACTGAAAGAACTAAATTTAGAGTCATGGGTCTGTAAACAGGCTTGATTCTAACCAACGCCTGTACAAACGCCTGTACATCTGGCACTGCTGCCAGACGTTTGTGTAACAAAACAGACAGAGCAGATATCTGTCCTTTTAAGGAACTAGCTGACAAACCTTTATCCAGACCTTCTTGGAGAAAGGAAAATATCCTAGGGATTTTAATTCTACTCCAAGGGAACCCCTTGGATTCGCACCAACAGATATATTTTTGCCATATCTTATGGGAAATCTTCCTAGTTACAGGTTTTCTGGCTTGAACCAGAGTATCTATGACTGAATCTGAAAACCTACGCTTAGATAGAATCAAGCGTTCAATTTCCAAGCAGTCAGTTGGAGAGAGACTAGATTTGGATGTTTGAACGGACCTTGTACCAGAAGATCCTGTCTCAAAGGTAGCTTCCATGGTGGAGCCGATGACATATTCACCAGGTCTGCATACCAAGTCCTGCGTGGCCACGCAGGAGCTATGAGGATCACCGAGGCCTGCTCCTGTTTGATCCTGGCTACAAGCCTGGGAAGGAGAGGAAACGGTGGAAACACATAAGCTAGGTTGAACGACCAAGGCGCCACTAATGCGTCCACCAGTGTCGCCTTGGGGTCCCTGGATCTGGATCCGTATCGAGGAACCTTGGCGTTCTGGCGAGACGCCATCAGGTCCATATCTGGAATGCCCCATAGTTGGGTTAACTGGGCAAAGACCTCCGGGTGGAGTTCCCACTCCCCCGGATGAAAAGTCTGGCGACTTAGATAACCCGCCTCCCAGTTGTCCACACCTGGGATGTGAATTGCAGATAGGTGGCAGGAGTGATCCTTCGCCCCATTTGATGATCTTGGATACCTCTCTCATCGCTAAGGAACTCTTTGTTCCCCCCTGATGATTGATGTACGCTACAGTCATGTTGTCCGACTGGAACCTTATGAATTTGGCCTTTGCTAGGAGAGGCCACGCCAGGAGCGCATTGAATATCGCTCTCAGTTCTAAAATGTTTATCGGGAGAAGAGACTCTTCTCGAGACCATAGACCTTGAGCTTTCAGAGATTCCCAGACCGCACCCCAGCCTAAGAGACTGGCGTTGGTTGTGACAATGACCCATTCTGGTCTGCGGAAACTCATTCCCTGAGACAGGTGATCGTGAGACAACCACCAGCGGAGAGAATCCCTGGTTACCTGGTCTACTTGAATCTGGGGAGACAAGTCTGCATAGTCCCCATTCCACTGATTGAGCATGCACAGTTGTAATGGTCTTAGATGAATTCGAGCAAAAGGAACTATGTCCATTGCTGCAACCATCAATCCTACTACTTCCATGCACTGAGCTATGGAAGGCTGAGGAATAGAGTGAAGAACTTGACAAGCGTTTAGAAGCTTTAACTTTCTGACCTGTCAGGAAGATCTTCATTTCTTTAGAATCTATTATTGTTCCCAAAAAGGGAACTCTTGTTGACGGGGACAGGGAACTCTTTTCTACGTTCACCTTCCACCCGTGAGACCTGAGAAAGGCTAGAACGATGTCTGTATGAGCCTTTGCTTTGGAAAGAGACGACGCTTGGATTAGAATGTCGTCTAGATAAGGTGCTACAGCAATGCCCCTCTGTCTTAGAACCGCTAGAAGGGACCCTAGCACCTTCGTGAAAATTCTGGGAGCAGTGGCTAAACCGAATGGAAGAGCCACGAACTGGTAATGTTTGTCCAAAAAGGCGAACCTCAGGAACTGATGATGATGATCTTTGTGGATAGGAATATGCAGGTACGCATCCTTTAAGTCCACGGTAGTCATATATTGACCTTCCTGGATTGTTGGTAAGATTGTCCGAATGGTTTCCATTTTGAATGATGGAACTCTGAGGAATTTGTTTAGGATTTTTAGATCCAGAATTGGCCTGAAAGTTCCCTCTTTTTTAGGAACTACAAACAGATTCGAGTAATAACCCAGACCTTGTTCCACTGTTGGAACTGGGTTTATCACTCCCATTTTTAATAGGTCTCCTACGCAATGTAAGAATGCCTGTCTCTTTATCTGGTCTGAAGATAAGCGAGACATGTGGAA
The DNA here is from genome assembly GCF_027579735.1 of Bombina bombina. Lineage (NCBI taxonomy): Eukaryota > Metazoa > Chordata > Amphibia > Anura > Bombinatoridae > Bombina > Bombina bombina. Next base: position 159,957,197 of record NC_069499.1, on the reverse strand, counting down.
CCTTCCCCTTGGAGGGAGTTCCTTGAACTCTAGACGATACCCCTGAGAGACTATTTCTAGCGCCAAGGGATCCGGAACGTCTCTTGCCCAAGCCTGAGCGAAGAGAGAAAGTCTGCCCCCCACGAGATCCGGTCCCGGATCGGGGGCTACCCCTTCATGCTGTCTTGGTAGCAGCAGCAGGCTTCTTGGCCTGTTTACCCTTATTCCAGCCTTACCATGGTTTCCATGCTGGTTTAGGCTGGGAAGAGTTGCCTTCTTGTCTGGAGGCCGCAGAGTTAGGATTCGGTCCGTTCCTGAAATTGCGAAAGGAATGAAAATTGGATTTGTTCTTAGCCTTGAAAGGCCTATCCTGTGGAAGGGCATGTCCCTTTCCACCAGTAATGTCCGAAATAATCTCTTTCAATTCCGGCCCGAAAAGGGTCTTACCCTTGAAAGGAATATTAAGCAATTTATTCTTGGACGACACATCCGCCGACTAGGATTTTAGCCAGAGCGCTCTGCGCGCCACTATTGCAAAACCTGAATTTTTCGCCGCTAACTTAGCCAATTGGAAAGCGGCATCCAAAATAAAAGAATTAGCCAATTTTAGTGCGTGAATTCTGTCCATGACTTCATCATATGGAGTCTCTTTTTGGAGCGATTTTTCTAGTTCCTCGAACCAAAAATACGCTGCCGAGGTGACTGGAATAATGCACGAGATTGGTTGAAGAAGGAAACCTTGTTGAACAAATATCTTTTTTAGCAATCCTTCCAATTTTTTATCCATAGGATCTTTAAAAGTGCAACTGTCCTCAACAGGAATAGATGTGCGCTTAGCTAATGTTGACACTGCCCCCTCCACCTTAGGAACCGTTTGCCATGCGTCCTTTCTGGGGTCAACCATAGGGAACATTTTCTTGAATATAGGAGGCGGAACAAAAAGGTATACCTGGCTTTTCCCACTCCTTAGTCACTATGTCCGCCACCCGCTTGGGTATCGGAAAGGCATCAGCGTGCACTGGGACCTCTAAGAATTAGTCCATCTTGCACAATTTCTCTGGAATTACCAAAGAATCACAGTCATCGAGAGTAGTTAGGACCTCCTTAAGCAGGGCGCGGAGATGTTCTAACTTAAATTTAAATAGTATGACATCAGTGTCTGCCTGCTGAGAAACTTTTCCTGAATCAGCAATTTCCCCCTCAGACAGACCCTCCCTCGCTACCAATTCGGATTGATGTGAGGGTACAACTGATAAAGTGTCCTCAGCGCCAACCTGCTCATCTTCTGTATTTAAAACTGAGCTATCACGCTTTCTAGGATAGGATGGCAGTTTGGATAACAGATTTGCTATAGAATTATCCATTACTGCTGTTAATTGTTGCATAGTAACAAGCATTGGCACGCTAGATGTACTAGCCTGCACGGGCAAAACTGGTGATGACACAGAAGGAGAGGATGAAGAACTATCCCCACTACCTTCATTAGAAGAATCATCTTGGGCAATCTTATTCAATGAGTCAGGACTGTCCGTACTTTGTTTGGACGCTATGACACAATTTGCACATACATTAACAGGGGGAACCACCTTGGCTTTCATACACACACAACATAAGTTATCTGAAGGTATAGACATGTTAGACAGACTTTGGCAGGCTAATAATGCAATAAAAACGTTTTTAAAGAAAAGAGTTACTGTTCCTTTAAATAATAAACAGACACACTTTATTTCTGATATGTTGGAAAACAATGAAGGCAATGTCCGATTTTTACAGAGAGTCCTAATGCCTTGAAAGTATTGCACACCAAGTTTCAAGACTTTAACCCTTAAAATGAGCAAACCGGAGCTATTTGTTTAATTTAACAATTTTAGTACACTACAATCACAGCCACAGCCTTGCTGCGGCTCTTTACCTTCCCTGAGAGTTATTCAGCACTGAAATAAAACCTTCCTGAGTCCGTTTTTTGAAGCCACAAGACCCCTCACATGAAGCTGCATGCACTGCCATGGAAGTAAACTGCGCAATTGAGGCTCGAAAACGGGGCCTCCTTCCTCTGCATACCAGAGTGAAGGGGCCTTTCTGAGAGAAATAGTAGTCTAACTAAATGCCAGGCGAATAAAAACGTTCCCAAAAGTGCTTTTACATACTCAAAAACACTGCCAAACATGAAAAAAATCAATCGATTTAGCCCACAATAGTGTCAACCATTATAGAGCCCAATAATAAGCCTTAATCTGTTATAAGTCTAAGAAAATGGCTTACTTTACTCCTTAAGGGAAAACTGACAGTCTTCTAGCATTAACATGTCTTGTTAGAAATATGACTGATCATACCTGTAGCAGATAAGCCTGCAAACTGTTCCCCCCAACTGAAGTTCTCTGGTTTCAACAGTCCTGCGTGGGAACAGCAACCGATTTTAGTTACTACTGCTAAAATCATACTCCTCTTTTAACAGAAATCTTCTTCATTTTCTGTTGTAGAGTAAATAGTACAAACCGGCACTATTTTAAAATAAACTCTTGATAGAAGAAATAAAAAACTACAACTAACACCACATACTCTTTACCATCCCCGTGGAGATGCTACTTGTTCAGAGCGGCAAAGAGAATGACTGGGGGGCGGAGCCAGAGAGGGGGCTATATGGGCAGCTTTTGCTGTGCTCTCTTTGCCATTTCCTGTTGGGGAAGAGAATATTCCCACAAGTAAGGATGAAGCCGTGGACCGGACACACCAATGTTGGAGAAATAAACTTTTGATTGAAGAAATAAAAACTACAAATCTAACACCACATACTCTTTACCCTCCCGTGGAGATGCTACTTGTTAGAGCGGCAAAGAGAATGACTGGGGGGACGGAGCCTGAGGGGAGCTATATGGACAGCTTTGCTGTGTGCTCTCTTTGCCACTTCCTGTAGGGATTGAGAATATCCCACAAGTAAGGATGAAGCCGTGGACTGAATACACCAAGTAAGAGAAAGGGATCCATAAGGGCTTGTCGCTCTAATCCAATCACACATCTCTATTCCACATTACCAGGAAGAAAATACTGCAGATTCTACATAACCGGCTCCCAAACCTTTCTCTGCAGAAACATTGTTTGGCCGGCCTAATCTGTATATAAACTACCTTCCGCCGCTTGGTCGGCACAACACCACATCTACTAAAGGTTTGATTATATTCTTTTTACAAAGTAGCCGTTTGGCAGACATAGTACTTTTAAAAATAACTACTGCCGCTTGGTCGACCACACAAGGTTTGAACACATACCACTGCAGTGTGTATCTTTTTTAGCTAACATTTTACTTTGGTACCATTTATATTAACCAGTCATTTCTTTTGAGCTCAATGTTATTAACCTATCGTAACAAATGAATTGTGTATTTGAATTTTTTAACTGTGCTTAGATTCAGTAAATATTTATTCACACCTTATTCGCAATTGTTTCATCTTTTATTCCATCGTTTGTTATGCTATTAATATTCACAATTTTTAAATATTCTTATTAATAGTATTACAGCTATTAGCTTGCCAACAAGTATTCAATCTAACCAAGCTATTGTATTAGTGCTCTCCATTTTTGACGATTTTCTTATCCTAACCTAACATTTGTTTGGAGGAGCATTTGTTTTTAGGGAGTAGCAATGTTGAGAACTCATTAGGGTGTATCATCTCTAAACTGTTATCTGCACTTTAGCATTTTTTTAAAATACCTTTTTTCTTCAGCAAAGCCGGACCAGCAATACCTCACCCGCAGCTCCTCTGTACTTATGTCAGCGTCCATCTCGTGAGGCCACGCCGTGTTTGAAGGAAACTGGTTTTGTCATTGCTGTGCTAAGTACAGCACGAGAAGTGGGCGGAGGATCGCCGGTCCGGCTTTGCTGAAGAAAAAAGTAAGTATTTTGAGGAGAAAAAACGCTGCAATGTAAAAGTTTCATGAATGAAAGTGCCCATGTTTTTAATAATATTTTAAAAAACTGGGCACTCATTCATGAAACTTTACATTCACTTTAAGAAGGAAAAGAGAGAGATTTATTGGGAAAAGGAAGTAGGATGCTGTGCCTAACCTGTAAGCATTCACACAAAAGAAAATAAATAAAATCTACTATTACAAATAAAAAAAAATAAGATACAAGATACAATTAGATGTACAGACAAAAATGTAACCTATTAGAATACAAATGTGTGCACAATATGTAGGGAAGTCAGAAAGACCCACACAAGATAGGATCAGGGAAAATTAACTCTAGAGAATTATGCTCTGGAAAGAAATAGGGATTTGCCTATACCTAAGCAGTTTGTAGAATGTAAATGGGGGACTTATAGGCTAGTCCAGTTATACGGGTATTGATAAATGTAAAAGAAACTGGAGAGGTGCTGATTTGCATATAAATGTATTAAAATCAGATACAAAGTGGATTTTCGAATTAAAGACTGACTCCTAGGATTAAAGGGGCAGTCGACACCAAATTTGTGATTGTTTAAAAAAATAGATAATGCCTTTATTAACCATCCCCCAGCTTTGCACAACCAACATTGTTATATTAATATACCTTTTAACATTTGAACCTTTAAAATGTTTGTCTCTTTCCAAGCTACTACAGACTCTCTTCACATGCTTTTTTATTAGCTTTTCACAAGAGACTGTTAGTTCATGTGAGCAATATAGATAACATTGTGCTCTCTCCTGTGGAGTTGTGGCTGCACTAATTGGCTAAAAATGCAAGTCAATAGATTATAAATAGCCATGTGATAAGGGGGCTGTCAGAAGATGCTTAGATACAAGGTAATCACAGAGGTAAATAGTATATTATAATAACCACGTTGGCTGTGCAAAACTGGGGAATGGGTAATAAAAGGATTATATTCCCTTTTAAACAGTAACAATTTTGGAGTAGACTCTCCCTTTAATCTTCTAGGAGTCAATCTTTAATACGAAAATCCACTTGGTATCTTTTTTTTATGCATATTAGCACCTCTCCCTTTAAATCAAGAATCGGAGATAGTGTGTTTTTTAGTAGATGAATTAAATTATATCTTTGATGATGCTTTTCTAAATATAACCGTTTTTGGTTATATTTTAAGAGCAATGATATATGTACTTGCGGTGTATTCGACAAATATATACGGATTTGAATATATTTTTATGTATTTTTTTTTTATTAAATTACATTTTTTAGATACATTTTAATAAAATGTTATAGATTGCTAAAAAAACAACAACATTCTAATTGATTATTAAAATAATTTTCTTTATATTTTTTTAAAATAAACAGGAGTACATGAATTTGTTCTAAAAAAAATTTTTTTTTAACACTTATTAAAATGAAGGTCAATTTAGATGAATGAATCGGTGGCCAGTTTTCAATAATACTATTAAAAACAAGGGCACTTTAATTCATCAAAATTGACATTTCACTAGTTTTCTTCAAAAACTTACCTTTTAATCCTGACAGCGGCTCCAGCGATTCCCCCGGCCGTCGGAAGCCTCTTCATACGTCAGAAATGATGAATCCCGCTTCCTCCAATCACGACTTTCCCCCCCCGGGGGAATCATGGCCTGAGGCAACGCTGTGATTGGAGGAAGCCGGATTCGTCATTTTGGACCCGCAAAGAGGGCTTGCGACGGGCGGAGGAAGCGCTGCAGCAGCTGTCAGGATTAAAAGTTAGGTAAATTTATGAAGAAAACGAGTGAAATGTAAATTTTGATGAATTAAAGTGCCATTGTTTTTAATAGGAATAATAAAAACCGGGCACCGATTCATCTAAATTGACCTTGAATTTAATCTTTTAAATACTGCTTGCAGAAAATGTGACAGCAGAGAGATGTATGTTCCTTTAAGAATGATCAGTTATTTAGGTGGTAAAGCATGCTGGAAGTTAGAGATGCACAGCTGAAACGCATTTCTCTTGTGTTTGACCCTACTCTGTTTCCATAGTGAGCCACATTGATAACTTTGAGGCAGTGAAGCCGAAAGTGAAACCGGTGATTCCTGAATAGCCATGGACTGAGGTATTGATAACAGCGGACTAACAGTTGATACCTGAGGGAAGTGAGAACATGAGACAGATCCTTCCGGTGTAAGTAAGACGTAGCACCATTATGTATTTGACCATTGGCAATACCGTAACAAGGGTTTTCTTGTCTTGTGGCAATCACCCTGTGTTACTGAGATGAATTTATTGCGATTTTACAAACCCGGAAACCATTTATAAAAACTGAATCCTGTATATGGATACATGAGTTTTTTTTATCTATACGTTTGATTTTAACAATATATCTATATGATTGTTTATTACATAAAACGTGTCCAATTTGTTTACACAGCCGGGAACTACCCTCTGTATAAGGCTATTGAGTTAGTGCTGCACATACAATTCTCAGACACACAAGTAGTCAAAAAAACATCTAATAGATTTGTGTTGTAAGGGTTTGGAGGACACCCTTAATTTTTTGGGTGGCTTTATATTAGTACCATTTACAGAGCAGTGATACAGTTTTTAGAATTTAGTACTAACCTGCTCTTGCCCATCAGATGATAATTTCACATGTGCTTTAGTAATGCTATCATAAAAATCTAATCTGTTAAGGCTACTGGAGCTGAGAAACACTGGTCTAGATATCTAAAATGAAACATCTTTCTTGTTTTTATTTGGCATTTTCATCAATCTCTGCTTTTAAAGCTTTTCCTTTTATGATAATTTAGGTTTATACTCAATTTATACGCTTTCTAAATGTGATAGATTGCAGCCTCTTGTAAGGAAGGTTTGCATGCTTTGTTTTACCAATACTGTACATTAGCACATTTTATTAACATTAAAAGGTATACTATAAAAAAAAATTCCCTTAATGTGTTTGCAAAAACGTTATCAGATGCAGAGTATAAAATGTATGAGATTTGCTTTTTTTAAGGCTTATTTGTGTATATGAATTAGCTGATTTTGTGTTTTGAAGCCACAGCCTAATAAAATGGGTTGAGCTTGTAGGTATAATCAGATCTCGTTATTTTATCACATTATGTACATAAACCTGTTTCTTTATCTTATACTAGTCCCAAAGCCCGTTAACACGGGCCATTTTTTGCAGTACAGCGGTCCCACCCCTTGCTCTCTCTCTCCCCCCTCTCTTTTGCTCTTCTCTCTATTCTGCTTTTCCCCCTTTCTTTTGCTCTTTCCCCTCGCTTTTGTTCTCTCTCTCCCCCCTCTCTTCTGCACTGTCCCCTCTCTTCTGCTCTTTCCTATCTCTTTTTGTCTCTCCCCCCCTTTCGTGCCGACCGCACCCGGCCACGGCCACGCCCCGCCCACTTTAGCCGCAAACAGGTGTGTTTGTTCTCGTGCTGTCGCTACTGCGCATGACAGCTTCAGACAAACACACTTGGCCTTTTATATAATAGGATCTGTCCATAAACCAATCACCAATACTTGGAGAGAACAATGGAAAATTAACATTTTATTACCTTATCTCTTCTATAACCCACTGGGAATGTAATTTCTTCTACTCACTGTGTTTACAAATTAATACACTCCAGCAGGTAAAGTGGATCATTGGGAACAAATTAAAGTAAACTTTCCCTTTAACTGTACAGTTTAGAATTACTTTCTAGTAACAGGAAACATAGCAAAAGGCCTGAGTAGCTTTGCACACAGTCATCTGACAATGGTTTTCTAGTCTTCCGCCACCAGAAAAACTGTGCAGTGTACACTACTAGACTACATAACACTTTGGCAAGTAGAATACATTTTCCATAACATGTATGGGTGCTATTGCACAACTATGCTCAAAGCAAGGAAAACAACACCAGATTTCTAAACATAATAAAACCAGACACTGAGAAACTTGTACCACTTTATCAAGCCCACATCACAATAACGCATTTTTGAATAGTAATATAATTACTTAATGTTTTATATAAGATTAATGGACAGTGACTATCAACTTTAAAAAGCTTATATTAGAATATAAAGATTATACAATTTTAATTAAACTAAAAAAAAATGCATCTAAAGGGATACTAAACCCAAATTTTAGCAATTTTAAAGAACTTTCTAATTTACTCCTATTATCAATTTTTCTCTTGCTATCTTTATTTGAAAAGCAGGAATCTAAGTTTAGGAGCCAGCCCATTTTTGGTTCAGCACCTGGGTAGCAAGAATACCCAGAAAACCTTTGGGTTTAGTATCCCTTAAAAATTTGAATAAATGTTTATTATTGCGTATAAGCTAGGGGGCACTGATGATGAGTTTATGGAACCAAGGGGGGGGGAAGCTGGAATGTTTGGGAACCACAGAGAGCATTCTCTTTACATCCTCTGTACTTTGTCTCAGGAGAAGCAGTGCACTACTGGGAACTTGCTGGTGACTACAAACACGCCTCGTCATTGGCTCACGAGGTGTCTTCAGCTAGCTCCCAGTAGTGCATTTAACACCTTTGCACTTTTAGGACCTTTTTAAATAAAAAAAATTTTTTCATAAGCCACAGACCAAATCAAAAATATACTCTCTACCTGAGAACCTACTAAGATGTTACTTTTACAAGGAATGTCAGAAATAGCACAAAAAAACAAAAAATACAAAAACAGCACATTATAAAAGCTAATTTGTTAGGAATTACTTCATTTCAACCAGACTGAACAACCTGCTATTAAACTGAAACAATGCAACCATTAATAAGCCATAATGCACAGACACGTTCTTGTGAAAATAACATAACTGAGTGTGTGTGCATCACTGCCCTGACTTCCCCAAACCCCAGGTCCTGGATACTCTCCAGAAAATGCTGCAAGGTCTTTCTTGGCATCTGCAATGAGGAGAGACTGGCACATTGAGTGACATTAGGATGATGTGTATCCTCCACACTAATGCTCAAGGCTGCATTTATGATAAAATTATTACTGGTTACTTTCAATGCAAATATAGGATTCAAGTCGAATTAAATTGAAGGGAATACATTTGTTGTGTAGTATAAAGTCCAGAGGTGATAGTTGTATTTCCTATGAAGGATTCCTGTGAAAATGCAAATTTTATAACAATACAGATGGGCACTGGGGACAGTAATAGAAGATGCACAAGAAACAGGAACAATTGACAAATTTAGATTCAAGATGCTGCACTCGTGGTTGAAGAAAACTAGTGAAAAACACATCTGAGCTACTTAGCATTATGACCATGTTTGGAAACATCTCAGGGTATAAAATCAATATCTTTTTTTTATTAAATTACATTTTTTAGATACATTTTAATAAAATGTTATAGATTGCTAAAAAAACAACAACATTCTAATTGATTATTAAAATAATTTTCTTTATATTTTTTTAAAATAAACAGGAGTACATGAATTTGTTCTAAAAAAATTTTTTTTTAACACTTATTAAAATGAAGGTCAATTTAGATGAATGAATCGGTGGCCAGTTTTCAATAATACTATTAAAAACAAGGGCACTTTAATTCATCAAAATTGACATTTCACTAGTTTTCTTCAAAAACTTACCTTTTAATCCTGACAGCGGCTCCAGCGATTCCCCCGGCCGTCGGAAGCCTCTTCATACGTCAGAAATGATGAATCCCGCTTCCTCCAATCACGACTTTCCCCCCCCGGGGGAATCATGGCCTGAGGCAACGCTGTGATTGGAGGAAGCCGGATTCGTCATTTTGGACCCGCAAAGAGGGCTTGCGACGGGCGGAGGAAGCGCTGCAGCAGCTGTCAGGATTAAAAGTTAGGTAAATTTATGAAGAAAACGAGTGAAATGTAAATTTTGATGAATTAAAGTGCCATTGTTTTTAATAGGAATAATAAAAACCGGGCACCGATTCATCTAAATTGACCTTGAATTTAATCTTTTAAATACTGCTTGCAGAAAATGTGACAGCAGAGAGATGTATGTTCCTTTAAGAATGATCAGTTATTTAGGTGGTAAAGCATGCTGGAAGTTAGAGATGCACAGCTGAAACGCATTTCTCTTGTGTTTGACCCTACTCTGTTTCCATAGTGAGCCACATTGATAACTTTGAGGCAGTGAAGCCGAAAGTGAAACCGGTGATTCCTGAATAGCCATGGACTGAGGTATTGATAACAGCGGACTAACAGTTGATACCTGAGGGAAGTGAGAACATGAGACAGATCCTTCCGGTGTAAGTAAGACGTAGCACCATTATGTATTTGACCATTGGCAATACCGTAACAAGGGTTTTCTTGTCTTGTGGCAATCACCCTGTGTTACTGAGATGAATTTATTGCGATTTTACAAACCCGGAAACCATTTATAAAAACTGAATCCTGTATATGGATACATGAGTTTTTTTATCTATACGTTTGATTTTAACAATATATCTATATGATTGGACACGTTTTATGTAATAAACAATTTGTTTACACAGCCGGGAACTACCCTCTGTATAAGGCTATTGAGTTAGTGCTGCACATACAATTCTCAGACACACAAGTAGTCAAAAAAACATCTAATAGATTTGTGTTGTAAGGGTTTGGAGGACACCCTTAATTTTTTGGGTGGCTTTATATTAGTACCATTTACAGAGCAGTGATACAGTTTTTAGAATTTAGTACTAACCTGCTCTTGCCCATCAGATGATAATTTCACATGTGCTTTAGTAATGCTATCATAAAAATCTAATCTGTTAAGGCTACTGGAGCTGAGAAACACTGGTCTAGATATCTAAAATGAAACATCTTTCTTGTTTTTATTTGGCATTTTCATCAATCTCTGCTTTTAAAGCTTTTCCTTTTATGATAATTTAGGTTTATACTCAATTTATACGCTTTCTAAATGTGATAGATTGCAGCCTCTTGTAAGGAAGGTTTGCATGCTTTGTTTTACCAATACTGTACATTAGCACATTTTATTAACATTAAAAGGGACAGTATACTATAAAAAAAATTTCCCTTAATGTGTTTGCAAAAACGTTATCAGATGCAGAGTATAAAATGTATGAGATTTGCTTTTTTTAAGGCTTATTTGTGTATATGAATTAGCTGATTTTGTGTTTTGAAGCCACAGCCTAATAAAATGGGTTGAGCTTGTAGGTATAATCAGATCTCGTTATTTTATCACATTATGTACATAAACCTGTTTCTTTATCTTATACTAGTCCCAAAGCCCGTTAACACGGGCCATTTTTTGCAGTACAGCGGTCCCACCCCTTGCTCTCTCTCTCCCCCCTCTCTTTTGCTCTTCTCTCTATTCTGCTTTTCCCCCTTTCTTTTGCTCTTTCCCCTCGCTTTTGTTCTCTCTCTCCCCCCTCTCTTCTGCACTGTCCCCTCTCTTCTGCTCTTTCCTATCTCTTTTTGTCTCTCCCCCCCTTTCGTGCCGACCGCACCCGGCCACGGCCACGCCCCGCCCACTTTAGCCGCAAACAGGTGTGTTTGTTCTCGTGCTGTCGCTACTGCGCATGACAGCTTCAGACAAACACACTTGGCCTTTTATATAATAGGATCTGTCCATAAACCAGTCACCAATACTTGGAGAGAACAATGGAAAATTAACATTTTATTACCTTATCTCTTCTATAACCCACTGGGAATGTAATTTCTTCTACTCACTGTGTTTACAAATTAATACACTCCAGCAGGTAAAGTGGATCATTGGGAACAAATTAAAGTAAACTTTCCCTTTAACTGTACAGTTTAGAATTACTTTCTAGTAACAGGAAACATAGCAAAAGGCCTGAGTAGCTTTGCACACAGTCATCTGACAATGGTTTTCTAGTCTTCCGCCACCAGAAACTGTGCAGTGTACACTACTAGACTACATAACACTTTGGCAAGTAGAATACATTTTCCATAACATGTATGGGTGCTATTGCACAACTATGCTCAAAGCAAGGAAAACAACACCAGATTTCTAAACATAATAAAACCAGACACTGAGAAACTTGTACCACTTTATCAAGCCCACATCACAATAACGCATTTTTGAATAGTAATATAATTACTTAATGTTTTATATAAGATTAATGGACAGTGACTATCAACTTTAAAAAGCTTATATTAGAATATAAAGATTATACAATTTTAATTAAACTAAAAAAAAATGCATCTAAAGGGATACTAAACCCAAATTTTAGCAATTTTAAAGAACTTTCTAATTTACTCCTATTATCAATTTTTCTCTTGCTATCTTTATTTGAAAAGCAGGAATCTAAGTTTAGGAGCCAGCCCATTTTTGGTTCAGCACCTGGGTAGCAAGAATACCCAGAAAACCTTTGGGTTTAGTATCCCTTAAAAATTTGAATAAATGTTTATTATTGCGTATAAGCTAGGGGGCACTGATGATGAGTTTATGGAACCAAGGGGGGGGGGAAGCTGGAATGTTTGGGAACCACAGAGAGCATTCTCTTTACATCCTCTGTACTTTGTCTCAGGAGAAGCAGTGCACTACTGGGAACTTGCTGGTGACTACAAACACGCCTCGTCATTGGCTCACGAGGTGTCTTCAGCTAGCTCCCAGTAGTGCATTTAACACCTTTGCACTTTTAGGACCTTTTTAAATAAAAACATTTTTTTCATAAGCCACAGACCAAATCAAAAATATACTCTACCTGAGAACCTACTAAGATGTTACTTTTACAAGGAATGTCAGAAATAGCACAAAAAAACAAAAAATACAAAAACAGCACATTATAAAAGCTAATTTGTTAGGAATTACTTCATTTCAACCAGACTGAACAACCTGCTATTAAACTGAAACAATGCAACCATTAATAAGCCATAATGCACAGACACGTTCTTGTGAAAATAACATAACTGAGTGTGTGTGCATCACTGCCCTGACTTCCCCAAACCCCAGGTCCTGGATACTCTCCAGAAAATGCTGCAAGGTCTTTCTTGGCATCTGCAATGAGGAGAGACTGGCACATTGAGTGACATTAGGATGATGTGTATCCTCCACACTAATGCTCAAGGCTGCATTTATGATAAAATTATTACTGGTTACTTTCAATGCAAATATAGGATTCAAGTCGAATTAAATTGAAGGGAATACATTTGTTGTGTAGTATAAAGTCCAGAGGTGATAGTTGTATTTCCTATGAAGGATTCCTGTGAAAATGCAAATTTTATAACAATACAGATGGGCACTGGGGACAGTAATAGAAGATGCACAAGAAACAGGAACAATTGACAAATTTAGATTCAAGATGCTGCACTCGTGGTTGAAGAAAACTAGTGAAAAACACATCTGAGCTACTTAGCATTATGACCATGTTTGGAAACATCTCAGGGTATAAAATCAATATCAATAAATCAGAGGTCACATGGCTCCACAATTCAACAATCTTAATACTACCTCAGGCACTCTCAAATATTTAGTTATTTATTTACACATTAAACCCAACCAATTATATGGCCTAAATATAATCAAAGCCATAGATAATATCCAGAGAATATTGAATGGATGGCAAAATTTTCCACTCTCTTTGCAGAGTAGAATCCATCTGTTGAAAATTACTGTTCTACCAAAAATATTGTACCCCTTGCAAATGCTCCCAATAATGATAAAGAATAAAGACATAACATGTATTTCTTCCTTGTTTGGATCCTTTATATGGAACAACTCCAAACATAGGATTAATAAAACATAATTTATGTAAGAACTTACCTGATAAATTCATTTCTTTCATATTAACAAGAGTCCATGAGCTAGTGACGTATGGGATATACATTCCTACCAGGAGGGGCAAAGTTTCCCAAACCTTAAAATGCCTATAAATACACCCCTCACCACACCCACAAATCAGTTTAACGAATAGCCAAGAAGTGGGGTGATAAGAAAAAAAGTGCGAAGCATATAAAATAAGGAATTGGAATAATTGTGCTTTATACATAACCACCACAAAAAAGGGTGGGCCTCATGGACTCTTGTTAATATGAAAGAAATGAATTTATCAGGTAAGTTCTTACATAAATTATGTTTTCTTTCATGTAATTAACAAGAGTCCATGAGCTAGTGACGTATGGGATAATGACTACCCAAGATGTGGATCTTTCCACACAAGAGTCACTAGAGAGGGAGGGCTAAAATAAAGACAGCCAATTCCTGCTGAAAATAATCCACACCCAAAATAAAGTTTAACAAAAAACATAAGCAGAAGATTCAAACTGAAACCGCTGCCTGAAGAACTTTTCTACCAAAAACTGCTTCAGAAGAAGAAAACACATCAAAATGGTAGAATTTAGTAAAAGTATGCAAAGAGGACCAAGTTGCTGCTTTGCAGATCTGGTCAACCGAAGCTTCATTCCTAAACGCCCAGGAAGTAGATACTGACCTAGTAGAATGAGCTGTAATTCTCTGAGGCGGAATTTTACCCGACTCAACATAGGCAAGATGAATTAAAGATTTCAACCAAGATGCCAAAGAAATGGCAGAAGCTTTCTGGCCTTTCCTAGAACCGGAAAAGATAACAAATAGACTAGAAGTCTTACGGAAAGATTTCGTAGCTTCAACATAATATTTCAAAGCTCTAACAACATCCAAAGAATGCAATGATTTCTCCTTAGAATTCTTAGGATTAGGACATAATGAAGGAACCACAATTTCTCTACTAATGTTGTTGGAATTCACAACTTTAGGTAAAAATTCAAAAGAAGTTCGCAACACCGCCTTATCCTGATGAAAAATCAGAAAAGGAGACTCACACGAAAGAGCAGATAATTCAGAAACTCTTCTAGCAGAAGAGATGGCCAAAAGGAACAAAACTTTCCAAGAAAGTAATTTAATGTCCAATGAATGCATAGGTTCAAACGGAGGAGCTTGAAGAGCTCCCAGAACCAAATTCAAACTCCAAGGAGGAGAAATTGACTTAATGACAGGTTTTATACGAACCAAAGCTTGTACAAAACAAAGAATATCAGGAAGAATAGCAATCTTTCTGTGAAAAAGAACAGAAAGAGCGGAGATTTGTCCTTTCAAAGAACTCGCGGACAAACCCTTATCTAAACCATCCTGAAGAAACTGTAAAATTCTCGGTATTCTAAAAGAATGCCAAGAAAAATGATGAGAAAGACACCAAGAAATATAAGTCTTCCAGACTCTATAATATATCTCTCGAGATACAGATTTACGAGCCTGTAACATAGTATTAATCACGGAGTCAGAGAAACTTCTATGACCAAGAATCAAGCGTTCAATCTCCATACCTTTAAATTTAAGGATTTCAGATCCGGATGGAAAAAAGGACCTTGTGACAGAAGGTCTGGTCTTAACGGAAGAGTCCATGGTTGGCAAGATGCCATCCGGACAAGATCCGCATACCAAAACCTGTGAGGCCATGCCGGAGCTATTAGCAGAACAAACGAGCATTCCCTTAGAATCTTGGAGATTACTCTTGGAAGAAGAACTAGAGGCGGAAAGATATAGGCAGGATGATACTTCCAAGGAAGTGATAATGCATCCACTGCCTCCGCCTGAGGATCCCGGGATCTGGACAGATACCTGGGAAGTTTCTTGTTTAGATGAGAGGCCATCAGATCTATCTCTGGGAGCCCCCACATTTGAACAATCTGAAGAAATACCTCTGGGTGAAGAGACCATTCGCCCGGATGCAACGTTTGGCGACTGAGATAATCCGCTTCCCAATTGTCTACACCTGGGATATGAACCGCAGAGATTAGACAGGAGCTGGATTCCGCCCAAACCAGAATTCGAGATACTTCTTTCATAGCCAGAGGACTGTGAGTCCCTCCTTGATGATTGATGTATGCCACAGTTGTGACATTGTCTGTCTGAAAACAAATGAACGATTCTCTCTTCAGAAGAGGCCAAAACTGAAGAGCTCTGAAAATTGCACGGAGTTCCAAGATATTGATCGGTAATCTCACCTCCTGAGATTCCCAAACTCCTTGTGCTGTCAGAGATCCCCACACAGCTCCCCAACCTGTGAGACTTGCATCTGTTGAAATTACAGTCCAGGTCGGAAGAACAAAAGAAGCCCCCTGAATTAAACGATGGTGATCTGTCCACCACGTTAGAGAGTGCCGAACAATCGGTTTTAAAGATATTAATTGATATATCTTCGTGTAATCCCTGCACCATTGGTTCAGCATACAGAGCTGAAGAGGTCGCATGTGAAAACGAGCAAAGGGGATCGCGTCCGATGCAGCAGTCATAAGACCTAGAATTTCCATGCATAAGGCTACCGAAGGGAATGATTGAGACTGAAGGTTTCGACAGGCTGTAATCAATTTTAGACGTCTCTTGTCTGTTAAAGACAAAGTCATGGACACTGAATCTATCTGGAAACCCAGAAAAGTTACCCTTGTTTGAGGAATCAAAGAACTTTTTGGTAAATTGATCCTCCAACCATGATCTTGAAGAAACAACACAAGTCGATTCGTATGAGACTCTGCTAAATGTAAAGACGGAGCAAGTACCAAGATATCGTCCAAATAAGGAAATACCACAATACCCTGTTCTCTGATTACAGACAGAAGGGCACCGAGAATCTTTGTGAAAATTCTTGGAGCTGTAGCAAGGCCAAACGGTAGAGCCACAAATTGGTAATGCTTGTCTAGAAAAGAGAATCTCAGGAACTGATAATGATCTGGATGAATCGGAATATGCAGATATGCATCCTGTAAATCTATTGTGGACATATAATTCCCTTGCTGAACAAAAGGCAATATAGTCCTTACAGTTACCTAGAATCCAACTGAGAACCAAATAATTTGTTTCCCTGGAAAGAAATGGAAAGTAGAGTTGATTTAGAAGCCATATCAGCATTCCAAGTCTTAAGCCATAAAGCTCTTCTGGCTAAGATAGCCAGAGACATAAATCTAACATCAACTCTAATAATATCAAAAATGGCATCACAGATGAAATTATTAGCATGCTGGAGAAGAATAATAATATCATGAGAATCACGATTTGTTACTTGTTGCGCTAGAGTTTCCAACCAAAAAGTTGAAGCTGCAGCAACATCAGCCAATGATATAGCAGGTCTAAGAAGATTACCTGAACATAGATAAGCTTTTCTTAGAAAAGATTCAATTTTTCTATCTAAAGGATCCTTAAACGAGGTACCATCTGACGTAGGAATGGTAGTACGTTTAGCAAGGGTAGAAATAGCCCCATCAACTTTAGGGATTTTGTCCCAAAATTCTAACCTGTCAGGCGGAACAGGATATAATTGCTTAAAACGTTTAGAAGGAGTAAATGAATTACCCAATTTATCCCATTCCTTAGAAATTACTGCAGAAATAGCATTAGGAACAGGAAAGACTTCTGGAATAACCGCAGGAGCTTTAAAAACCTTATCCAAACGTATAGAATTAGTATCAAGAGGACTAGAATCCTCTATTTCTAAAGCAATTAGTACTTCTTTAAGTAAAGAGCGAATAAATTCCATCTTAAATAAATATGAAGATTTATCAGCATCAATCTCTGAGATAGAATCCTCTGAACCAGAAGAGTCCAAAGAATCAGAATGATGGTGTTCATTTAAAAATTCATCTGTAGAGAGAGAAGATTTAAAAGACTTTTTACGTTTACTAGAAGGAGAAATAACAGACAAAGCCTTCTTTATGGATTCAGAAACAAAATCTCTTATGTTATCAGGAACATTCTGCACCTTAGATGTTGAGGGAACTGCAACAGGCAATGGTACATCACTAAAGGAAATATTATCTGCTTTAACAAGTTTGTCATGACAATTATTACAAACAACAGCTGGAGGAATAGCTACCAAAAGTTTACAGCAGATACACTTAGCTTTGGTAGATCCAGCAGGCAGTGGTTTTCCTGTAGTATCTTCTGGCTCAGATGCAACGTGAGACATCTTGCAATATGTAAGAGAAAAAACAACATATAAAGCAAAATAGATCAAATTCCTTATAAGACAGTTTCAGGAATGGGAAAAAAATGCCAAACATCAAGCTTCTAGCAACCAGAAGCAAATGAAAAATGAGACTGAAATAATGTGGAGACAAAAGCGACGCCCATATTTTTTGGCGCCAAATAAGACGCCCACATTATTTGGCGCCTAAATGCTTTTGGCGCCAAAAATGACGCCACATCCGGAACGCCGACATCTTTGGCGCAAAATAACGTAAAAAATGACGCAACTTCCGGCGACACGTATGACGCGGGAAACGGAAAAGAATTTTTGCGCCAAAAAAGTCCGCGCCAAGAATGACGCAATAAAATGAAGCATTTTCAGCCCCCGCGAGCCTAACAGCCCACAGGGAAAAAAGTCAAATTTTTGAGGTAAGAAAAAATATGATAATTTAAAGCATAATCCCAAATATGAAACTGACTGTCTGGAAATAAGGAAAGTTGAACATTCTGAGTCAAGGCAAATAAATGTTTGAATACATATATTTAGAACTTTATAAATAAAGTGCCCAACCATAGCTTAGAGTGTCACAGAAAATAAGACTTACTTACCCCAGGACACTCATCTACATGTTTGTAGAAAGCCAAACCAGTACTGAAACGAGAATCAGTAGAGGAAATGGTATATATATATATAAGAGTATATCGTCGATCTGAAAAGGGAGGTAAGAGATGAATCTCTACGACCGATAACAGAGAACCTTATGAAATAGATCCCGTAGAAGGAGATCACTGCATTCAATAGGCAATACTCTCTTCACATCCCTCTGACATTCACTGCACGCTGAGAGGAAAACCGGGCTCCAACTTGCTGCGGAGCGCATATCAACGTAGAATCTAGCACAAACTTACTTCACCACCTCCCTTGGAGGCAAAGTTTGTAAAACTGATTTGTGGGTGTGGTGAGGGGTGTATTTATAGGCATTTTAAGGTTTGGGAAACTTTGCCCCTCCTGGTAGGAATGTATATCCCATACGTCACTAGCTCATGGACTCTTGTTAATTACATGAAAGAAAACAAATTTAACCATTCCTATGCAGATGGGTTTTTTTTTAAACTGCCTAATATTCAATGGTACAACTGGGCTACCCTAATTAAATTAGTTTTAGGCTGCTTGACACAGATTACTTCTGCCCGGCTTTAGAGAAAGAAATAGTAAAGCCATATCATTTATCTTTTCTCCCACACGCAAAAATATCTACTTTGCCCCAAGACATAGCTCAAAATATCTTATTTAGAGACCCTATTAAAGCCTGGGAAAAGCTTTGCAAACTTTGGGGAATTTAACGCCAAATAGCTAAATACCTCCCTATACAGGGTAACCCCAATTTTCTGCCAGGTTATACTACAAAAGTTTTCCAGACTTGGAAAACATAATCTTAGTGTAACACAATTACTAGACCCTATTTCACTTGAAATTCTTCCCTTTAAAACTCTTCAAGAAAAATGTAATATACCAGCTACCACAAAATTTGCATATTTCCAAAGTTGTTATTATGTCCGGTCACTTCTTTCTACAGGGAAGATCACTGTAATGGCTTCTAACATTGACAAGTTATATCTTATAACCAAACAAAAATCTCACTCTATAACCCATATCTATAACATGATAGTAGCTCACTATCAGCAACAATCAATACAGAAAATACAAGATAAATGGCATGGAATGAGAAACATTACGCTAGATTTAAGAGAATTAACCACTAGTTTCACATTAGTAAGAAAAGCAACCCTCTCAGCATACCTTAGGGAATCACATACTAAATTAGTTCACCAGGCTTACATCACTCCCAAAGTACGCGCTAAATGGGTTCATGAAGCAAAAGATAAATGTAACTAATGTTCAGTTCCCTCACCAGATCTCATACATTTACTATGGGATTGTCCAAAGTTACAAAGACTCTGGGGGAAAGTCAAATTTTGGCTTTAAAAAAAATATTAAAATTTAACATATTTTCTCTTTCTTCATGATACGGATAACAGTACTCATTTTTGGAGTTTTTTAAACCTGGTGATACTCATGGTTAGAAAATGAATACGCCAATACTGGATTTCACATAAAGCCCCCCCCTTTTAAGAAACTAGTGAATACTATGCATCTTCAACTGTTTATTGAACTGACGGATGTTCAGGGTGACCTAGACAAGAGAATAAAAGCATTTATTCAAAAATGGGAACCTTTTTTACTATTTATACCAGCTAGAGTAAGACATTAAGTAATATATCCCTTTCGTAACAACATTTATCCTTAATGAAAACTTACAAGGCAAATGGTGTTCCTCTTCGGTGGGTATTATCTTGTAAACATTAACATCTGTATGTTATAGACTTAACGTGAGGAGGAATGGAAAAGAGAAGAAAAAACATAGGAAGAATCAGCTTTATGCAGAGTCTGGAATCCCCCAAGAGCATCATTGAATAGTGATGTCGCGAACATAAAAATTTGGGTTCGCCAACGGCGAACTTCCGCAAAAGTTCACGAACCGGCGAACCGCCATAGACTTCAATAGGCAGGCGAATTTTAAAACCCACAGGGACTCTTTCTGGCCACAATAGTGATGGAAAAGTTGTTTTAAGGGGACTAACACCTGGACTGTGGCATGCCGGAGGGGGATCCATGGCAAAACTCCCATGGAAAATTACATAGTTGATGCAGAGTCTGGTTTTAATCTATAAAGGGCATAAATCACCTAACATTCCTAAATTGTTTGGAATAACGTGCTTTAAAACATCAGGTATGATGTTGTATCGATCAGGTAGTGTAAGGGTTACGCCCGCTTCACAGTGCGCAGTGTAGGTGATATACCTGCCCTGACCATGCTTTGCAGACCAGGTATCAGTGGTCAGATGGACCCTTGCCCCAACACTGTGTGCCAGACGTGCCATTACAGCAGACTTATTTGGCTTTGGCGTTGTTTTTTGGTAATTAGAAGGCTGCTAAATGCCACTGCGCACCACACGTGTTTTATGCCCAGCAGTGAAGGGGTTAATTAGGGAGCATGTAGGGAGCTTGTAGAGTTAATTTTAGCTTAAGTGTAGTGTAGTAGACAACCCAAAGTATTGATCTAGGCCCATTTTGGTATATTTAATGCCACAATTTCACCGCCAAATACGATCAAATAAAAAAAAAATTGTTCACTTTTTCACAAACTTTAGGTTTCTCACAGAAATTATTTACAAACAACTTATACAATTATGGCATAAATGGTTGTAAATGCTTCTCTGGGATCCCCTTTGTTCAGAAATAGCAGACTTATATGGCTTTGGCGTTGCTTCTTGGTAATTAGAAGGCTGCTAAATGCCACTGCGCACCACACGTGTTTTATGCCCAGCAGTGAAGGGGTTAATTAGGGAGCATGTAGGGAGCTTGTAGAGTTAATTTTAGCTTACGTGTAGTAGACAACCCAAAGTATTGATCTATGCCCATTTTGGTATATTTCATGCCACCATTTCACCGCCAAATGCGATCACATTTAAAAAAAAAAAACTTAAATTTTTTCGCAATTTTAGGTTTCTCACTGAAATTATTTACAAACAGCTTGTGCAATTATGGCACAAATGTTTGTAAATGCTTCTCTGGGATCCCCTTTGTTCAGAAATAGCAGACATATATGACTTTGGCGTTGCTTTCTGGTAATTAGAAGGCCGCTAAATGCTGCTGCGCATCACACGTGTATTATGGCTAGCAGTGAAGGGGTTAATTAGGTAGTTTGTAGGGAGCTTGCAGGGTTAATTTTAGCTTTAGTGTAGAGATCAGCCTCCCACCTGACACATCAGACCCCCTGATCCCTCCCAAACAGCTCCCTTCCCTCCCCCACCCCACAATTGTCCCCGCCATCTTAAGTACTGGCAGAAAGTCTGCCAGTACTAAAATAAAAGGTTTTTAAAAAATTTTAATTTTTTTAGCATATTTACATATGCTGTGGTGTAGCATCCCCCCTTAGCCCCCAACCACCCTGATCCCCCCCAAAACAGCTCTCTAACCCTCCCCATCTGCCTTTTTGGCGGCCATATTGGGCACTGGCAGCTGTCTGCTATTATTTCACAGTCAAAAAAGTGTTGTTTTTTTTAAATGTATACTACACCAGATATCAGTGGTGGCACTGGGCAAGTGGGCACAGTATACGCTGTGAGCCCGACACACACGCTGGCAGGCAGGCAACTGCAATTAGATTACACAGGGAAAAAAAGAAAAGAAAAAAAAAACAGACTGATCTTTTTGGGGTGCTGTCCTTACAGCAGAGATCAGATGAGTCCTTCAGGACTGTAGTGGACACTGAATACACTAGCCTAGCTATCGATTTCCCTATTAAATCAGCAGCAGCTACACTGTCCCTCCTCTCACTAAGAATGCAGCTTCCGAATGAATCTAAAATGGATGCTGTCCAGGAGGTGGGAGGGTCTGGGAGGGAGGGTCTGCTGCTGATTGGCTGTAATGTATCTTCTGACTGTGCGGTACAGGGTCAAAGTTAACTCAATGATGAGGAATAGGGGGCGAACCGAACATTGCATATGTTCGCTGTCCGCGGCGAACGCGAACATGCTATGTTTGCCGGGAACTATTCGCGACATCACTATCATTGAATAAAAGGAAAAAAATAAAAATAAAGGGTACCTTCTAAAAAACAGTACACCAGGTACCAGATGCAGTGACATGTAGAAATCTTAGATTCTGAGGGTCCACGGTACATTAAGTTTGGACTAAATTCGCTTAAAATTTTCTTATTAAGCCTTCCTCCCCACGCAAACATCAAAATGAACATCATTAAATACTGAATATGCAAATCTTTTTTTTCCACTAAATTTAAATCTTAAATATAGAAGATTCAGTATAAATTTGTCATTCCGTATATTAGGGATAACCTTGACTTCTTTTTTTTCTTTCTTTCTTAGAAAGTACACTTCCCTTTCCCACTGTTTTCAAAGTTTTAGATATTCCTTATCCCTTTTACCTTTTCCCCTTCCCCCCCTTAGTTCGGTTCACAATATATTTATAAAATACTTAAGTAGAGATTATATATATGGCTGAAATTTTGTAAATACTTTGATATGAAGTATTGATGTTCTTGTATTTTCCTTTACTTGAGACCTTGATAAATAAAGTATTAAAAAAAGAAAAAAAACATCTGAGCAAATGTTGCTTGCGTTTCCACTAGAATTGTACCTACTAGACAATAAATAATAATAATAATAACAATAATGATGCAGTGTTTTTACCAAAGGCTAGAATAATCACTTCCCTCTCTCAACATTACCTTGTTATTCCACACTCAACTCCAAAATAATCAACCAAATTATATCAGGTTTTGAACGGTTAGCAGTGATGTTGACCACAAAACTGGCAAACCTCTAATACAATCACCTGTAGATTCAGAATATACTCAAGGGGTTGAAGCTAGCTTTAAAGCAATGCATACTAATTACTTATGTGGGAATACTAGTCTTGTGATTTTTTTTAGAATAAACAGCCGTGTCTAAATAGCATGGCCACGAGTAAAAAAAAAATATATTTAAAATGGGACAGTATACCCTAAATGTTCACCCCTTTAATTTGCTCCCAATTATTCATTTGACCTGCCGGAGGGTATTCAAATTGTTTACAAATAGCTAATTTACCTTATTTCTGCATTTGAAATAGCTGATTTTGCCAGTGGTATCTCTACCTATACTTAAAGTTTTTATTTATAAAAAGACAATATAAAGAAGCATTTGTGGGTACAGAAAGTGATAAAATAAGGAAATCTGAATTCCCTGCAAGCTCAACCAATTTTAATGGGTTGAGGTTTCAAAGAACAAAACCAGCTATTTTGTATACAAAAAATAAACCCAAGAAGACATTTCTCATGTATTTTATACTCTGTAGCTTGGTATAAAAAGTTATTGGAAACACATTAAAGGAAAAACAATTTTACGCTGTCCCTTAAAAAAAAAAAAAGAATCAGGCTTCCTATTCTAGATGACTAGGCTCAAACTTGTGTTTTCATTCAAAAACTGCTTAGCAAATCATTTAAAGTTTATCTCTAAACACAAAGTAAAGTGGGGGAGAGCTGCACTGTGGTGGAAGTGTGTTCTCTGATTAAATAAAATCTAGCTGTCAAATAAGTATATCTTAACTCATTCTATAACTTTCATAAACTTATTAAAATAAATGTATTTCTCAGGCTTTAGGGGTCTATATCATATTCATTGTATGAACTAGTTTTTTATATTAGCATTTTCAGATTATATTTTTTCTGCCACCACTTGGTTTGTGAAAACACAGCACAACATCATGAATTGTATAGGATGCAAATTAACAAGGGAAAAGTGAAAGTACCTACACTAAGGGGTCGATTTATCAAAGCTTTGCACCCCTTACGACTGCAGGTTCTCACATGAGAACCTGCAGTCAGTATTTAAAAAAATGACTAATTTCAATTGACAGCTCCTGCCCGCGTGCGATTGGCTGTGCGCGGGCAGGGACGTGATTCAGCCCGCCAAAGGAGAGCTGCGGTGGAAAGGGGCTCCTATGTGTGCCCCTGTCCACCGCAGCTTGATAAATTGACCCCTAAGAATTCAAAGGGACAGTAAGATCAAAATTAAACATTCATGAATCACAACATGCAATTTTAAACAACTTTCTAGTTAACTGCTATTGAATTTGTTTTGTTCTCTTGGTATTCTTTGCTGAAGAGCAAATCTAGGTATACTGATATGAGCTAAGGAATGTTGTGTTTAGCAGTTTATGGCAGCAGTGTTTGCAACTATTTTTAACATTGCTATAAACATTGTTGCAGGCACTGCTGCCAGTTGGCTAAAAATTTGCATGTCCTTGAGCGCACCTAGGATTACACTGCTCACCTAGGATTACACTTAAAAAAAAAAAATAGATACCAATAGAACTAAGCAAAATTGGTAATAGGAGTAAATTGGAAAGTAGTTTAAAATTGTATACTCTATCTAGTCCGCTTAAAGGGACAGTATACTCCAATTTTCATATAACTGCATGTAAAAGACAATAGAATAAAATGCACAGATGCCGATCTAAAAATCGAGCATAAAACCTTTTAAAAACTTAGTTAGAAGCTCACAGTTTAGCACTTTTGATTAGGTTGACTGGAACACCCAGTGAAAGCAGACACTCCCCTCTTGCTCTGCATATAAAAAGACCCTTTACACCAGGGGTATCAAACTCAATGTATCTGGGGGCCACTAGCCAAGTGTTCTCCCATTGGGGGCAATTTTAACCGAGTAAGTGCTCCAGAACTGGATATACTAGGAACTGGAAGTGACGTTTACCGAAGAGTAGTGCATATGGTGGGAGTTGTAGCCAACAATAGACATACACAGTTGTTGATATTTATCTTGTGAGTGCCAAGTGAAGTGATCATTCTGGAACTGTATAACAATGTAAAAAGTGAAATGTATCCAAGCAGTGCATGGTGGGAGTCTACACTGGACACTTGTCTATATATTTATCTTGTGAGTGCCTTAATGGAAAATCAACTAGTTACACCTCTTAGAACCCTAAAAAAAACAAAAAAACAAAAAAACAACTGACAGCCCAAATTAATAGTTTACTTATTAAAGTGAATGTAAAGTCAGCTTCCTGTCTAAACATATGTGTAACAAATGTTAATAAAAAAGTGGACTTCCATTCATCAATTGCTAATTTTTTCAATCGTTACCTTTATTTTCACTAATTTATCCTGTTTCTCGTTATCCTCCACCCGGCATTCGCACTCTGTTCCTGTTGTTTATAACGGACGTCTTACTAGCCAATAACGTCTCTAACCACAGGGGGACCCACCCCCTTAGAATGACGTAAGAAGTCCTTTTTGCGCATGCGTTCGATTCTGGTTGAAAGCTAATTTATCGTCAGCTCGTGCACATTTCGTGAATGCGCAATAGAACAGTATACGGAGTCCTGTCATTTCCTAACTATTTCAGCACTCGGTAAGTTGATATGAAAGGGCTCCGTATATAAGTACATTGTATATAAGTACTTTGAAATACAGTTAGAAGGCTTGAGAAAAGTAATTGATTTTATATTATAGAAAGTGACTTACACTCTATATGTATTTCTCTGCTAATTGGCGGTATAACAGGCTGGGGTGTTAGGAGATACTGTCCGCTTCGCAACGATAGTTTTCATTGAATGGACTCATTCAATGAATACTATGTTTTTTGACAGCGGAAACCGGAGTAACGCATGCGCAATGGCAATAGTAAACGGGAGCGCGCATTGCTGATACGTAAACAGCGGGTGGGACCGCTGTTTACGTAATATTGAGGAGAATCAGGAAACAGTGAGTGGGAGGAGCGGGTAAAGTAAATGAAGCATATTTATGATATGAAATTAGAAATAAATGATTACTTTTAGTAAAAAATTATTGTGGCGGTATGCTTAATAGGATGATTGTCTACATAACTATATCATCCAAACCGGAAAAATTTACATTCACTTTAAACAAGGGAGGGCCAGATGAAACGATCTTGAGGGCCACATATGGCCCTGGGGCCCGTACTTTGAGACCACTACTTTACACAAACAGGAGCTGGAGTAGGTATACATAAGTATACCCCTAAAACTTTGGGGCTTGGTTAGGAGTCTGAAAATCAGCACAATGTTATTTAAAAATGAGCAAAACTATACATTTTTACAAAAAAAAAAAAAAAAAAAAAAAAAAATACTGTATGGGCTATATAAATGGATCATCTACAAAACATTTATGCAAAGAAAAATCTAGTGAAGCCCAAACTAAGCAGATGTGGCTCTGAAACAGCATTTTATTTTACTTTGTAAATACTTAGCAGTAAAATAATAGCAGTAAATATTATTGGATTTTAAAAAAAAAATCAGTATAATGTTCAGGTCCTGTGTTGCTATAATATATAGTACCACCCCAACATGTCCAGTGACAATAAGGGACTTTAAGATCTAAAGTTAAAGTGAATGTAAATTTGATGCTAAAGTGCCCGGTTTTAAAATATTCTTTTAAAAACAGGGGCACTTTAATTCATCAAAATTTACATTTCACTCCTGTTGTGAAAAAAAAACAAACTTACCTTTTAAACTTGACTGCAGCTCCAGCTTCCTCCACCCGTCGCAAAGCCTCTTCCTGGGTCTAAAATGAGGAATCCGGCTTCCTCCAATCACTGCGTTGAATCAGACACCGATTCCCCCGGGGGAAGCCGTGATTGGAGGATAACCTATCCATCATTTCTGACGTCAGAAATGGTTTGCAGCGACCGTAGGAAGCTGGAGCTGCTGTCAAGATTAAAAGGTAATTTTTTTTTCATAACAGGAGTGAAATGTAAATTTTGATGAATTAAAGTGCCCCTGTTTTTAATCAAATTTTTAAAAACTGGGCACTTTAGCATCAAAATTGACATTCACTTTAAAGGGACATTCCAGCCCAAATTTAAATACACATAGATGAATTACATCTTTGAATACAAGCATATTTGTAATATACGTGTATTGGCAAAAAATGCTTCTAGTAAAAGGTATCACTGTTTTCATATTAACATTTTTCTGTGCATGTGAAGCATAGCTAGATATTCTCAGTGCACCAGCATTCTAAATAATACAGCTGCTCAGAGCACCAGTGGGGTTTGTATCATGTCATCAATTAACAGTCATTACCAGAAAGTACAAGCACTTTAGTCTCTCTGAGCAAAACCTGTGTTTAAAATGCTGGTGCACAGTGCATACTTAAATACACTTTTGAAACAGTTATAGATTTTATTCGTTTTTTTTTTTTTGCTAATACATGTTATTACAAAAATGCTTCTATTCAAAAACTAAAATGCATCCTGGATTCTAATGTTGGCTGGAATGTCCCTTTAATTATGAGAACAAGGGTGAAGGCATTGTGTAAAAAAAAAAAAACAACAGTATTTTAAATACGATTTAGAAGCCTAGTCTCTCTATAATTACGTGTGCGAGTTAGAGTGTTTCTGTGGGAATGACTGAAAGCTCAATAGAGTGTCAGTATCCATAATGACTACATAAGACCAGAAGGAGGCCGAAGCCACGGATTCTTATAATGAATTTGGGAACAGATGAGCTCTTTTAGAGACATCAGCCTAACACTTCCTTTAAAACTCTCGCTACGATTCAGGCCTACAACTTGTTTTTTTTTACAATATATTACAACTAATGAGAGAACTACGTTTATCACATATCATGGCGCTTACTTGATGTATCCCTATGTCCGACCCGCCTAATTGAACGAGTAAACCCTGCTGTCTTCCAGAGGTGCACGCCGTACTATTTCATCAGCATGCGTTCAAGGACCAGAGGACATGCGCGGAAGCAGCAGTAAGACCGGAACCATAGAGAAACAATCAGAGCTAGAAAGTCTAGATCACCATGGTAACAGTGTATAGACGTCAAGGACGACCATGTTTGTGGTGGAAAGATGACATTTAGCTTTACAACTTGTGATTTTTTATTAGAGCAAAATTAATGTTCCTGTTTGTTTATATCAGATTACACGTTAGATACAACATGCTCCGATTCAAACACTAAATGCTTCTAAAAAATGAGCACTTAGAAAAAAAAATAGTGGTAACATAGTTTTATATTTATACTAGTACTTTGACCTTTCTCAAAGTGTTATGTAGAGCAAAACAACCTCCACCACCTGTACTCTATACAATAATTCTATTGATAAATACAATTGGTATCTTCTACTAATGTGATTTTAGAACACATAAGTTTATATTTGAAACTGGATACATTTTGTTGATCTAGTTTATATTAAAATAGCATTGTTAAAAGTTACAGCACCACCATAAATGCAAACGTTGAGACTGGGTGACCAAACAGGAAGATGTTTGCACAATTTAATTTTTTTTATATTTGATAGTGTGAGGTTACTGAGCATATAGAGAACAGACATCAAATATAGTGTCACGCTGCCTTAGTGTGAGCTGGCGGCTCTTCTGTGCTAAAGGAACAATATATAACGTTTATTCTGCAGATAAACAAGTGTTACTAACTGTTGAGCTATAGATAGCTAAATATTATTGTAATGTATCAACAACGAAACGTGAGCAGTGTGGCTTTTTGGTCATAATATTGCCAGAGAAGAACAATCCTTTATGGCGTTTTGCCTCATCTGCCGCATTATACACATATTCTAAGCAGTATATTCAGCTTCCGTCCAGCAATTTTGTCTTTAGCCTAGAACCGTAAACTAATAACATCCGATTCTAATTTCAGGTTCATAAACATGTACAATTAACGGCGCATTTACGCGTGAAATTAACAAAAAAAAGAAATGGTTTAACCATTGAAACATTCCTGTCATCTATATATGACCCGGAACCACTGCCATTTTGAGGCAAGTCATCAACAAGAAAAGGCACGTGACACTCGTCGCTGCTGAAAACAAATCACATGATGAAAAAGGATGCTCCGCCCCTGACACTTGGTGTCACATGACTAGCTCATAGTCTACGGCTGTCAGAAGCCAGGTCGTACTAACGTAGAGGTGACGGGAGACTGGTACAGTAACGGTAACCGATAGGAAAAAAAAAGAAGGCAACATGTCGGGCAAGGACAGGATCGAGGTGTTCCCCTCTAGAATGTAAGCATGACGACTGTCGTATGTGTGTGGTGCTCTGTAATGAAGAAGAATGCCTCCTACTTCTGCTTTCAGACATGTCTTTTTGATATATATATGTGTGTGTGTATATATATATATACACAGAGGGAATTGCATGCCGCACGAGTTTAGCTGGGCAGCATAATGTCCACCTCTAAATTTATAAATACCCCAAGAGTTGTACAGTTACATAAATCAATCCGTAGCTTTGTTAAATAAGTTTTCAAGCTTTGAAAATGTCTTATTGCCAATTTCATTCCTTATCTGTTTATATATATATATATATATATATATATATATATATATATAGCCTGGATACCTTTTCATGATACCCCATAAACAAACAATACTGCTATTGTTAACATTACACAAATTATATTTAACTGCTTTACAAAGTAGCCTCTTCACTTATAACCCTATACTTATTATTGTCCTGAAAACATATTTTTGTTATTTCTTTGTTTTGACACTTTCGTATTGTGACGGATACAAATTCCTGGAACTATTGAAGGTCAGGGTTAACAGGACTGAGGGGGGAAAAGTTTGTAATGGAATTTTCCTTTTTGCAATGGCTCAAAGATTTTTCTTATATTTTTTTCCATAGTTTAAAGGGGCACTAAACCCCAAAAAATTCTTTCATGATTCAAGTAGAGAATACAATTTTAAACAATATTCCAATTTACTACTATTTTCTAATTTGCTTAATTCTTTAAATATGCTTTGTTGTAGAAATAGCAATGCATATGGATGAGCCAATCACACGAGGCATCTATGTGCAGCAACCAATCAGCAGCTTCTGAGCCTATCTAGATATGCTTTTCAGCAATGTATATCAAGAGAATGAAGCAAATTAGCTAATAGAAGTAAATTAGAAATTTGTTTAAAATGGCATGCTCTTTTTAAATCATGAAAGAAAAAATATGGGTTTCATGTTCCTTTAAGCTATTTTTTGTACAAGTAATTTTATCTGTTTAATAATATATATAACATTAGACTTTTATTTATAGAGGCAATAGCAGCGTGATTTAATAATAAAAAAAAATCTTCTGATTTTTAAGCTAGTGTTCATCCAAAGAAAAATATTTTTTTTGTTCCTGGAAGAGACATTAAACAGCATTCCTTAAAATGAACTCTTCCAAAACTAGAAGACTAAAGGCATGATTCCATGCTTAGTTCTTAAAATGACATGCCTAATTTGTTTTAGAATTGTATATTTTGCATTGTGCAAAGAGGAACTCTCTTTGTTTAACCCCTATAAAGGGGTTAATCAAATTAGGTAAAGTCCCTCTCTGCAGCTCCAGAGCTGAACACATATTGTGAGTTTCAGGTCAGTTGAATGCCGTTGCTGGTTGGCTCACAGGTTGTTTCTTGCTCCTAAGTTGAGCTTTATCTATGTGTTAAACCCCTTTCCAGTGTGAGTAGTGCAAAAATGACGTGTTTGACAAATTAGAGCATGTCATTTTGCACTACAACAGGGCTAAAAAAAACAGTTGCCAGCGAGCCACTGGCACTTTAAAACAAGGCCCTGATGCCCCTACTTCCCCTTGCTGGCCACCACTAGCTGCACTTGAAATTCAGCTTGATGTGACTGGATCATTTCTAGACCTTACAGCTGTGGAATACAAATCCGACTTTTATTGTGGTGGTGTTGGTGTTGTTATTATAATGTGTTAGTTTTGTTCACTGCCGTTGAAAGTTTTTATATTTTGGGGAAGGCCTGTATTTGTTTTTTACATGCCCATATTAATAGTATTACACAAAAGTTTTGAATTACAATTACTCTGTTTGCCTTTATTGCTTGTAATATATTACAGTCGTTTTTTAATAGCATTATAGAAAGCATGCTTTGTCATTGATCATTTTTTAAATACTGTTTCACCCCTTCATTTGTTTCTGTACTGTAAATACAGTAAAGGGGTTGCAAACTTTTGTTAAAGGGATTGGAAACTAAATGAAAATTCTTTCATGATCCACATAGGTCATAACATTTTAAACCACTTTAAATGTACTTCTTTTTATCTAATTTGCTTCATTCTCTTGGTATCCTTTCTTGAACAGCATACCTAGGTGGGCTCAGAATTTGGGAGTTAGCTGATTGGTGGCTGCACCTCTTGTCATTGGTTTACCAATGTGTACAGCTATCTCCCAGTAGTGCATTGCTGCTCCTTCTATAAAGGATACCAAGACAGTGAAGCAAAAATGATAGAAGTACATTGGACAGTTTAATATTCTATGCTCTATCTAAATCATGAAAGAAAATGTTTGGGTTTTGTATCCCATTTTAATCATAATTCAAGATAGGATTTTATACATAGATTCATGTGGAATTATGCATAAAAGTCAGATGTCAGAAGTAGATTTGTCTGTTGCATTGTTGTGTTGTCTTCTAACACACAATTACTTTTTTATACTTAATTAATTTTGAGGGTTTTTTTTGTAATCGGCATAATCAACCTTTTATGGTTTAGAACAGGGCTCGACAAACCCAGGAGCCACTGGCTCCTAGAATTTTACCCCATGCGCCTAACTTTGAGTTTTTCTCCATATATCTATATACAAATAAGAATGTCTGGATCCTAAATATTCTTACAGTCTCCTGAATTTAAAACAGATTCGTCGACCCCTGGTTTAGAAGACATGGGTGGAGAGTAATTGAACAAATAACTTGACCATAAAGAATTATTTATAAATGAACAAAAATAGAGCCTATTGCTGATATACAGTGTTTTCTATTTTCCTCTGATGTCTATGAGCTTTATACCTTTTGGTATAAACATGTTCTCTGTTTATACAACACAAACTAGTGGTGTAACCAGAATAAGCTGGGTACTAAACAGTAATTCGGTGGGCTGGTAATAGAAGAAACCAGTTGAAGGTGGATTACAGGATTCACAGCTGCTGTAGAGTAAAGATCAAAACATTAAGACCCAAAACAAGGCACTAACAATGATACTGTATTTTAACCCTTTCAAGTGTTGGTAAAAGTTCATGTAGCCTTTGTTTAGAAATATCCACAAAGGGTTATAAAATCATATATAAATTAAACATAGTTTCAGTTTTAATCTGGAGAAGAGAATACAATTATACAAGGTTCAATTAGGTCAAAAAGAGGAGAGCCTATTCATTGCTTAAAACCTGTGAACTGCCAATGTATGCAACAATTAGAGCTATTTATATAGATATATAGTGTACTTACTATGCACAAGCCATAATATAAACTGCTCCTACATTTTTCTATTTTATATATATATACCTTAAGATTATGCTATAAAATGTTTAACTATATGGAGTAAAACAACGTTTCAATATACTTTCATTATGTATTTTGTCCCCCTTTCCTGTAATGTTACTCTAAAAATTGTGGACTTTCCAATTCCTTTTAAAGTAGATGTGGAGACTCCAGACTTAAAGGGATACTAAACCCTAATTTTTCTTTAATGATTCAGATATTGCATTCAATTTTTTTTTTTTTAATTTTATTTATGACCAACAAGTGATACAGCAATAAATTACCAATCAAAGACACCACGCAGGGTGTGATAATATAACATAGAATTGGTGAGGCAACATGACATATTAACATAATCCATCAGAGTTAGAATATAATATTCACCTTTGTATTTAGGTCTATAGAGGAAATGTATGGATTAGAGAACATTCTAACAGATATACTCATTTGTATCACAATGTTGGGATTTTGTTTTTATGGAAACTAACACAACTAATTTATAAACTAACTAAACCAAACTAAACCTTTTTTAAACACTGCGCCTACTTTGTGCAGATATATAATGCACAAGCTTTGCCTTTATGTGAAAATAGCCAATTCTAAAATTCTGGCGTAATTAGAGGATATGTAAATTATACACAGTGTGGTGGTATATTAGGAAATATAATAGGTAAGGAAAAACAAAAACAAAACTGCATAGTAGAGTGGGTAAACACAGAGACATGGGCAAACAAAGAACTTTGTGTCAGAAAATATCTGGCAATAACAAACAGGGGAACATAGAGAGAGGGCTAAACAGTGATCCAATGAAAATACATACATGTTAAGTGTAGGTTCAGATTTCAGCATATTGGTATTTAGGGTGTTCATCTAGAAGTGTTGAAACAAAGACACCTGGAGCTAATCCCACCTCTGTGACCACTGTATGATTTAGTATAATGAGGTGCCATAGAGTACAGTGGGCAGAGACTGTTTAATATTTTAGCATGCTGGAGGGCCAAGACGTGTAGAAAGCATAATAACAGCACACTTTAGGCACAAAGAAACAATTAGGCATAGCCGGAGATAGAAACCTGGATCTAGTCAGTGAAGGATTATTTGATTGTGGATATGTCAGAGCCCCCTAACATTTAGGAGACCAGAACTTAAACATTAAATGTTAGCCCTTAACTCTTGAGGTTACTTTGACGTCTAAAATTAGCTAGGCCAATGAGTATCTAAAGGTTAAACTCAAGTAGTGCAAATAAGATACAATGAACAAATAGCATGAGATGGTATGATTACCTCAGGCAAAGTTAAAGGATTCCTATGAGTAGGAAGGAAACAGTGATTCTATACTTAGGATATTCTCCTGTAACTTCAATATATGTGATAAAGCAGTTAAATGCATATCTGAGTGGCAGTCTGTTCAGTTCAATCCAAGCAGGAGGCATTAAGCAAAGTGCAACACACAAGTAAAAGTGACATGAACTAGTGAAATACATAGTCTAATTCAAAATATACATTCTTTTAAGCAAGGGTGAATAGCAGTATGCATGTTGTAGTTGATTATACTAAAGGTCCGTTGCTGTTAGATAGGTTGACAAAAATGAAAATAGAACTGCACAAAAAGGATGACATTTCAGACATGCAGTGGTCCGAAGGGTTCATGCCCTGGAGCTACATCCCCCCCCCCCCCAACAAGTGCATTAGCCCGCAGGAATGAATCACCCAATTCCAGCGCGAAGCAAGCATAACAACAGTTGTCGGTGCTGAAGGGACAACATGGCCGCGCCCCCTACGAGTGCAAGGAGCCCAAGTGTTATTTCGGGCTGGGGCCTTCGCGGGTCAAGACTTGGATGTTGCGGAGCAGCAGAAAAAACACCATCCATTCCGGGGGCCCAATTCCTACCAAGCGCTATGGAAAAGTCCTGCAGCGGTTCTGGTATAACTGCCGACTCCCATGCCCTGTCTCTCCGTGTCCAGAGTTAGGACCTCCACTGAGGCGCAGGCTTCACAGATCTTCTCTGGTCCCATGGTAGCCACAGCAGGTGAGTGCAACGCCTGTTCCAAGTGGCAGGACAAAGATCCTTTAGTCAGGTCCTGGAATAGGATTGCTGGGTCATCAGATGCGGCGGAATCCCGTAGAGTTGTAGCAGCAATGTGTTGTAAGTCCCATGTTGAGGAGCAAATTTGTTTATTCACAGGCTCAGGTTTCTTACGATAGGCCTCCCCGGTCAGCCGAATCACTGCATGCAGGGTTTTAAAGCTGCAGTCTAAACGGTAAAACAGAGGCAGGAAAGATTCAAGTATCTGTGCAGTACTATATTTTTCTGCCTCCATCAGGAAGGAAACCAGCGGAAAAGGTTATGTGATGATTACTGTGTACAATGTGGCGCTGTAGAACACGCCACGTTGCCAAATGGCTTCTTGCTTCTACTATGGCCTCCGTGGGAGAGAAGATGGTAATTTCTCTATCCGCCTTAATTCTCGGACACGTAACTGTCGAGATATGCAGATGGCAGTGGATTTGGGCTGCATAAAGGTTTGCTTTCTCAGGGTATCTCAGAGCTTCAAAAAAGTGCAGTCATCTTAGAATGCCAGCCACCGGAAGTCCATTACATGCAATTTTAAGCAACTTTCTCATTTACTCTTATCATGTTTTCTTCGTTCTCTTGCTAATCTTTTATTTAAAAAGCAGGAATGTAAAGCTTAAGAGCCGGACCATTTTTGGTTGAGAACCTGGGTTGTGCTTGCTTATTGGTTTGCTAAATGTAGCCACCAATAAGCAAGCGTTATTTAGGGTGCTAACTCCTAAAATGGGCTGGATCCTAAGCTTTAAATTCTTGCTTTTTAAATAAATATAGCAAAAGAACAAATAAAAAAGGATGCTTAAAATTGCATGCTCTATCTGAATCGTTAAAGAAAAAAAATTGGGTTTAGTATCCCTTTAAGTTTTATTCTGCACACTCTAATTGGCCTCAGCAGAGAAGGAAACCTAGGTTATAACGTGGTGGTGCCCATTTTTTTTATGAACACTAAAATGTTATACTTATTTTTTTTCAATATTTAAAAAAACTAATATAATTAGAAAAACATCAGCATGCTATGCTCAGTCGTTGCTTTGAATATATAATTCTACAGTATATTGCATGTATTTAGTATTTAATGATAGAATGATAGTCACGTTGGTTGTATGACAATTAATGGGACATTGTAGTGAAAACAATTACATGGTCTAATGCTTTTAGAGCATCTAATTTTTGCTCTATTGAGATTCCAGCTGTATGTGTTTAACCACCGTAAACGTCGTTTTTTTTTTTTTTTTTTTTTTTTTTTTTTTTTTTACATGAAGCCAAAATTTTCTCAGCAATTCCAATCTATTTTCCCGGTACTTTTCAACAGGTTTTTGAGACCATTTTACACTTTACGAAATTCAAAATCTTAAGGCACTTAATAAAGTACCGAAATGGCATTTTTTTACATCTTTACAAGTATTCTAAGAGCGTTAGGAATAATTCTGTTATGATGCATATGTGTAAGACACTCTGAAATGGCCACAGCTGACATTTTGGATATATAGTTGTATAAATGGGCTAGATTCATTAAAGCTCCATTCACTACTATTGTATATTCCCATCTGCAGTAGGCAGGACACAAATTTTACTTTTGTATATGTATTTAATATGTGGCATCCCATACAAGCTAATGAGATTTGCGGGGAAAGGAAGAGAACAGAAATCCAACTGCAACATCTAAAAATTGCGTGTAGCAATCGCATTCTGAAATTTTTTTTTTTTTTGTTTTTTTTTTTAAAAATTTATACATTCATTTTCATGATTGAAACTTTTCAGTACTTTCGTCTTCATAAACAGGATTTCAGTCATCAATCGTGTCTTTGTGACTAGGATCTAACCAATTGCCATTTTGTCTTGTTGGCGTCCAAGATGTTTTGCACTTTTTTATTTAAAAAAAAAAAAGGTCCCAAAATAGTGTGGTGTGTGTGTGGTTTTTTGTTTTGTTTTTTTTTAATAATTGCAATATACGATATCCAGAATCTTGTTTCTCCATCTTCTTGCAGTAATAGAAATTACGGAATGACAAACATTCCCTACAGTAAGGTTTTCAGTTTTGGTGACATTTTATTTGCACCTACATCATTGAAGTGGAGTTTATTATGTAGCAGTTTCATGATTTTTAGTATGAGAACTATTAAATATTAATTTTAGAAGATGAGATACGTTGCGACCACTGTTTCTTGATTTCAGTTGTAAATCTTAGCACACTGAAAAACGGTGGTTTCTTAAAGGACATTCATTATACACTAGATTTTTTTCTTTGCAAAAATGTTTTTGTAGATGATTTATTTATATAGCCTATACAGGTTTTATATATACATTATTTTTAAAGCTTTGAAATGAAGACTTTAAATGCTAAAGAGCATTATAAACCTAATAAAATAATCACACAACACAGAATATATAATTAAACTAAGTTACATAAACAAAAACATTTGCTAAACAGCATTATAAACCTAATACAATAATCACACAACACACACTTTACTTGCATTTTTCTGCAAACAATTCTTTCTATGCATTCCAATCTGGACTGATTTATAGACCGGAAGATCTTGTTCCTATGAAAGCTGCTCGATGGCTCAGGTCTAGTTATACTGATTCATTTTAGCTTGCTTGGCTTGCATATCTTTGCTGCAACACAAGCGGACAGCTCCACCTACTGGGTATTTTAATCAATGCACTGCTTCTTAATGCTTTTCAATAGCAGTCACATGGCTGGAAAAAAAGGTTGTTATTCTGAAACGGTGCAAATTGAACCATTGTAAATCGAGGGCCACCTGTGTGTGTGTGTATATATATATATATATATATATATATATATATATATATATATATATATATATATATATATATATATATATATATATATATATATATATATATATATATATATATATATATATATATATATAATTGCACTCCCAATTACAAAAGTCCTTATGCCCTGGGTGCAGCAAACAAAAAAGAATATATATATATATATATATATATATATAAAATTTTTATTGAGGAAAGAGTAAATAACATAAATAAAAATTACCTTGTATCTAAGCCTCTGCAGACTGCCCCCTTATTTCAGTTAATTTGACATACTAGCATTTTAGCCAATAATTGTTCACTCCTCGGTAAATTCACGTGCGTGAACTCGACGTTATCTATGTGAAAGACATGAACTAATGCCCTCTAGTAGTGAAAAACTGTCAAAATGCTTTCAGATTAAAGGCGGCCTTCAAGGTCTAAGAAATTAGCATATGAACCTCCTAGGTTTAGCTTTCAACTAAGAATACCAAGAGAACAAAGCAAAATTGGTGATAAAAGTAAATTGGAAAGTTGTTTAAAATTACATGCCCTATTTGAATCATGAACGTTTTTTTGGACTTGACTGTCACTTTAAACACATAGGGGCCTATTTAAGATGCTGCGAGCGGACAAGATCCGATATTGCGGATCATGTCCGCTGCACATCGATAAATGCCGACAGCATACGCTGTCGGCATTTATCATTGCACCAGCAGTTCTTGTGAACTGCTGGTGCAATACCGCCCCCTGCATATTCACGGCCAATCGGCCACTAGCAGGGGGTGTCAATCAACTCGATCGTATTTGATCGGGTTGATTTCTAGCGATGTCTGTCTGCCGCCATGGGGCATCAATCTCCGGAGCTTAATAATTCGGCCCCATAGAGTTGAATCATTTATTAGTAGGAATTTTGCATTTGTTAACACGTTAAAGCACTTAATTTTTACTCTAGAATGTCCCTTTAAAGCTTAAACACCATGGGAATCCTGGATCATTTAACAGACGAGACAAACTGCAAATTATATTTTTACTTAACTAAAACATTACAAACTTAGGACTAAATAATAAAATAACTATCTAAGTCAGTGTTGCCTTCCTATTCATCTGTTTTTTGGGTTGTGTTTTTTTTTTTTTTTTTTTTTTTTTTTTTTTTTTTAACCTTCCTGTAGTATTTTCAGCAGGGCTTAGGTCTGTATACTTGTAAAGACCACCAGTAAACTTGTTTTGACAAGATGTATATAAAAAAAGTCAATACACGAGTTCTGATTCCTTTATAAAATAGAAAACAGTATATCCCAAATATGCTGGGTGATAATCTTTTTATTTTCCAGATTTTATTCTATTATTTAACTTAATCTTCTAGTGTTTGTCAAATAATAGACAATGCTATTTTATTTAGATACAAATTTTTCCACATTATTTTCAGTTTGTGCACATCAGATAATAAACACAATAGGTATTATTCGAAGGACCTTCTGCATATTTCAGTAACATTGCTAAAGTTATTCAATCTCTATTCCTTCAATATTAGCTGTGATAAAACAAAACTTTTTGATATGTCACATGCTGTGAAAGGGTTCCCCAAAATCTCAATGTGTAAAACAAACTATAAACATTAGTTTTGGTTTCAGTATGATGTGTAATGATGTTCAATGTCCCAAGCCATATGAATCTCAGTTTAATTGGACAAAACCTAATTACTTTCAGATAGGCAACTATTAGGGTTCAAAACTTAAAGGGACATGAAACCCAAAATGTTTCATTATATAGAGTATATAATTTTAAACCACTTTCCAATTTATTTCTATTATCAATTTATCTTCATTCTTTGCATCCTTTATTGAAGGAAGAGCAATGCACCACTGGCAACTAGCTGAACACACCAGCAAGCCAATGAAAAGAGGCAGATATGTGCAGCTAGCTCCCTGCTCCTGAGCCTACCTAGGTATGCTTTTAAGAAAAGAATACCAAGAGAACAAAGCAAATTAGATAATAGAAGTAAATTGAAAAGTTGTTTAAAATGGTATGCTCTATCTGAATCATGAAAGAAATTTTTTGCATTTTATGTCCCTTTTAAAGAATTTGGATAGATAAGCTTAATGTAATATGTATAGGGGAGAGTATACAGGCCAAATGCCTTTAGAGGCGACTCTATGAAGTGACTATTATATTTGTAAGGTCTGGAACTATAAACGGAGCAAAAAAAAATATTCTAAAACTGGAAAAGCTGCATATAATATGTACAGACCTAGTGGGGGCATATCAGAGAATGGGTATGAATAATAACAATATAATGAATAACCTAGGCTTATTGTTTCTATGATGCTGAATTAGTCCCTATTTCAGCTTGAATATTAGGTGTAGCACTCAGACCACAGAAGTGTCAGAGCAAAAATAAACGTTGAACTATAGCACGATGACTGTATGTTTTGCCATCTTTGTATGATATGTCAATAAATGAGACATACACAATCACAAGAATGCTTTTTCTTCTAAATTATGTGCGTTTTTTCCATATGCCATCATGAAGTTTGTTGAACAGCTGTGCAAGGCTGTCACCATGGGCCCAATTATCAAAATACTTGGAGAGAAATAAAGTGCAGACTTCACAATGGCAGAAATCGCAGAATTCTCTAGCCAAAAAGGAGAAACCTGGAAGTCTCAGAGAGATGAGAGCTTCCTCCCATAGAAAGTAACAAGGCTCTCTGTAATGCAGAATCTCTGGGGAGCTCCTGACACCAATATCATTTCTTGGTTTGAAGCAAATACAAATTAAACTGCAATGTTTTCACTACAATTCAACTTGTATTTGCTTGGAGTAGTATGAAGAATATTTCTGTCAACTAATTTAGCAACTTGTGAATTTTAAGCAGATTTAATCTGCATGCAGTTGGCAGGATAAATCAGTGAGACCTCTACAGCAGTGATTTTCAACCTTTTTTTTTGCTGTGGCACACTTTTTTACATAAAAAAAAAATCCTGCGGCACACCACCATCCCAAAATTTTACAAAATCACACATTGTAGCCTAATACAGTGTGTGTGTATGTATGTATGTGTGTATATATATATATATATATATATATATATATATATATATATATATATATATATATATATATATATATATATATAGTTTGTAGGAATAAGCACTCACTGGTCTTCTGCCATCCGTGATATAAATTCTTTATTAAACCGTGACGTTTCAGGACTAACAGCGTCCCTTCCACTGTTAGTCCCGAAACGTCACTGTTTAATAAAAAATTTATATTACAGATGGCAGAAGACCAGTGAGTGCTTATTCCTACAAACTTATATTCCTTACACAATAGCACCCTGGCAGTTTTTGGTCGTTGGTGAGAGTGTACAATATATATATATATATATATATATATATATATATATATATATATATATATATATATATATATATATATATATATATATATATAACACACACACTGTACTGTGCTGCCATGCCTCTTACAAACTATACATGACATATTGACATTCATTCACAAACAATCATAATGAATGTCAATGTCATGGTTGTAAATGATGCCTGATGAGCCTGTCACATACCTCCCAATATTTCAAAATTTAAAAGAGGGACACCCCCGCACTGTTGTCAGTCTGCCGCGGCACACCTGAGGATCTCTCACGGCACACTAGTGTGTCACGGCACACTGGTTGAAAAAGCCTGCTCTACAGGAGTAAATGCTTATAATAAATCATGAGAGTTGTGAGGGAACCTCAGGCACACATACACACTCCCCTGTTCCTCCTACTAAAAAGCTTGTTTCACATAGAAAAAATGCAATTGTTACACATAAATATACAGAATATAATCCTGCTACATATTGAAATTTGTACAATAAAAATGTAACTTTTTTATTTATATATTATTTTTTTCTTCTCACCTTTTACTTTTCCAGGGCTCAGACCATCATGAAAGCTCGTTTAAAAGGTGCGCAGACTGGGCGCAATCTTCTAAAGAAAAAGTCAGATGCCTTAACCATGCGTTTTCGTCAGATTCTTAAAAAAATAATTGAGGTGGGTTTAGTTTTTCACTCAACAGTATATTTTATTTCTATCCAGTAAAACACAATCTTTATCTAATCATGTTTTTCTTTTATGTATGAGAAAATGTTGGTAGTTGGTGGATTAAAGGGACAGTCAACCATAGAACTGTTATTGTTTTAAAAGATAGATAATCCCTTTATTACTCATTCCCCAGTTTTGCATAACCAACCCAGTTATATTAATGTACTTTTTACCTCTGTGATTACCTTGTATCTAGGAAACTTCTTCCAGCCCCCTGGTCACATGACTGTGACTGTTTATTATCTATTGTCTTAAATTTAGCATTGTTTTTGTGCTAAATCTTAAATAACTTTCTGTGCCTGAACACAGTGTTATCTATATGGCCCACGTGTACTTTCTGTCTCTTTGTATTGAAAAGAGATTTAAAAAGCATGAGATGAGAGGCAGCCCTCAAAGGCTTAGAAATTAGCATATGAGCCTACCTATGTTTAGTTTAAACTAAGAATATAAAGAGAAAAAAGCAAATTTGATGATAAAAGTAAATTGGAAAGTCAATTAAAATTAAAAGTCCTATCTGAATAATGGAAGTTTAATTTATACTTGACTGTCCCTTTAAATTGCTTAGACCAAACGTAGTCATCAAGTTCAATAAAATACTGTTTTATACCAACATCACATCTTTTTACTATATTACTAGTTTTTGGTGCTACTATTGTTTTGTTCTCTTACTCTCTAACTAGTTAATTTTTTTCAAATAATATAATCCTGAGTACATTTTTTTTTTTTTTTCTCAGACCAAAATGCTCATGGGTGAAGTGATGAGAGAAGCTGCGTTTTCTCTTGCGGAGGCTAAATTCACAGCTGGAGATTTCAGGTGAAATGTTTAATGTATAAACAAGTCATTGGTTGAAACCATGTGGATTAGATCTCAGTCATCAAAAATAAAGCTGATTTGTAAACAAAAAAAAATTGTATAATAAATTTGTATATCGGCTTTTATTTTTGCATCTGTATCTACACTTTTTTTATTGACATTTTATGTGCTAGTCACTAAACAATTGTCTCTTTACAGTTGTTCTTATTGCAGCGTGGTAAAGAGTAAGTGATCCCTTGTAATATACATGCCTCCTTGTGCTCAATAACCTTAGCAGTGTCAGATCCCAAACTGCAATGAACCCTATTCATTTCAGCCCCCAGCAATTAACCTACATATTGCCACCACATTTGACCCTAACAATGCAGGATCCCCCACTGCAAATGAGCCTAGCTGTACAAGATCCCAGTGACAATTAATCCTGACCACATTGGATCACCCACAGCAATAAACCTTAATTTTGCCTCACCCCTACCTCAGTTTGCCCACCCACAAGAATCCACCATCACAAATGACCCTAACTTTGCAGGATCCTTAACTTAAATTGACCCCAACAATTCTGGGTCTATCACTTTGAATAACCTTACCATGACAGATCTCTCACTGCATTTGACCTGAAAAGTTTATATTTTTCACCTCAACTAACAATAACCATGCTGTGACAGATCCTAACCAAAATGAGTAACCCCAACCCACAATTTTTTATTTTTTTTAACATCAAATCCTTTACTTTCTAGACCAGGGTTCTTCAAACTAGGGGTCGGGACCCATTACTGGGTCACAACACTGTGTTTGTGGTGTGTGTGTGGTTTGAAAGTGTGTGTGTGTATGTTATAAAGGTGTGTAGTATGAGATTGTGTGGTATGAGAGTGTGTGATATGAGATAAAGGTGTGTGGTATGAGATTATGAGAGTGTGTATGTTATAAAGGTGTGTGTGGTATTAATGTATGAGAGTGTGTGTGGTATGAGATTGTGTGTATGGTATGATAGTGTGTATGTTATAAAGGTGTGTGGTATGAGATTGTGTGTAAATGGTATGAGAGGGTGTGTGTATGTTATAAAGGTGTGTGGTATTTCTGTATGGTATGAAAGTGTGTGTGCAAGGCATGAGAATGTGTTGTATGAGAGAGAGGGTGTGTGTGATATTATGTTTTACAACACTTGCAAGTTTGACTACAGTCAGGAATAAAGTAAGCACACAGTGTGTAGTGTGTGTGGTATGAGAGTGTGTGTATGTTATAAAGGTGTGTGTAAATGGTATGAGAGGGTGTGTGGGTTGTGTGTGGTATTTGTGTATGGTATGAAAGTGTGTGTGTGTGTAAGGTATGAGAGTGTGTGTTGTATAAGAGAGAGAGTGTGTGTGTGTGTGATATTATTTTTTACTACACTTGCAAGTTTGACTACAGTCAGGAAAAAAGTAAGCACACATTTTAGTCACTTTGCCAAAAATTTCAGCTATCTTGTTGTATACTACCTCTGACATTTTCAGACCAAGCTTAAAAATAGGGTCACAAAGGTATGTGGTATTATGTCATTTGACTGGATGACCTATCCTCCTTAAAAAAAAAAAAGTTTTATCCTTTCTTAATCCTTCATTCTGACCACAGCAATTCCCATTCCTTTTTATATACTTTATATTTGGGTCTAATTCAAATTTACCCCCTATATAATTTATTTTTAAGTAATACAAAATAATCAAGATTGATTCTGAACCTCCACAAATTTGAGTAATAGCGTAATAATGGTGGTGGTTGCCCTCACTGTCGGTAATTGTTAGTGGGCTGGGAGGTAGGGGGGCAATTACAGTGTGGGGGATTATGGTTACTAGCTCTTGGGTAGTCCATGAGAATGGTGGTTAATTGCATTGGTATACTTGTGCAGTTAGGATTTATTATGGTAGGGTCAAAGTTAGTGTTTATTGCTGAATAGAAGGTCTGGGGAAAATTCCACTAATATAGGGATGACGTGACCTAGTGCCAAGACAGGCATAAAGATAAAAGCAGTTTGTGAAGACATAGCGACAGTTAGCAAGGCATTTTATTTCTGGATAGTGATTCTGCTGCAAA
The DNA here is from genome assembly GCF_027579735.1 of Bombina bombina. Lineage (NCBI taxonomy): Eukaryota > Metazoa > Chordata > Amphibia > Anura > Bombinatoridae > Bombina > Bombina bombina. The sequence continues at coordinate 159,912,713 of NC_069499.1, read as the reverse complement.
ATGCTTTTGAGCTTTACTATCCCAAATTGCTGCCACTGCTCATTTCTCCCAATGATGTATAGTAGGACTTGCATGTAATTTCACCTTGTGTGAAGTTTATTAGAAACACTAGTCGATAAGCCTGCCCAAAGGGCAGTCTAATTTTTTTGTTTAAGCTACAGATGTAGAAACAACCTATTTTGTAACTCTTCTTTTATAAAATATGTGGGAAAGCCTGCCCAGAGGGCAGTATTTCTCCAACATAGGTGTGTCCGGTCCACGGCGTCATCCTTACTTGTGGGATATTCTCCTCCCCAACAGGAAATGGCAAAGAGCCCAGCAAAGCTGGTCACATGATCCCTCCTAGGCTCCGCCTACCCCAGTCATTCTCTTTGCCGTTGTACAGGCAACATCTCCACGGAGATGGCTTAGAGTTTTTTAGTGTTTAACTGTAGTTTTTATTATTCAATCAAGAGTTTGTTATTTTGAAATAGTGCTGGTATGTACTATTTACTCAGAAACAGAAAAGAGATGAAGATTTCTGTTTGTATGAGGAAAATGATTTTAGCAACCGTAACTAAAATCCATGGCTGTTCCACACAGGACTGTTGAGAGCAATTAACTTCAGTTGGGGGAACAGTGTGCAGTCTCTTGCTGCTTGAGGTATGACACATTCTAACAAGACGATGTAATGCTGGAAGCTGTCATTTTCCCTATGGGATCCGGTAAGCCATTTTATTACGATCATAAATAAGGGCTTCACAAGGGCTTATTAAGACTGTAGACTGTTTCTGGGCTAAATCGATTCATTATTAACACATATTTAGCCTTGAGGAATCATTTTATCTGGGTATTTTGATATAATAATATCGGCAGGCACTGTATTAGACACCTTATTCCTTAGGGGCTTTCCCTAAGCTTAAGCAGAGCCTCATTTTCGCGCTGGTGTGGCGCACTTGTTTTTGAGAGGCATGGCATGCAGTCGCATGTGAGAGGAGCTCTGATACTTAGAAAAGACTTTCTGAAGGCGTCATTTGGTATCGTATTCCCCTTTGGGCTTGGTTGGGTCTCAGCAAAGCAGATACCAGGGACTGTAAAGGGGTTAAAGCTTAAAACGGCTCCGGTTCCGTTATTTTAAGGGTTAAAGCTTCCAAATTTGGTGTGCAATACTTTTAAGGCTTTAAGACACTGTGGTGAAAATTTGGTGAATTTTGAACAATTCCTTCATGTTTTTTCGCAATTGCAGTAATAAAGTGTGTTCAGTTTAAAATTTAAAGTGACAGTAACGGTTTTATTTTAAAACGTTTTTGTACTTTGTTATCAAGTTTACGCCTGTTAAACATGTCTGAACTACCAGATAGACTGTGTTCTGAATGTGGGGAAGCCAGGATTCCTATTCATTTAAATAAATGTGATTTATGTGATAATGACAATGATGCCCAAGATGATTCCTCAAGTGAGGGGAGTAAGCATGGTACTGCATCATTCCCTCCTTCGTCTACACGAGTCTTGCCCACTCAGGAGGCCCCTAGTACATCTAGCGCGCCAATACTCCTTACTATGCAACAATTAACGGCTGTAATGGATAATTCTGTCAAAAACATTTTAGCCAAAATGAACCCTTGTCAGCGTAAGCGTGGCTGCTCTGTTTTAGATACTGAAGAGCATGACGACGCTGATATTAATATCTCTGAAGGGCCCCTAACCCAGTCTGATGGGGCCAGGGAGGTTTTGTCTGAGGGAGAAATTACTGATTCAGGGAACATTTCTCAACAGGCTGAACCTGATGTGATTGCATTTAAATTTAAGTTGGAACATCTCCGCATTCTGCTTAAGGAGGTATTATCCACTCTGGATGATTGTGAAAAGTTGGTCATCCCAGAGAAACTATGTAAAATGGACAAGTTCCTAGAGGTGCCGGGGCTCCCAGAAGCTTTTCCTATACCCAAGCGGGTGGCGGACATTGTTAATAAAGAATGGGAAAGGCCCGGTATTCCTTTCGTCCCTCCCCCCATTTTTAAAAAATTGTTTCCTATGGTCGACCCCAGAAAGGACTTATGGCAGACAGTCCCCAAGGTCGAGGGAGCGGTTTCCACTTTAAACAAACGCACCACTATACCCATAGAGGATAGTTGTGCTTTCAAAGATCCTATGGATAAAAAATTAGAAGGTTTGCTTAAAAGGATGTTTGTTCAGCAGGGTTACCTTCTACAACCAATTTCATGCATTGTCCCTGTCGCTACAGCCGCATGTTTCTGGTTCGATGAGCTGATAAAGACGCTCGATAGTGATTCTCCTCCTTATGAGGAGATTATGGACAGAATCAATGCTCTCAAATTGGCTAATTCTTTCACCCTAGACGCCACTTTGCAATTGGCTAGGTTAGCGGCTAAGAATTCTGGGTTTGCTATTGTGGCGCGCAGAGCGCTTTGGTTGAAATCTTGGTCGGCTGATGCGTCTTCCAAGAACAAGCTACTAAACATTCCTTTCAAGGGGAAAACGCTGTTTGGCCCTGACTTGAAAGAGATTATCTCTGATATCACTGGGGGTAAGGGCCACGCCCTTCCTCAGGATCGGCCTTTCAAGGCAAAAAATAGACCTAATTTTCGTCCCTTTCGCAAAAACGGACCAGCCCAAAGTGCTACGTCCTCTAAGCAAGAGGGTAATACTTCTCAAGCCAAGCCAGCTTGGAGACCAATGCAAGGCTGGAACAAGGGAAAGCAGGCCAAGAAACCTGCCACTGCTACCAAGACAGCATGAAATGTTGGCCCCCGATCCGGGACCGGATCTGGTGGGGGGCAGACTCTCTCTCTTCGCTCAGGCTTGGGCAAGAGATGTTCTGGATCCTTGGGCGCTAGAAATAGTCTCCCAAGGTTATCTTCTGGAATTCAAGGGACTTCCCCCAAGGGGGAGGTTCCACAGGTCTCAGTTGTCTTCAGACCACATAAAAAGACAGGCGTTCTTACATTGTGTAGAAGACCTGTTAAAAATGGGAGTGATTCATCCTGTTCCATTAAGAGAACAAGGGATGGGGTTCTACTCCAATCTGTTCATAGTTCCCAAAAAAGAGGGAACGTTCAGACCAATCTTAGATCTCAAGATCTTAAACAAGTTTCTCAAGGTTCCATCGTTCAAGATGGAAACCATTCGAACTATTCTTCCTTCCATCCAGGAAGGTCAATTCATGACCACGGTGGATTTAAAGGATGCGTATCTACATATTCCTATCCACAAGGAACATCATCGGTTCCTAAGGTTCGCATTCCTGGACAAACATTACCAGTTCGTGGCGCTTCCTTTCGGATTAGCCACTGCTCCAAGGATTTTCACAAAGGTACTAGGGTCCCTTCTAGCTGTGCTACGACCAAGGGGCATTGCGGTAGTACCTTACTTGGACGACATTCTGATTCAAGCGTCGTCCCTTCCTCAAGCAAAGGCTCACACGGACATCGTCCTGGCCTTTCTCAGATCTCACGGTTGGAAAGTGAACGTGGAAAAGAGTTCTCTATCCCCGTCAACAAGGGTTCCCTTCTTGGGAACAATTATAGACTCCTTAGAAATGAGGATTTTTCTGACAGAGGTCAGAAAAACAAAACTTCTAGACTCTTGTCGGATACTTCATTCCGTTCCTCTTCCTTCCATAGCTCAGTGCATGGAAGTGATCGGGTTGATGGTAGCGGCAATGGACATAGTTCCTTTTGCGCGCATTCATCTAAGACCATTACAACTGTGCATGCTCAGTCAGTGGAATGGGGACTATACAGACTTGTCTCCGAAGATACAAGTAAATCAGAGGACCAGAGACTCACTCCGTTGGTGGCTGTCCCTGGACAACCTGTCACAAGGGATGACATTCCGCAGACCAGAGTGGGTCATTGTCACGACCGACGCCAGTCTGATGGGCTGGGGCGCGGTCTGGGGATCCCTGAAAGCTCAGGGTCTTTGGTCTCGGGAAGAATCTCTTCTACCGATAAATATTCTGGAACTGAGAGCGATATTCAATGCTCTCAAGGCTTGGCCTCAGCTAGCGAGGACCAAGTTCATACGGTTTCAATCAGACAACATGACAACTGTTGCGTACATCAACCATCAGGGGGGAACAAGGAGTTCCCTAGCGATGGAAGAAGTGACCAAAATTATTCTATGGGCGGAGTCTCACTCCTGCCACCTGTCTGCTATCCACATCCCAGGAGTGGAAAATTGGGAAGCGGATTTTCTGAGTCGTCAGACATTGCATCCGGGGGAGTGGGAACTCCATCCGGAAATCTTTGCCCAAGTCACTCACCTGTGGGGCATTCCAGACATGGATCTGATGGCCTCTCGTCAGAACTTCAAAGTTCCTTGCTACGGGGCCAGATCCAGGGATCCCAAGGCGGCTCTAGTGGATGCACTAGTAGCACCTTGGACCTTCAAACTAGCTTATGTGTTCCCGCCATTTCCTCTCATCCCCAGGCTGGTAGCCAGGATCAATCAGGAGAGGGCGTCGGTGATCTTGATAGCTCCTGCGTGGCCACGCAGGACTTGGTATGCAGATCTGGTGAATATGTCATCGGCTCCACCTTGGAAGCTACCTTTGAGACGAGACCTTCTTGTTCAGGGTCCGTTCGAACATCCGAATCTAGTTTCACTCCAGCTGACTGCTTGGAGATTGAACGCTTGATTTTATCGAAGCGAGGATTCTCAGATTCTGTTATCGATACTCTTGTTCAGGCCAGAAAGCCTGTAACTAGAAAGATTTACCACAAAATTTGGAAAAAATATATCTGTTGGTGTGAATCTAAAGGATTCCCTTGGGACAAGGTTAAGATTCCTAGGATTCTATCCTTTCTTCAAGAAGGATTGGAAAAAGGATTATCTGCAAGTTCCCTGAAGGGACAGATTTCTGCCTTGTCGGTGTTACTTCACAAAAAGCTGGCAGCTGTGCCAGATGTTCAAGCCTTTGTTCAGGCTCTGGTTAGAATCAAGCCTGTTTACAAACCTTTGACTCCTCCTTGGAGTCTCAATTTAGTTCTTTCAGTTCTTCAGGGGGTTCCGTTTGAACCTTTACATTCCGTTGATATTAAGTTATTATCTTGGAAAGTTTTGTTTTTAGTTGCAATTTCTTCTGCTAGAAGAGTTTCAGAATTATCTGCTCTGCAGTGTTCTCCTCCTTATCTGGTGTTCCATGCAGATAAGGTGGTTTTACGTACTAAACCTGGTTTTCTTCCAAAGGTTGTTTCTAACAAAAACATTAACCAGGAGATTATCGTACCTTCTCTGTGTCCGAAACCAGTTTCAAAGAAGGAACGTTTGTTGCACAATTTGGATGTTGTTCGCGCTCTAAAATTCTATTTAGATGCTACAAAGGATTTTAGACAAACATCTTCCTTGTTTGTTGTTTATTCAGGTAAAAGGAGAGGTCAAAAAGCAACTTCTACCTCTCTCTCTTTTTGGATTAAAAGCATCATCAGATTGGCTTACGAGACTGCCGGACGGCAGCCTCCCGAAAGAATCACAGCTCATTCCACTAGGGCTGTGGCTTCCACATGGGCCTTCAAGAACGAGGCTTCTGTTGATCAGATATGTAGGGCAGCGACTTGGTCTTCACTGCACACTTTTACCAAATTTTACAAGTTTGATACTTTTGCTTCTTCTGAGGCTATTTTTGGGAGAAAGGTTTTGCAAGCCGTGGTGCCTTCCATTTAGGTGACCTGATTTGCTCCCTCCCTTCATCCGTGTCCTAAAGCTTTGGTATTGGTTCCCACAAGTAAGGATGACGCCGTGGACCGGACACACCTATGTTGGAGAAAACAGAATTTATGTTTACCTGATAAATTACTTTCTCCAACGGTGTGTCCGGTCCACGGCCCGCCCTGGTTTTTTAATCAGGTCTGATAATTTATTTTCTTTAACTACAGTCACCACGGTACCATATGGTTTCTCCTATGCAAATATTCCTCCTTAACGTCGGTCGAATGACTGGGGTAGGCGGAGCCTAGGAGGGATCATGTGACCAGCTTTGCTGGGCTCTTTGCCATTTCCTGTTGGGGAGGAGAATATCCCACAAGTAAGGATGACGCCGTGGACCGGACACACCGTTGGAGAAAGTAATTTATCAGGTAAACATAAATTCTGTTTTTGTGGTGACGGAACCACCCTGGCATTTTCGGAATCCACCTGGATGCAGCTTATGCTGCATCCAGGTGGATTCTTTCACCACCCTGCCATCCAGGTGGATTCTTTCACCACCCCTTTTGCTCTCTTTCCCCCCCCCCCCCTCTCTCTTGCTCTCTCTCCGCCCCCCTCTCTCCTTGCTCTCTCTCCCCCCCCTCTCTCTGCTCTCTCTCCCCCCCCCCCCTCGCTCTTGCTCTCTCTCCCCCCCCCTCTCTTTTGCTCTGTCTCCCCCCCCCCTCTCTTTGCTCTGTCTCCCCCCCCCCCCCCTCTTTTGCTCTGTCTCCCCCCCCCCTCTCTTTTGCTCTGTCTCCCCCCCCCTCTCTTTGCTCTGTCTCCCCCCCCCTCTCTTTTGCTCTGTCTCCCCCCCCTCTCTTTTGCTCTGTCTCCCCCCCCCCCCTCTCTTTTGCTCTGTCTCCCCCCCCCCTCTCTTTTGCTCTGTCTCCTCCCCCCCCCCTCTCTTTTGCTCTGTCTCCTCCCCCCCCCCCTCTCTTTTGCTCTGTCTCCTCCCCCCCCCTCTCTTTTGCTCTGTCTCCTCCCCCCGTCTCTTTTGCTCTGTCTCCTCCCCCCCCGTCTCTTTTGCTCTGTCTCCTCCCCCCCCGTCTCTTTTGCTCTGTCTCCTCCCCCCCCGTCTTTTGCTCTGTCTCCTCCCCCCCGTCTTTTGCTCTGTCTCCTCCCCCACCCCGTCTTTGCTCTGCTCCTCTTTTGCTCTGTCTCCTCCCCCCCCCCCGTCTCTTTTGCTCTGTCTCCTCCCCCCCCCCCCGTCTCTTTTGCTCTGTCTCCTCCCCCCCCCCCGTCTCTTTTGCTCTGTCTCCTCCCCCCCCCGTCTCTTTTGCTCTGTCTCCTCCCCCCCCCGTCTCTTTTGCTCTGTCTCCTCCCCCCCCCCGTCTCTTTTGCTCTGTCTCCTCCCCCCCCCCGTCTCTCTATTGCTCTCTCTCCCCCTGTCCTTTTTTTTAATTGGGGCACTCCCACTGCCTCCCCTTCCCTGCTGAGCCGCCCACCCGCTCACACCTCCCACCGGCAGCAGCAGAAGATCGTTACAGATGGTGACACACACAGTGTCACTGTCTGTAACGATCAGGCATCTGACCTCATATGGAAGCGGAGCACCGATCGCGCTCCAGCTCCATATGCGGCAGATGCCTAAAAGTTCCAGCTCTCAGCTGTTATGTTACAGCTGAGAGTTGGAGCTCCTGAAGCTGTCTGTCACCGCGAGGCGGCTGCACGCGCATCCAACATTCCTTTGAGGATGCGTGTGCGCAACTGCTGATGGCGACGGGCGCTTACAAACACAATTATAGTATAGATATCATGCTGTATGTTTCTGATTAAGATCCTGAATTATGAAGTCCTTAAAAGGGTTTGAATGTAAATGTTATTTATGCTTTATTTCTGTGCTAATTACATGTGCCTTCTCTGTGACAGTACAACAATCATCCAAAATGTCAATAAAGCTCAAGTAAAGGTCCGAGCCAAGAAAGACAATGTGGCAGGTAAGGTTTTATTATATAAGCTCAATAGCACTGAGAAAAAACGTAAGATTCCATTACTTTTGTGAATTGGCTTCAAACGACAGAATTAAAATTATTTGAATTCACAGTGAAATCAAGCTTCTAGCTACTTGTGCAACTCTTTGCTTTTTAAACTGTCAGATCTTAGCACAGTGTGAGATACCACACCCTATATGCCAATGCTATACCATCTACTCTGCATTAGCTTTTTAATCATGCCAAGTATACATTTAGTTCTAGTGGTACTATGGCTATATATTGCGCACACAGATGTAGCATCCCCACATCATGTTGTTTATTCTTTTTTGGCATTGTTTGCAGTGTGCATAAAGAACATGTTAATATGAGATATTTGGATCTATAGTTCAGCAGTATTGCCCTTGTTAAAATCCAGTGATGTTTCTGCTTTCATTCTTTGAAAGACCAGTGACCTTTCAAGTTAATTTTCATAAATGTATTTACAAAACTAAATAAGCATACATGGCTTTAGCAGTAAAATTGCGTTTCCAAAAGTGATGTAATATTTTTGTAGATTACTGTGTTGTTGTGTGTGGTTTTTTTTTTGGTTTTTTTTACAGGGCTCCCTGCTTGAGATTTACTTAGAGCAAAGTTGTCTAAGCTAAATGGGAACTAGTGTGACCATACAGTGCATATATATTTATTTATTTCTCTTGTTAAGTGTATCCAGTCCACGGATCATCCATTACTTATGGGATATATTCTCCTTCCCAACAGGAAGCTGCAAGAGTCCACCCACAGCAAAGCTGCTATATAGCTCCTCCCCTAACTGCCATTACCAGTCATTCTCTTGCAAGTCTCAACATAGATAGGAGGTCGTGAGAGTCTGTGGTTTTTTATACTTAGTTTATTTCTTCAATTTTCTATGATCTTAGCAGACGTAACTAAGATCCAGTTGCTGTTCTCACACATTCTGAGGAGTAAGGTACTTCAGAGGGGGAATGGCGTGCAGGTTTTCCTGCAAATAAGGTATGTGCAGTAAAATATTTTTCTAAGGAATGGAATTGACTAAGAAAATACTGCTGATACCGAAGTAATGTAAGTACAGCCTTTAAATGCAGTGAAAGCGACTGGTACCAGGCTGATTGATAGAGATATATGCTAAGGTATGTGCAGTAATATATTTTTCTAAGGAATGGAATTGACTAAGAAAATACTGCTGATACCGAAGTAATGTAAGTAAAGCCTTAAATGCAGTGATAGTGACTGGATCAGGCTTATTAATAGACATACATACTCTTATAAGAATGTGTTTTAAAACGTTTGCTTTCATGTTTAATCGTTTTTTAACATATGTTTGGTGATAAAACTTATTGGGGCCTAATTTTTCCACATGGCTGGCTTAAATTTTGCATAGAAACAGTTATAGGGAAGGTAATCCACAGCTCAGCTGTGGCAGTTTTGTTGTGTCTGTTTAAAAAAATGTCGTGTTTTTTTTTTTTTTTTTTTTTTTTTGCATTAAGGGGTTAATCATCCATTTGCAAGTGGGTGCAATGCTCTGTTAACTTATTACATGTACTGTAAAAATTTCGTTTGATTTACTGCCTTTTTTTCACTGTTTTTCAAATTTTGACAAAATTTTTTTCTCTTAAAGGCACAGTAACGTTTGTTATATTTGCTTGTTAACTTGATTTAAAGTGTTTTCCAAGCTTACTAGTCTCTTTATTAGTTCTAACATGTCTAACATAGAGGAGGCTCTGTGTTTATTATGTTTAAAGCCATGGTGGAACCCCATTTTAGAATGTGTACCAGATGTACTGATTTCATTTTAAATACAAAAAATGATCTTTATTGTTTAACAACATTATCACCAGAGGATTCTGTCGAGGGGGAAGTTATGCCGACTAACTCTCCCCACGTGTCAGACCCTTTGACTCCCGCTCCAGGGACTCACGCTCAAATGGCGCCAAGTATATCAATGGCGCCCATAGCGTTTATTTTACAAGACATGGCAAAGGTTGTGTATAATACACTGGCAGCAGTATTAGTCAGACTACCTGAAATTAAAGGAAAGCAAAACAGCTCTGGGGGTAGATACAGAGCATACAGACGCTTTAAGAACCATGTCTGATACTACCTCACAATATGCTTAGTCTGTGGGTGATATTTGTGACTCAGGGAAGATGATTTAACCTGATTCTGATATTTCTACATTTAAAATTTATGCTTGAGAACCTCCACTTGTTGCTCAGGGAGGCTTTAGCTGCTCTGAATGAATGTGTACAATCGCAGTGCCAGAGAAATTGTGTAGACTGGATAAATAATATGCAGTGCCGGTGTGTACTTATGTTTTTCCAATACCTAAAGAGGTTTACTAAAATTTTTCATAAGGAATGGGATAGACCAGGTGTGCCGTTCTCTTCTCCTCCTATTTTTTAGAAGAATGTTTTCTAATAGTTGCCACCACACGGGACTTATGGCAGACAGTTCCTAAGGTGGAGAGAAGAGTTTCTACTCTAGCTAAGCGTACCACTACCTCTGGCGAGGACTGTTGTGCTTTTTTAGATCCAATGGATAAAAAATGTTTATTCAACAAGGTTTTATCCTGCAGCCCCTTGCACGCATTGCTCCTGTCACTGCTGCTGCAGCGTTCTGGTTTGAGTCTCTTGATGAGGCTTTACAGGCTCCATTGGATGAATATATTTGACAAGCTTAGAGCACTTAAGCTAGCCAATTCCTTTGTTTTCTGATGCCTTTGTTCCTTTGACTAGACTAACGGCTAAGAATTCTGTTTTTTACTATACTGGCGCGCAGAGCACTATGGCTTATATCATGGTCAGCTGTTGTGACTTTAATAAATAAGCTACTTAACTTCCCTTCAAGGGGCAGACCCTATTCAGGCCTAGTTTGAAAGAGATTATTACTTATATCACTGGAGGAAAAGATCATGCCCTTCCTCAGGACAGGTCCAAATCAAGGGACAAAAAAGGCCTAATTTTTGTGCCTTTCGAAAATTCAAGGCAGGTGTGGCATCAACTTCCTCTAAGGCAGACAACCGGACCTGGAACAAAGATAAGCAGGTCAAGGAGCCTGCTGCTGCCTCTAAAACAGCATGAGGAACGGACCCCTATCTGGTAACGGATCCTATAGGGGGCAGACTTCATTCTTCGCCCAGGCGTGGGCAAGAGATGCCCAGGATCCCTGGGCATTGGAAATTATACCCCAGAGATATCTTCTGGATTTCAAAGCTTTCCCCCCCAAAAAAGGGGAGTTTTTGCCTTTCACATTTATCTGCAAACCAGATAAAGAAAGAGACATTCTTGCATTGTGTACGTGACCCATTGAGTTCCAATAGAGGAACAGGGACACAGTTTTCCTCAAATCGGTTTGTGGTTCCCAAGGAAAGGAAACCTTCAGACCTATTTTGGATCTAAAAGATCTTAAACAAATTCTTTAGAATTCTATCATTTAAGATGGAAACTATTCGTACCATCTTAACTATGATCCAGGAGAGTCAATAGAGGACTACAATGGATTTGAAGGATGCTTATCCTCACATTACGATGCATAAAGATCACCATAGGTTTTTCAGGTTTGCCTTTCTAGACAGGCATTACCAGTTTGTAGCTCTTTCCTTTGGGTTAACTACAGCCCCTAGAATCTTTATGGAGGTTCTGGGGTCACTTTGGCGGTCCTTAGGCCGCGGGGCATAGAAGTGGCCCCTTATTTAGACGACATCCTGATACAGGCGTCAAACATCCAAGTTGCCAAGTCTCATACGGACGTAGTACTGGCATTTCTGAGATCGCATGGGTGGAAAGTGAACAAGGAAAGAGTTCTCTATCCCCAATATCAAGGGATTCCCTCCTAGGGATTCTGATAGATTTTGTAGAAATTAAAATTTACCTGACGGAGTCCAGGTTGTCAAAGTTTCTAAATTTCTGCCGTGTTCTTCATTCCATCCGCGCCCTTTGGTGGCTCAGTACATGAATGTAATCGGCTTAATGGTAGCGGCAAGGGACATAGTACCGTTTGCACGCCTACATTTCAGACCACTGCAACTATGCATGCTCAGCCAGAGGAACGGGGATTACACAGATTTGTTCTCCTGTTAAATCCGGACCAAGAAACCAGAGATTCTCTTCTCTGGTGACTATCTCGGGTCCATCTGTCCAAGGGTATGACCTTCCGCAGGTCAGATGGGACAATTGTTACAACAGATGCCAGCCTTTTAGGTTGGGATACAGTCTGGAACTCCCTGAAGGCTCAGGGATAGTGGACTCAGGAGGAGACCCTCCTTCTAATGAATATTCTGGAACTGGGAGCGATATTCCATGCTTTTCAGACTTGGCCTCAGTTAGCAACTCTGAGGTACATCATATTTCAGTCGGACAATATCACGACTGTGGCTTACATCAACCATCAAGGGGGAACAGAAGTTCCCTAGCAATGTTAGAAGTCTTAAAATAATTCACTGGACAGAGACTCACTCTTGTCTAAAAGCTATCCCTATCCCAGGTGTTGAGAACTGGGAGGCAGATTTTCTAAGTCGTCAGACTTTTCATCCGGGGGAGTGGGAATTCCCTCCGGAGGGGTTTGCACAAGATCAAGCAGGAGAGTGCTTTGGTGCTTTTGACAGTGCCTGCGTGGCCACGCAGGACCTGGTATGCAGATCTGGTGGACATGTCATCCTTTCCACCACGGTCTCTGCTTCTGAGACAGGACCCTCTACCTCAGGGTCTTTTCAACCATCTAAATATAACTAATCTGAGATGGACTGCCTGGAGACAGAACGCTTGATGTTATCAAAGCATGGCTTCTCCGAGTCAGTAATTGATACCTTAATACAGGCATAAAAGCCTGTCTCTAGGAAAATTTAACATAAGATATGGTGTAAATATCTTATTGTTATGAATCCAAGGGTTACTCATGGAGTAAAGTCTGGATTCCCAGGATATTATCTTTTCTCCAAGATGATTTTGAGAAAAGGGTTGTCAGCTAGTTCTTTAAAAGGACAGATTTCTACTCTGTCTATTCTTTTGCACAAGCGTCTGGCAGGTATTCTAGACGTTCAGGCATTTGGTCAGGCTTTGGTTAGAACCAAGCCTGTGGTTAAAAATGTTGCTCCGCCATGGAGCTTAAAGCTGGTTCTTAAGGTTCTTCAAGGAGTTCCATTTGAACCTTTTCATTCCATAGATATCAAACTTCTATCTTGGAAAGTTCCTTTTTGGTAACTATTTCCTCGGCTCATAGAGTCTCCGAGTTATCTGCGTTGCAATGTGATTCTCCTTATCTGGTTCTCCGTACGGATAAGGTAGTCCTGTGTACCAACCTGGGTTTTTACCTAAGGTGGTATCTAACAAGAATATCACTCAAGAGATTGTTGTTCCATCCTTGTATCCTAATCCTTCTTCAAAGAAGGAACGTCTATTACACAATTTGGACGTGGTTCGTGTTTTAAAGTTTTACTTACAAGCTACTACAGATTTTCATCAAACATTCACCTTGTTTGTTGTCTATTCTGGACAGAGGAGAGGTCAAAGGACTTCAGCAGCCTCTCTGTCTTTTTGGTTAAAAAGCATAATTCATTTAGCTTATGAGACTGCTGGACAGCAGCCTCCTGAAGGGATTACAGCTCATTCTACTAGAGCTGTGGTTTTCACTTAGGCCTTTTTTAAATGTGGCTTCTGTTGAACAGATTACAAGACGGAGTCTTGGTCTGCGTTTCATACTTTTTCAAATTTAACAAATTTGATACCTTGCTTCTTCGGAGGCTATTTTTGGGAGAAAGGGTTTTTTACAGGCAGTGGTAACTTCCGTTTAAGTACCTGCCTTGTCCCTCCCATCATCCGTGTACTTTAGCTTTGGTATTGGTATCCCATAAGTAATGGATGATCCGTGGACTGGATACACTTAACAAGAGAAAACATAATTTATGCTTACCTGATAAATTTATTTCTCTTGTAGTGTATCCAGTCCACGGCCCGCCCTGTCACTTTAAGGCAGGTAATTTTTCCATTAAACTACAGTCACCACTGCACCCTATGGTTTTCCTTTCTCTGCATGTTTTCGGTCGAATGACTGGTAATGGCAGTTAGGGGAGGAGCTATATAGCAGCTTTGCTGTGGGTGGACTCTTGCAGCTTCCTGTTGGGAAGGAGAATATATCCCATAAGTAATGGATGATCCGTGGACTGGATACACTACAAGAGAAATAAATTTATCAGGTAAGCATAAATTATGTTTTTTTATTGGCCTTTACACCATTTCAGATTGCATAGTGTTTTGTGTCCGAACTATGTAAAAAAAATTAAAAAATGATGAACGAGCTCACTTCCAGTTTAGAGCACACCATAAAAATACTGATATGTGTAATTTCCTAAAGATGTCTGTACAATCACTAAGTTCTACAAGTTGTACAAAATAGAGCAGTACATATATATTTATGCAAATTACGTTTCTGTACAACTTGTGTTTGAACTGTTTATATATTTACCAGTACTTTCAACTGGGCTTTGTGTTATCCTACAGAGCACACATAAGCTGTGTAAGGTGGTTGTTGTTGTTGTTGCTAAATGCTGCTTTATCTATTAGCATGATAGATAGACTGATTGATTGATTGGAATTTAAATGCCTTCTTCATAAATACAATGGGATGGAATTTTTGTTTTCCAGGTGTCACTTTGCCAGTATTCGAGCATTATCAGGAAGGAGGAGATAGTGAGTATAAGACCATTCTTAAATGCTGTTCTTTTTACAAACCAAAATATATAAATTATTTAACTTCATCAGTAGCACTTTTTTAAAGCTCTGTTTTATCTGTCAGGTTATGAATTAACGGGACTTGCTAGAGGAGGTGAACAGCTGGCTAAACTGAAGAGGAACTATGCCAAGGCAGTAGAGCTGTTGGTAGAGCTGGCATCTTTGCAGGTCTGATATGTCTCTGTACATATTTACCTAATGAAAACAGAAGGATATCACAAAGCATTTCTCCTATTTGTGTTATATGTATAATGATTTCAATTAATACCAATATTAAATTGTTTAAAGTGGTCATGCAGTTTTATAAAGATGTGTGTTATCCGGTAGCCAGAATTAAGAGTAGTAAACAGCATGAATATTACCTGATAACCGGGATGGACTGAGACCAAGCAGCCTCCCCCCGACCCCCCGGGACAAATTAAGAGAAGTGCCTCCTATGCCACTCCATCGTCCCCCTGCTTCAATGCCCCGGTCTTACCAGGGCCTTCCAACCTCCATGGACCACAAACACGAGGGCCGGTGACAAGTCCCTCAACTTTCAGTGACCAACCACACACTGCCAGAGCAACAGACTCCCTCTCCCCCTGCTTAGTTACTACAAGCACATGGTGATCTGCTACCTTGGCTACACCACTGGTGGGGCCCCCCTTTGTGCCAGGCCCTCGGTCCAGGTCTTATTTGCCAGATTGCTTAGTCCATCCCTACCTGATAATTTCTTTGTTCCATTTTGATTTATTTTATGTGATTTTTGAACATATTAGAATATGACAGAAGCGATAGCACTTCTGAGGCTAACTGTGATTATTGCTACAGGAATTTTACCATAATAAACAAGACTTTATTAATAGAGGGAGCAGACAAACAAAGGGTCCCTACCCTGGTAAAGCCACATATGGGTGGGGCTTAAATGGACATAAAATCCAATATTTTTTCTTTCATAATTCAGATAGACCATACAATTTAAAAAATCAATAAATAAAACTTTCCAATTTACTTCTATTATCACATGTTCTTTGTTTTCTTGGAAGGTAAGTTCAGGAGCGTACACACGTTTGTCAACAAAAAGAACATGAGAACTAAGCAAATTTGATAATAAAAATAAATTGGAGCTTCTTTTGTATTTTAAAATGTATGCTCTGTCTGAATCATGAAAGAAAACATTTGGGTTTCATATCCCTTTAAAGCCTTTCCATGCACAGCTTGTTCGTATCAAATTGTCAATACAGTGTTGATTGTAATAGATTAGATATAGTGTATGAGATCAAATATCTAGCTTCTTGGTAATGAGTAAATTTGAAGAATAATAATATTATTAAACTCGCAAATCATTTGATGTGAATATATATGACTGATAATTGTTGGGTTTTGTGCATAACTGACATTTTATAGTGAGAGCTTTTAATAAGAAATGGACAAAAAGGGTCACCCACTGGATAGGCTTGCAGGTACGAGGATGATCCCATAGGTTTGCAGCATGCTCACTAACTCCCTTTATAATGTGCATTATGAACAACATAGGCACTGTGGTTGGGACACATACAATATTATTTTATTTTTTTCTGCCCTGACTCAAAACATTGTAAGAGCCTGAACCGTATCTCTAGGTATAAAAACTACATTTATTGCTGAGACCTTTGCATTTAGCTTGACACAATATCAACACAACTGATTTGTGAATTTTAATGTATTGTATTCTAGACATCTTTTGTTACACTGGATGAAGCCATTAAAATCACTAATAGACGTGTTAACGCCATAGAACACGGTAAGTGCCCATCTATACATCTAATATGTAGCGTTTTGTTGAAATGACATTGGTAGCTTGTATGTGCAGTGTTCATTCTCAATTCATTTGACACAATAATTCACAATATTTCTATAAGTAACAACATTAAGCCCTTTAAAGAGAAGCAGCTGGGCAGGAATTACAATTTGAGCTTAATTTACTGTACTGTTTCTGGTAAACCTGCTATTTCTTTTAAAGGGACAGTAAAGTGAAAATTGAACTTAAATTGATTGAACAGAGCACACAATTGTAACTTTCCAATGTATTTTATTATTGTTTAGTTCTCTTTGTATCCTTTTTTTTTTTTTTATAAAGGGTACATGAAACCCCCAAAAATATTTTGTTATTAAAATAGAGCATATAATTTTAATCAACTTTGCAATTTACTACTGTCAAATGTGCTTTGATCTCTTGGTATACTTTAAAGGAGCAGCAATGCACTTCTGGGAGCTAGCTGAACACATAATATAAGCCAAAGACAAGGGGCATATATGTACAGCCACCAATCAGCAGCTAGCTCCCAGTAGTGCTTTGCTGCTCCTGAGCCTACCTAAATTTTCTTTGCAACAAAAGATAACTAAGCAAATTTGATAACCAAAGTAAATTGGAAATTTGTTTAAAATTGCATGCTCTATCTAAATCATCAAACAAAAATCTTCAGTTTCATATCCATTTTAAAGAGTTAATTTTAGGTGAACTCAGGAGCGTTCTTGTGACTTTAGCCATCTGGCAGCAGTGTTTGCAACATTGGTTATAGCAATGTTATACAAAGTTACTTAAACTGCTGCCATAGACTGCTAAAGAAACGTGTACGCTCCTAAATAGCTTTCAGCCTACTTAGGTTTACTCTAAACAGGATATCAAGAGACCAAAACAAATTAGATAAAGTAAAATGGGAACGTTGTTTAAAACTGCATGCTCTGTCTGAATCGCTGTCCCTTTTATATGTTTAAAAGTTATTGAATAGATACTGATATAGATCTCGGCAACATTGCATAGATGTTTCTCCAACATAGGTGTGTCCGGTCCACGGCGTCATCCTTACTTGTGGGATATTCTCTTCCCCAACAGGAAATGGCAAAGAGCCCAGCAAAGCTGGTCACATGATCCCTCCTAGGCTCCGCCTACCCCAGTCATTCTCTTTGCCGTTGTACAGGCAACATCTCCACGGAGATGGCTTAGAGTTTTTTAGTGTTTAACTGTAGTTTTTCATTATTCAATCAAGAGTTTGTTATTTTCAAATAGTGCTGGTACGTACTATTTACTCAGAAACAGAAAAGAGATGAAGAATTCTGTTTGTATGAGGAAAATGATTTTAGCAACCGTAACTAAAATCCATGGCTGTTCCACACAGGACTGTTGAGAGCAATTAACTTCAGTTGGGGGAACAGTTTGCAGTCTCTTGCTGCTTGAGGTATGACACATTCTAACAAGACGATGTAATGCTGGAAGCTGTCATTTTCCCTATGGGATCCGGTAAGCCATGTTTATTACGATTGTAAATAAGGGCTTCACAAGGGCTTATTTAAACTGTAGACTTTTTTTGGGCTAAATCGATTGATATTAACACTTATTTAGCCTTGAGGAATCATTTATTCTGGGTATTTTGATTTAATAATATCGGCAGGCACTGTTTTAGACACCTTATTCTTTAGGGGCTTTCCCAAAGCATAGGCAGAGTCTCATTTTCGCGCCGGTGTTGCGCACTTGTTTTTGAGAGGCATGGCATGCAGTCGCATGTGAGAGGAGCTCTGATACTTATAAAAGACTTCTGAAGGCGTCATTTGGTATCGTATTCCCCTTTGGGTTTGGTTGGGTCTCAGCAAAGCAGATACCAGGGACTGTAAAGGGGTTTAAAGCTTAAAACGGCTCCGGTTCCGTTATTTTAAGGGTTAAAGCTTCCAAAATTGGTGTGCAATATTTTCAAGGCTTTAAGACGCTGTGGTGAAAATTTGGTGAATTTTGAACAATTCCTTCATGTTTTTTCGCAATTGCAGTAATAAAGTGTGTTCAGTTTAAAATTTAAAGTGATAGCTCCTGCGTGGCCACGCAGGACTTGGTATGCAGATCTGGTGAGTGTGTCATCGGCTCCACCTTGGAAGCTACCTTTGAGACGAGACCTTCTTGTTCAGGGTCCGTTCGAACATCCGAATCTGGTTTCACTCCAGCTGACTGCTTGGAGATTGAACGCTTGATTTTATCGAAGCGAGGATTCTCAGATTCTGTGATCGATACTCTTGTTCAGGCCAGAAAGCCTGTGACTAGAAAGATTTACCACAAAATTTGGAAAAAATATATCTGTTGGTGTGAATCTAAAGGATTCCCTTGGGACAAGGTTAAGATTCCTAGGATTCTATCCTTCCTTCAAGAAGGATTGGAAAAAGGATTATCTGCAAGTTCCCTGAAGGGACAGATTTCTGCCTTGTCGGTATTACTTCACAAGAAGCTGGCAGCTGTGCCAGATGTTCAAGCCTTTGTTCAGGCTCTGGTTAGAATCAAGCCTGTTTACAAACCTTTGACTCCTCCTTGGAGTCTCAATTTAGTTCTTTCAGTTCTTCAGGGGGTTCCGTTTGAACCCTTACATTCCGTTGATATTAAGTTATTATCTTGGAAAGTTTTGTTTTTAGTTGCGATTTCTTCTGCTAGAAGAGTCTCAGAATTATCTGCTCTGCAGTGTTCTCCTCCTTATCTGGTGTTCCATGCAGATAAGGTGGTTTTACGTACTAAACCTGGTTTTCTTCCAAAAGTTGTTTCTAACAAAAACATTAACCAGGAGATTATCGTACCTTCTCTGTGTCCAAAACCAGTTTCAAAGAAGGAACGTTTGTTGCACAATTTGGATGTTGTTCGCGCTCTAAAATTCTATTTAGATGCTACAAAGGATTTTAGACAAACATCTTCCTTGTTTGTTGTTTATTCAGGTAAAAGGAGAGGTCAAAAAGCAACTTCTACCTCTCTCTCTTTTTGGATTAAAAGCATCATCAGATTGGCTTACGAGACTGCCGGACGGCAGCCTCCCGAAAGAATCACAGCTCATTCCACTAGGGCTGTGGCTTCCACATGGGCCTTCAAGAACGAGGCTTCTGTTGATCAGATATGTAGGGCAGCGACTTGGTCTTCACTGCACACTTTTACCAAATTTTACAAGTTTGATACTTTTGCTTCTTCTGAGGCTATTTTTGGGAGAAAGGTTTTGCAAGCCGTGGTGCCTTCCATTTAGGTGACCTGATTTGCTCCCTCCCTTCATCCGTGTCCTAAAGCTTTGGTATTGGTTCCCACAAGTAAGGATGACGCCGTGGACCGGACACACCTATGTTGGAGAAAACAGAATTTATGTTTACCTGATAAATTTCTTTATCCAACGGTGTGTCCGGTCCACGGCCCGCCCTGGTTTTTTTTTTTTTAATCAGGTCTGATATTTTATTTTCTTTAACTACAGTCACCACGGTACCATATGGTTTCTCCTATGCAAATATTCCTCCTTAACGTCGGTCGAATGACTGGGGTAGGCGGAGCCTAGGAGGGATCATGTGACCAGCTTTGCTGGGCTCTTTGCCATTTCCTGTTGGGGAAGAGAATATCCCACAAGTAAGGATGACGCCGTGGACCGGACACACCGTTGGAGAAAGAAATTTATCAGGTAAACATAAATTCTGTTTTTTGCCTAAAAATCTGCTCTGCCATTTTCTTCTTATAATTTCCTTTCAGTTTTATATTAAAATAGTAATAAAACCAGTAACTCTACTATATTCGTGAAACCATCTATGATATGAAATTGCGCACCGTTAACTTTACAGAATAAGCAACAAAACGTTTATAGGATCACTTTAAAGGGACAGTCAACACTAAAATTGTTATTGTTTAAAAGATAGAAAATGCCTTTACTACCCATTCCCCAGCTTTGCACAACCAACATTGTTATATTAACATACTTTATAACATTTAAACCTCTAAATTTCTGCCTGTTTCTAAGCCACTACAGACAGCCTCTTAATCACATGCTTTTTTATTTGCTTTTAATAGGAGACTGCTAGTTCATGTGGGCCATATAGATAACGTGCTCATGAACACACACATCTATATATATTTTTTTTATTATTTTTTTTTTACTATAAAAACTTTTGAGTTGACTCAAAACACTTGAATAAAAATGAGTGTTTTAAATAAATATTAAATTAGATGCAATAGAAGTGAGACTGTATTTAGTACTTCACAAATGTATTCTGATTATAAACATGCATATACAGTATACCAGTAAAATGTTAATAGCATACATATACCGTTACATGTTTCTGTATTCTGGACTTCAATGAGTAAAATACCCAGAGTTGTATATTATAGGGTTTTACAGGTCACCTAATGTTTTAGGAGCCCTATGTTAGGGCGGGACCCCCGAAACAATGCTCTATACTGTTGCCTGATGCTTTAATAAAATAATTATCTGCATGATTTGGTGTGCCTGCCACATTTTGTTCTACTATGTATGTATGTGTGTTTGTGTATATATTTGTGTGTGTGTGTGTGTGTGTGTGTATTATCCTGATGAAAAATAAGATAAGAAGAAACCACAAGAAAGAGCTGATAATTCAGAAACTCTTCTAGCAGAAGAAATAGTCAAACGTTCTAAAACCTTCCAAGAAAGAAGCTTAAAGGAATAGTCTAGTCAAAATTAAACTTTCATGACTCGGATAGAGAATGCAATTTTAAGCAACTTTCTAATTTAGTCCTATTATCAATTTTTCTTCATTCTCTTGGTATCTTTATTTAAATGTAAGGTTAAGAGCTGGACCATTTTTGGTTCAGAACCTGGGTAGTGCTTGCTGATTGGTGTCTAAATGTAGCCACCAAAAATCTTAAAGGAACAGTTTACCCAAAAAGTGTTAAATTGTTAAACACAATAGCAGTAATAGTTGAGTATAGTGGTACTGAACATTCTGTTTTAATCATGCTCTGTATTAAGAAATATTTTTATGAAATGTCTGTTTACGAATTCCGTTGCCTAAACCCCTTAGAATATTTTCTGGCCATACGGCCAGTCTGCTGTTATCCCCCTCATTGCATTGCTCATGTGCCATCCTCTCCTAAAGCTATTTTTAAAAAGCTGCCTGATGATGAGCACACGTTATTTTTCAATACATTGTATAGCTGTTGTACTTGCTTAGATGCCGTGGCTGCTCTGTATTGCCCACTAAGCAATGAAAAATGCATCACCTTTAAAAAAATTCCTATGTGTAATAAACGTCATAGCTTTGACTGCAGACATAGTCTCTGTAAGATTGAGAAGACTGGGACAGGCTGTGGAAAGATACGGCAAGACAAGCAGAGAAATCCCTTCATCTAAACTTCTCCCAGCCTGCTAGCTAGTACGTTGTTCTCCTGATCGGTTCACTAAACGCTGTGAGAAGTTTAGCTGAAGTGATTTCTCTGCTCGTCTTGCCCGTATTGTTCTTCGGCCTGTCCCAGTCTCGTCAATCTTACAGAGGAGATGTCTGCAGTCAAAGCTGATGTTTATTACTCATAGGAATTTTAAGGTGATACATTTTCATTGTTTAGCAAGAATTAGAGAGGATTTGTGCAGGCACATTTCTAATGTTCATTTGACATAGGAATTTGCATATAGCCTATGATTGGAGGGTGGGCATGCTAGACTAAAGCACAGCTCAGCCCTTTCCCGGGGGAGTGCCAGCACTGGATAATACTCACAGGAACAGGAATAAAAAGCTAAAATTTCCAAAATCTATTGTTAGCAAGTTTAACTATATATATCTAATATTTTTAGTCACTGTATTTCCTTTAGGAACATAGACTTGTGATTGCTGTGTACACTGGCCCTTTAAGCTTATATTCCTGCCTTTTCAACTAAAGATACTAAGAAAATGAAGAAAAATTGATAATAGGAGTAAATTAGAGCAAGCAATTTTAGGCAACTTTCTATCTGAATCATAAAAGTTTAATTTTGACTAGACTATCCCTAACATCAAATTAAGATTCCTAGGTGGAGAAATTGGCTTCATAACAGGCTTTATATGAACCAAAGCCTGAACAAAACCATGAATGTCGGGTAGATTAGCAATGTTCCTATGAAACAAAACTAAAAGAGCAGAAATCTGCTCCTTCAAAGAACTGACAGTTTGGCCCTTATCCAGACCATCCTGTAGAAACTGCAAAATTCTAGGAGTTCTAAAAGCATGCCAAGAAAAACCACGACCTATGCACCAAGAAATAAAGATATCTTGGCCCTCTCTGGTAGGAATATTTACCAGTGAGAACCCCTGCCCGATGGGTCATGGACAGAACTGCCCACTCCCCTAGTTACCTGTATAAAGGGAACTCTCAGACATTACTCCCCCTCCTCCTAGTTCTGTCCTGCCTCTAAGGTAGACAGAGCTGGGAGTCCCTCTCCATTTTCCAATGCTATCATTGGCAGCGTTTTGTGTGTGGGCATTAGTTGGCTCCCCTGTTGGTTATACTTGCCTTCAGGGACTGTGATATATTTGTTGTCCTGTGGGCACTGCAGCACTGTGCAGGCAGTGGACGCTTTATCCGCAGTTGTCTTGTGTAGGCCACCAACTTCACTGTGACGTCACTATATAGAATTCAGGAAGAAGCCTCTTTTACCTCACTTGGAGAATTTGCCACTCCCAAGGATTCAGCAAAAATGGAAGTTATTCATGAGTTTATCATCAAGTTGTTAAAGGATCAAGTTATTCAGAGAGTACCTGTTTACAGCCTGAATCTGGGATTTACTCCTCACTCTTCCTGATAAAGAAAAAGGGAATTGGAAACCAATCCTGGATTTTTGGAGACTAAACTCTTTTCTGGTAGTCCAGTCTGTCAAGATGGATTCTGCTATTTCCGTAATAAATTTGAATCACTTATTTCAACACCCATTTAGCAGACGCACACATAAAACATCTGAGGTTTGCAGTGGGCAATCAACACTTTCAGTTTTGCAGCCTTACCATTTGGCATCTCAACAGCTCCAAGGGTGTTCACAAAGGTTCTTGTTCCTCTTGTGGCAGAATTATATCTAACGGGGTCTATTTGTCATTCATTATTTAGACTACATGCTCCTTAATTGCCGATTCTTTGCAATAGGCAAATGTCCACATTAGAATTCTGATTCAATATCTTAAAGATCACGGATGGATCATACGTTTCCCAAAGAGTCCTTTAATTCCATCTCAAGATTTGGAAGAGATTAACACAGAGGCGCCTAATGGCCTAATACCAAAAGCACAAAGTGGATTCGATTAGGCAAGGAGATATATACTCACAAACAAATTGCACCCGAAAAGTGCAAAATAAGCAGACTGGACCTCACAGTTGCCCAGCAAACTGGTAGAACGCAGCCAGGAGTTGAAAAAGGAATCCTTGCAAAATATATCCAAGCTTGTCCTAGAATGAGAGAAGCAGAACCAACATAGCCCAGCACAGTTTGGCTCAATAGTGTGTATGTAAGGGAAAGAGCGCCCCCTGAAGGTTTGGTGTGTTCTCACACACTTCAACCTTTTTTCTTACATCTCAAGATTTAGCGTTTCTGGTGACTCATTTCAACACTCTGAGGAGTGGTGTCTCTTCTACAACTAAAAATTCTGTTTCTGAGGAAGTACTTTCTAAGTCTGCTACATATGAAGTATCTATCAGCTCACCAGTGGATGAAGCTATTGGGTCACAGTAATTCATGTTGTCAAATGGGCAAGATGGAGGATGCGTCCCTTTCAAAATAATTTCCTATGTTTTTACAAGAAAATAATTAGTCTGTCTTTTCAGATTCCATTTCCAGAGACTTTGAAGAAATCTCCATTGGTGGTATCAGATTCAAAATCTTTCCTGGGGTCTTCCTTTAAAGGAACCAGATTGGGTTCTAATTCAAACAGATGCAAGTTAGGATGGGGGGCCATCTGCAACAGAACTTTTGCTCAGGGATTCTGGGAAGGTCTCACTCAGTCCCTTCCATCCAATCTTCTGGAAATAAAAGCTGTTCATCTTGCTCTTCTGCATTTTCAAGATTATTTGAAGGGGAGGTCAGTAAAAGCATACACTCAGTTCCAGAGAGGAACAAGAAGTCAGTCTGTTTTGAAGGAGGTAGCTCCAGTATTCATTTGGGCTCAGCGCAATGTTCAGCTCATAGAAGCTGTTCATGTTCCAGTTCAGGAGAATGTTGTAGCAGATTTTCTAAGCAGACAGATAATTTCTGCAATGGAACTCAACAGTCATTTGTTTCAAATGATAACCAGCAGATGGGGAATGCCAGATATTTTGTGGCCACCGTCAACAATCAAGTGGCCAGAGTTTTTCAGCCGTCTATCAACACCTCAAGCCTTAGGGGTGGATGCCTTTCTGCAGGATTGGCCTTTCAAACTGATAAACGTTTTTCTTTTCAGGCCATAGTTTTCCTCTGGTTCAGAGAATGGCAATTCTTCCTCCTTAGTATCTTCAAGTTCCTCAGGACATGCTATGTCAAGGTCCCATACTCCATCCAAGACTGCAAATGTTCAAGTTGACGGCATGGTTGCTCAAATCTCCAGATTACGTCAAATTAATATTTCTACTTCTGTTATTGAAACTTTATTGTAGGCCAGTAAATGTTCTACTTTTAGGGTTTATTATAGTTTGGGATGCTTTTTTCTACTTGGATGATCAGTCATCAAGCTTCTACCGCTTCAATTCAACTTCCTCATTTACTTGAATTTTTGCATGATGGATTTCTTCCGGGCATTATTGCTTGAACTGTAAAGGTTCAAGTTTCAGCCATTTATGCTATTTCTGGAGTTAAATGAGCTCAAGATCCTTTTTAGTAGTTACATTTTTCCAAGCTTTGGCTCATATCCAACCCTTTTCTATAAATGTTCCTTCCTTGGATTTGCCATTAGTTTTAGAAGCCCTTATTTAAGATCCATTTGAACCAATTTGTGAAGTTTCCTCCTGGTTCCTTACTTTGAGGACAGTTTTTCTGGTGGCTATGTATTTAGCTCGTCAAGTTTCAGAACTTCAAGCCCTCTCTGTAAGAGATATGTGCCTTTCCTTTCATCAGGACAAAGTTATTCTTTGAACAGGGAGATGCTTGGAGGTACTGTCTTCATGCTTAGCAGATGATCTCTAGCAAAATAACTGTGGTCAAAAATCTTTTGACTAGGATTAACTAGTATTATAACAGCGCTGTACTTCCACTATGAATGGGGACACTAGTTTGACGTTCTGTAACTTTTTGGGACTTTTCAATAAATCCGCTCTTTTATACTATAGTATGCGCTTTCAAATAATTGATTTTAAATTTGTTTGTCATATCAATAATCAAAGCTTTATAGATGTTAAAATCTCCATGCTTATTTGTGGTGATTTTTTTTCTTTCTTTCAAAACACCCAGCACAAAAGTTCAAATTTGAGGCAATTACAATACATTAAAAGATGCATTTAAAGTGACCTGAAACCCAAAAGGTTTCTTTCATGATTTCAGATAGAGCATACAATTTTAAACAACTTCTATTTAATTGTCTTTGTTTTTTTTGGTATCCTTTGTTAAAAAGCATAGCTAAGTAGTATGAAAGGAATTTGAAAAATAAAGCCTGGATATCAAAATTTAGTTACTATTGTATTATCATTTTTCCTAGCCAGACTTCCATTTTCTTTCCAATGACATGGAGAGTCCACGATTCCATTCATTATTGATGGGAAATTCAACACCTGGCCGCCAGAAGCAGGCAAAGACACCCCAGCCAAAGCTTAAAGGGACACTGCAGTCACAAAAAAACTAAGCATGGATCAAAAGAAAGTACTATAATAAACACATTTATAATGCCCTTCATGATTCTAAAAAGTACAGTTTAGAAGAAAATGTCACCGAATTTTTAATCCTTTCCATACTCACTCTGTATCTGATAGCGTTGTCAAATCCGGACTGACAACCGTGGTTGGAAGATGCGGGATGTCACTGAATAAGTCACTGTATTCATTTTGGTTGTGGATGCAGTAGAGCCGCCAGTACTTTGGGTGTAAGATACGATTAATCCGCACCAATCACGCATGTGGAAACCAATTACGCATGCGCAAGTGAAAGGATTTAAATGCGCAATATTACGACAAAACGTTATAATTATATGCAAAAACTAAGTATCAGATTGGCTAATGGTTTGGGACATGTGCTGCCCATATCGGAGGGCTGGATTACGTGACGTCACCAACAAATTTTAAAAATATATTTTATGCCGTTATGCAGCTTAGTTTATGGATAAAAGTAAGTCACTTTTATATTGTTTATATTTGTGTTTTGGAAATGTGGGGTCCATTTTAAATGAAAATTGCAAAAGTTAGTAATCCTTTAAAGGGGCAGGTCACCCAAAAAATTTCTCCCCTTTAAATTATTCTCAATGATCCTTTTAACCTGCTAGAGTGTATTAAATTGGTTACAAGTAGCTCCTTTACTCCTATTTCAGCATTTGAAATAGCTGATTTAGCCTGTGGTATCGCCACCTACAACAAATTAATACTGGAGTATAGGCTATTGAATAGCCTAAGTATACACAGCCAGCAGAAGAGATTACACTCTCAGTGGGATGCAGGATAGTTAAGTAATAAAATGAAAAAGCAACAAGAAAGAGGCGCCAATGGTGCAGATCAATGGAGATTTTTGGTATAACAAACGTATGTGAACACTAGGTACTCACAATATGAGAAGGCACTCAGTTGTGCCGGTAGACACAGGCTGGGTTTTAACAGCAATCCAGCTGGCTGAACTAGGAAGCAGCTCTCTATCAGCATCCAGTGGGAGGAGATCTAAAAAGTGTAAGCAGGGATAGAGGCGCCAATGGTGCAGGTAAATGGTGGTACAGATAGCAATAATAGCCCAGTATACACAGGGTACTCACATTTATTGAAGGCACTCACTTGTACCTATAGAGACTGGCTGGATTTTAGCAGCAATCCAGCTGGCTGATCCAGGGTGAACTGGCTGGTTCGTGGGTGTTAGAGTGCAGATACTCTAAAGTAGCATAGCAAGGCAGTACCATATATAACACTGAGAGTGGGTTTATATAAAAAAATGAGTTTATTTAAAACATATAAAAAGGTATACCACTCATAACAGTGTTAAAAAAGTAATTGGTACATCAGGAATACATGCGACGCATTTCTCAGTTAAAACTGTTTCCTCAGGCATGTTTCTAAACAAATATTTACTCCTTATATAGGGCTATGCTACTAAACAACACCCACACCCCACCCCCAACAATTGGCATGACACAGACCAATCAGTATCCCTCATTCAAAATGGATCCACCCCTGTGGTGATATGATCATATAAATACTTAGATAAGGATGCTGATCTGATTGACGGCTACATAGACGAATCCTAAGCAAACAGCACAGGTCCTATTAATACACGATGATTGACGGCTAGGACATCCAATTAGAACACAGAATTGACGAACATTCGTTACCATCAAATGTTAGCCACAAAAACACTATGCCACTGCGAAATATTTATATACATATACACACAATTTAAGAAGCAGTAAGGTCATCTATATATATTATAAGTAACTACATCCTTATCTAAGTATTTATATGATCATATCACCACAGGGGTGGATCCATTTTGAATGAGGGATACTGATTGGGCTGTGTCATGCCAATTGTTGGGGGTGGGGTGTGGGTGTTTAGTAGCATAGCCCTATATAAGGAGTAAATATTTGTTTAGAAACATGCCTGAGGAAACAGTTTTAACTGAGAAACGCGTTGCATGTATTCCTGATGTACCAATTACTTTTTTAACACTGTTATGAGTGGTATACCTTTTTATATGTTTTAAATAAATTCATTTTTTTTATATAAACCCACTCTCAGTTTTATATATGGTACTGCCTTGCTATGCTACTTTAGAGTATCTGCACTCTAACACCCACGAACCAGCCAGTTCACCCTGGATCAGCCAGCTGGATTGCTGCTAAAATCCAGCCCGTCTCTATAGGTACAAGTGAGTGCCTTCAATAAATGTGAGTACCCTGTGTATACTGGGCTATTATTGCTATCTGTACCACCATTTACCTGCACCATTGGCGCCTCTATCCCTGCTTACACTTTTAAGTAATAAAATGATCATTTTCCATTGTTCTCTCTATGTATTGAGCTTTGGTGTTCCAGCCAAATAAAAGATAAGGAAGCAAGTCTGTTTACACAAACTTAAAACATAATGAGATCTGATATCACCTTTAAGTTCAACCCATTGTAATAGGCTGTGGTTTCAAAGCACAAAATCGGCTACTTTATATACATAAATAAGCATGAAAATTGAATTTCTCAAATATTTTATACTCTGCAGTTGGTATAACAAGTCATTTAAAATACATTAATGGAAAAACAATTTTACAGTGTACTGTCCCTTTAAGTATCCCTTCCACTTCCCATACTCCCCCAGTCATTCTTTGCCTCTGTAACAAGGAGGAAGTGAAGATGGTGCTCTGCAGAAAGATGGATTTAGTTTAGGTAGTTTCCCTTCAACATAGGACTGGGGTTAATCCTGTGTCCATGTAAACCTCTTATTAAGAGTATTGGTAGCTGCTGAATGCCGCAAAGAACTTCTCTGTCCTCCTTCCAGCAATCTGTGCTAACACCCCCACCTGGCAATTACTGTTTTTTACACTGCTTTCATTTCTACTTCAGGTCCCTTTCAGAAGTCTGGATGAAGCTGTCAGACCTGGAAGTGCTGTCTGCCCCACAGCAGAGGCTCTAAAAAGGTACTTTGAGGACACTATGAGGAGTTTTGAATCTCCTGGGGCCTTTATATTTTATCCCTCTCATATAAAGGATTTATATTTTGGGCAGTTTATTAATCCCAAGGCACTATGCTACATATAGCTGTCAAGATCCGTTGTTAGTCTCAATGTCCCTAGCTGAAAACGATCCTATCTGGGCTTAGATAAACTATCACAATCATGGGGTTAAAATTTTTATTGCAATTATTATTGCAAAGTGTTTTTTTACACAGCGCCAAGAAGCGCAGTTAACTGGCCTCTTTTTGGATTAAATCTAGACAGTAATTGCGCCGCTTTGTTGTTCGCTACATTTTTTTTCCCTCAGCGTTATGATTCTCCACTTAGGAAGTCACGTGATGCCTAACTTTCCTACGGTGGGGGAAAATTAAGACAGCGCGGTAGTTAGCTTCATATTGCTGTTTAAATCTGTGATTTCTGAAGGTCATTTTCATTGTCATTCATATCTGGAGAGCGCTTTTTGAGAGAGGTTGGCAAGTTCTTTCCAGTCACTGCTGGGGTGTATATAGTGCCATTTTTATCTAAATTTTAATTTAAAAAAAAAAGTGTTTTTATTATTTTCATTCTATCTGTGAGAAGCCTTTACTCAATATGGAGGATAGAACAGATTTGGGGAAAGAAGTTCCCTCTTTACCTTTTGGGGGTTAAGTGTTTATATTGTGATTATCATGTAATACCACCTGCACAGTTATGTTCTTCTTGCTTGTTGTCCATGTTGCAGTCAAAGCCTAAAAAAATCTAAATTTAAATCTTTGCTGCTTCTAAAAAATGTAACCTTTCAGAGCTCTCTACCTCTCAAGACTCTGTTGCCCTTTTATATGCCTGAACTTTCTCCTCAGTCCCCGTCCCTTGTTGTTGCACTGGCAGTGCCCTGCGGCTCAACTCAGTCTCTTTCTGGGGGAGACTTTGCAGCACAGCTTCAATCTGCTGTGCTGTGTTCTTTACCTATTGCAGGTAAAAGGAAAATTAAAAGTTTTTAACGTGGGAAACTCTAATAACACCAAGACTGCGTTTGTCAGTTTATAATAAATCTCTGAGGATGACCATTCCTCAGCAGCCTCTGAGGGTGAGATCTCTGATTCTGACTCGGCTTCGGACAGCCCGGTAGAGTCAGAGGAGGTTAATTTCAGATTTAAGCTTGAACACCTTCGTTAATTACTCAAGGAGGTATTAGCTACTTTGGATGTCCCAAAGCCTATGCCATCTGAGGCTCCAAAATCCCAAAACTGGATAGAGTTTGATGTTAAGCCCAAGTTTCTGGAGGTCTTTTCAGCTCCGGCTCGCATGTCATACATCATTTCCAAGAAATGGGAGAAACAGGGGATTCCTTCCTCCCCTACCTCAAATTTTAAAAGAATGTTTCCAGTTTCTGACTCTATCCTGGAGTTATGGAGTACTATTCCAAAGGTGGATGGTGCTATTTCTACACTGGCTAAGAGAACTACTATTCCCCTGGAGGATAGTATCTCATTTAAGGACCCCATGGATAAGAAATTGGGAGGGGTACTTAAGGAGAATTTTTCATCAACTTAGCCTTCTGTGGCAGCCAGCCGTGAGTATTGCGGAGGTCGCTGGAGCCGCCACATAAAGGTGACTCCTTAACTGAATTGATTCTAGAAGAGACTCCTTTGGAGGAGTTTCAGGAACAGATTATAGTTTTAAAGATAGCCAATTCCTTCATTTGTGATGCTATTCTGCAAGTCGATCGCTTGAGTGCAAAGTCCTTGGGTTTCGCAGTTCTGTCTCACAGGGATTAAAGTCCTGGTCAGCAGAAATGGTTTCCAAGTCTAGGCTTCTTTCCTTACCTTTTATTGGGAAGTCTTTATTCGGACCTGGTCTTAATTCCATTATCTCCTTGGTGACTGAAGGAAAAGGTGCCTTTTCTTCCTTAGGATAAGAAGGCTAGATCAAAGGGTCGACAGCCTATTAATTTTCATTCCTTACGTAACTTCAAGGGACGAAAATCCTTGGCCCGATCAACCCAAGAGTTCTTGGAAACCTAATCAGCCTGGGAACAAGAATAAGCAGTTAAAAAAAGCCCTCCTCTGATAAGTTAGCATGAAGGGGCGGCCCCCAATCCGGGATCGGATCTTGTAAGGGGCAGGCTATCCTTCTTTCAGAACGCTTGGATTTGTGATGTTCCAGACCCCTGGGCAGTGGGCATTTGTCTCACAGTGATACAGGATAGGTTTAAAATCTTGCCCTCCAAGAGGCAGATTCCTTCTGACAAGACTCTTAAAACCCGGTGAAAAGAGAGGCATTCTTAAGTTGTGTAAGGGATCTCTCTTCCCTGGGAGATACCTTCATGTTCCAATTCACAGAGAACACTTCCAATTTCTGCGGTTTGTCTTTCTAGACAAACACTTTCAGTTTGTAGCCCTCCCCTTTGGTCTGGCTACAGCTCCCAGAATCTTTACGAAGGTGCTGTGGGCTCTTTTAGCGGTAGCCAGGTCTCAGGGAATCGCTGTGGCTCTGTACCTGATGCTATCTTGGGTCAGGATCCATCTTTTCATTTGGCAAGATCTCACACAGGCTCTCTGTTGTCCCTTCACAGTCATGGGTGGAAGATACATTTGGAGGAGAGTTCCTTAGATCCCAATACCAGGGTTTGTTTTTTGGGGACTATCATAAACTCAGTTTCCGTGAAGATCTAAGACGATCCAAACTTCTCTCTGCCTGTCTCTCCCTTCAATCCTCTGCACGTCCTTCAGTGGCACAGTGCATGGAAGTAATTGGTCTCATGGTAGCCTCCATGGACATTATTCCTTTTGCTCACTTCCATCTCAGACCTCTTCAACTATGTATGCTCAGGCAATGGAACCCCAATCATTCAGATGTATCTCAGCGGATCGTCCTAGACAACCACACAAGAGAATCTCTCTCTTGGTGGCTCTATCATGATCATCACAAAGTTGCAGAGTCCCACAATTGTCACATTTCGGCCATTCATATCCCGGGAGTAGACAACTGGGAAGCAGACTATCTGAGCAGACAGACGTTCCACCCAGGGGAGGGGGCTCTTCATCCGGATGTGTTCTCAGAGTTAACCCTCAGGTGAGGTGTTCCGGAGATAGACCTCATGGCTTTTCGCCTCAATACCCAGCTGTGCAGATCAAGGGACCCTCAGGCAGTGCTGGTGGACGCATTAGCGGTTCTGTGGGAGTTCAGTCTCATTTGTCTGTTCCCTCTGTTTACCCCCTACTACCCAGGGTAAAAGCCAGTATCAAACAGGAGCAGGCCTTGTTGATCCCAATTGCTCCAGCTTGGCCTTGCAGGACTTGGTTTGCAGATCTGGTGAAGATGTCACCCTCCCCTCCGTGGAGGTTGCCGCTGAGGAATGACCTTCTACTTCAATCTCCATGCAGTCGGCCTCAGAATCTAGATTTCGATGGAACAGACATTGAACGCTTAGAGGTTTTTCAGATAGGGTCATTGCCACTGATCCAGGCTCGTAAGCGTGTTAAACGTCGAATGTATCATAAGGGCTGGCGCACTTATCTCTCCTGGTGCGAGTCTCGAGGCTTCTCTTGGCACAAGGTGAGAGTGCCTCAAATTCTGTTATTTCTCCAAGAGGGTTTGGAGAAAGGTTTGTCAGCTAGTTCTTTAAAGGGACAGATCTCTGCCCTTTCGGTTTTGCTACACAAGAAGTTAGCTAATCTTCCAGATGTTCAGTCTTTTTTGTTATGGCCCTGGTCAGAATCAGGCCTGTGTTTAAATATGTTGCTCCTCCTTGGAGACTTAATCTGGTTCTACAAAAAGGTCCGTTTGAGCCTATGCATTCTGTTGATATTAATCTTCTATCTAGGAAAGTTTTTTGTTAGCTATTTCTCTTGCAAGGTGTATCCAGTCCACTGATCATCCATTACTGGTGGGATATTATCATTCCCAACAGGAAGTTGCAGGAGGACACCCACAGCAGAGCTGTAATAGAGCTCCTCCCCTAACTGTCATAGGCAGTCATTCTCTTGCAACTCTCAACAAGCAAGGACGTTGTAGGAGAGAGTGGTTAAATATAGCTAGTTTATTTTCTTCAATCAAAAGTTTGTTATTTTTAAATAGTACCGGAGTTGTGCTATTTTATCTCAGTAAATAGAAGAAGAATCTGCCTGAGGTTTCTATGATCTTAGCAGGTTGTAACTAAGATCCATTGCTATTCTCACATATGTCTGAGGGGATTACACAGATGAGGTAACTTCAGCGAGAGAATGGCGTGCAGTTTATTCTGCTATCAGGTATGTGCAGTTATAATTTTTTCTAGAGATGGAAAACACTAGAAAATGCTGCTGATACCGGATTAATGTAAGTTAAGCCTGAATACAGTGATTTAATAACGACTGGTATCATGCTTACTCCCAGGGGTAATACCCTTATGATATTTACAATATAAAATGTTTGCTAGCATGTTTAATCGTTTTTATATATGCTTTGGTGATAAAACTTTATTGGGGCCTAGTTTTTTCCACATGGCTGGCTTAAATTTTGACTAGAAACAATTTCCACTGTTGTAGTATAAAAGTTACAGTTGGTGCAGTTAAAATTACAAACTGTGACATCCAGCTTCCCTCAAAGGCCCTCTGAATGCTATAGGACATCTCTAAAGGGCCCAAAGGCTTTCCAAAGTCGTTTATTGGGGAAGGTAGGGCCAAAGCTTGCTGTGGCAGTTGGTTGTGACTGTTAAAAAAACGTCTATTTCGTTTTTTTGATCCGTTTTTTTAACTAAGGGGTTAATCATCCATTTGCAAGTGGGTGCAATGCTCTGTTAGCCTATTATACACACTGTAAAAATTTGGTTTGATTTACTGCATTTTTTCACTGTTTTTCAAATTCTGACAAAATTTGTTTCTCTTAAAGGCAAAGTACCGTTTTTTATATTTGCTTGTTAACTTGATTTAAAGTGTTTTCCAAGCTTGCTAGTCTCATTGCTATTCTGTATAAACATGTCTGACATAGAAGAAACTCCTTGTTTATTATGTTTAAAAGCCATGGTGGAACCCCCTCTTAGAATGTGTACCAAATGTACTGATTTCATTTTATGCAATAAAGATCATTTTCTGTCTTTAAAAAATGTATCACCAGAGGAATCTGACGAGGGGGAAGTTATGCCGGCTAACTTTCCCCACGTGTCAGCCCCTTTGACTCCCGCTTAAGGGACTCGCGCTCAAATGGCGCCAAGTACATTTAGGGCGCCCATAGCGTTTACTTTACAAGACATGGCGGCAGTCATGGATAATACACTGTCAGCGGTATTAGCCAGACTACCTGAACTTAGAGGTAAGCGAGATAGCTCTAGTTCTTTTTTGGTAGCTATTTCCTCGGCTCGT
This sequence comes from Bombina bombina, assembly GCF_027579735.1. Taxonomy (NCBI): domain Eukaryota; kingdom Metazoa; phylum Chordata; class Amphibia; order Anura; family Bombinatoridae; genus Bombina; species Bombina bombina. Next base: position 159,878,477 of record NC_069499.1, on the reverse strand, counting down.
AGAGTCTCTGAGCTATCTGCCTTACAATGTGATTCTCCTTATCTGATTTTTCATACTGATAAGGTAGTCCTGCGTACCAAACCTGGGTTCTTACCTAAGGTGGTATCTAACAAGAATATCAATCAAGAGATTGTTGTTCCATCCTTGTGTTACACAATTTGGACGTGGTCCGTGCTTTAAAGTTTTACTTACAAGCTACTAAAGATTTTCGTCAAACATCTGCTTTGTTTGTTGTCTACTCTGGACAGAGAGGAGGTCAAAAGGCTTCGGCAACCTCTTTTTCTTTTTGACTAAGAAGCTTAATCCGCTTAGCCTATGAGACTGCTGGACAGCAACCTCCTGAAAGGATTACAGCTCATTCCACTAGAGCTGTGGCTTCCACTTGGGCCTTTAAAAATGAGGCTTCTTTTGATCAGATTTGCAAGGCGACGACTTGGTCTTCGCTTCATATTTTTTCAAAATTTTACAAATTTGATACTTTTGCTTCTTCGGAGGCTATATTTGGGGGAGAGGTTTTACGGGCAGTGGTTCCTTCCATTTAAGTTCCTGCCTTGTCCCTCCCTTCATCCGTGTACTTTAGCTTTGGTATTGGTATCCCACAAGTAATGGATGATCCGTGGACTGGATACACCTTACAAGAGAAAACACAATTTATGCTTACCTGATAAATTTATTTCTCTTGTGGTGTATCCAGTCCACGGCCCGCCCTGTCATTTTAAGGCAGGTAATTTTTAAATTTAAACTACAGTAACCACTGCACCCTATGGTTCCTCCTTTCTCGGCTTGTTTTCGGTCGAATGACTGGCTATGACAGTTAGGGGAGGAGCTATATTACAGCTCTGCTGTGGGTGTCCTCTTGCAACTTCCTGTTGGGAATGAGAATATCCCACAAGTAATGGATGATCCGTGGACTGGATACACCACAAGAGAAATACATTTATCAGGTAAGCATAAATTGTGTTTTCTTCTGGTCGTAGAATTATCTGCCTTACAGTGTGATCCCCCTATCTTCCATGCGGATTAGGCAAAATTGGGATTTCTTCCCAAGGTGGTCTCTGACCGCAATATCAATTAGGAGATAGTAGTTCCTTTTTGTCCTAGTCCTCCTTCTGAGAAGGAACGTCTGCTCCATAACCTGGATGTGGTATGTGCCTTAAAGTTCTATCTCCAGGCTTCCAAGGATCTTAGGCAATCTTATTTCTTGTTTGTGGTGTACACCAGTAGGGGCAAGGGTCAAAAAGACACTGCAACTACTCTTTCCTTTTGGATGAGGAGAATCATTTGTTTGGCTTATGAAGAAGCTGGTCAGCCACTTCCTGAGAGGATTACGAATCACTCTACTCGTGCTGTTTCTTCTTCCTGGGCTTTTAAAAACGAAGCATCCTTGGAACATATCCGTAAGGCGGCTACTTGGTACTCTTTGCATACTTTTTCTAAATGTTACAAGTTTGACGTTTTTGCCACAGCTGAGGCTTCCTTTGGGAGAAAGGTACTTCAAGCGGTGGTGCCTTCAGATTAGGTCCGCCTGCCTTTAGTTCTCTCTGCCTGTCCATTCTGTGTCCTTTCTGGCTTTGGTATAGGTTTCCCAACAGTAATGAATGGAATTGTGGACTCTCCATGCCATTGGAAAGAAAACAAAATGTATGCTTAGCTGATAAATTATTTTCTTTCCTGGCATGGAAAGTCCACGACCCGGCATTTTAAGTCGGAGTTTTTGCCTAACCTTCTGGCACCTATATACCCCTAGTGTTTCTCCTACTTTTTCCTTATTCTCTCGGCTGAATGGCTGTATGGGAAGTGGGAGGGATACTTAAAGGGACACTAAATGCAATTTGTTTCTTTAATGATTAAGTGCATGCAATTTTAAGCAACTTTCTAATTTACTCCTATTATCAAATGTTCTTCTTTCTCTTGCTAGCTTTATTTAAAAAGCAGGATGCATAGGAGCCAGTCCATTTTTTGGTTGAGAACCTGGGTTATGCTTGCTTATTGGTGGGTAAATGTCAGCCTCCAATAAGCAAGCGCTATCCATGGTGCTGAACCTAAAATGGGCTGGCTACTAAGATTTACATTCATAATTTTCAAATAAAGATGGCAAGAGAACGAAGAAAAATTGTTAATATGAGTAAATGAGAAAGTTGCTTAAAATTGCATGCTCTATCTGGATCATGAAAGAAAAAATGGATTTTAGTGTCCCTTTAAGCTTTGGCAGGGGTCTCTTTGCCTCCTTCTTGTGGCCAGGTGTTGAATTTCCAAACAGTTATGAATTTAATCGTGGACTCTCCATGCCAGGAAAGAAAATAATTTCAGGTAAGCATAAATTGTGTTTTTACCAATTAGAAAAAGGCGTTCGATTTGGAATCCAAATAAAAAGCAAGAGCTGTGCTGTCCTCCTTAAAAACAGTCTTTATTGTACATCCATTAAAAACCACAGGCTTACAAGAACAGCATAGCTACTGACCGCTTACACGTTTCGACTTTACGCTGTAATCGTAGCTTATAGATTTAGAATAGCTTTCCTAAAAGCAGTGCATCTTTATAATTGCTCAGTACTATTTTTTTTTTAATTTTATTTATATATATATATATATATATATATATATATATATATATATATATATATATATATATATATATATATATATATATATATATATATATATATATATATATATATATGTATATATGTGTTGAAAAGTTTTTCTAGCAAAGGAATTTTTCATAATTTTCATCCATCCATTTTTTTCATGTGCCATTTTTGGTGTCCTAGAAATGGATTTTACTAACTGAACAGACAAATTTAAATACAGACAAATTTGTTTTTATAAGTTGATACTAATGATTTACACTTTTTCCTGTTTCCCCTGTGTAGTGATTATACCTCGAATAGAGCGAACATTGTCGTATATTATCACAGAGCTGGATGAACGTGAGAGGGAGGAGTTTTACAGGTACATTTTATTATTGATTAATACAAACTAAATAATAGGCTGATATTTTGTTCAAAATCAAATTTATAATATAGTTTCACTAGTGCAATATACCAAGTTTAAGAGGCATTCTGTCCTATGAGTATTAACAATTCACTGTAACTGAGGTACCCTTAAGGCTTTTAAGTGTATTGTAAAAATTGCACACCATTGTGAAGCAGCTTTCCAGTATTTAAAGTGATGGTCAATTTTGATGAATTAGTGCCTGGTTTTTAATAATCCTATTAAAAACAAGGCACTTTAATTCATCAAAATTGACATTTCACTTCTTTTCTTCAAAAACTTACCTTTTAATCCTGGCTGCCGCTCCAACGATTCCCACGGCCGTCGGAAGCCTCTGCAGACGTCAGAAATGACTAATCTGGCTTCCTCCAATCACAGCTTCCCCCCGGGGGAATCTTGGCCTGATGCAACTCTGTGATTGGAGGAAGCCGGATTCGTCATTTTAGACCCGTGAAGACGGCTTGCCATGGGCGGAGGAAGTGCTGGAGCGGCTGCCAGGATTAAAAGCTAAGTTTTTGAAGAAAAGAAGTGAAATGTCAATTTTGATGAATTAAAGTGCCCTTGTTTTTAATAGGATTAAACTAATCACTAATTCATAAAAATTGACCTTCACTTTAAAGTTAATTTACATGATCCCAGAAGCCATTGCTCTTCATTTATGTCCTCAATCTACATTTAAATTTACATAAAATTCTTTGCTTGTACTTATAAAATCTGTAATAAACACCTAAGATTTATATACAACAATAATAATAATAATGTGATTTACGCTACATTTTATTGAGATAACAACATTTTAAGGACCACTAAGCACAGTAGAATCGCATACTCAATAAATGCATAATAAATAAAAAATGCAAAAGCACTTCGTTTGAATTCCACATGAGTTGATTTTATTTTCCTTCCTACTGCATCCTGTGACAGCCATCAGCCAATCACAAAATGCATATACGTATATGCTGTGAATCTTGCACATGCTCAGTAGGAGCTGGTACCTCCAGAAAGTGGATATTTTAGATAATGGATGTGAATTGGAAAGTGTGTGCTCTATCTTAATCATAAAAAGTTTAATTTCGGCTTTAACCTCTTGCACCAATTGGACGTAGGTACTACGTCACGCTGTATTTTGATGCATGCTGCGGTCTCCGCCTTTAGCTTAGACAGCAAAAACAGTATCGGCTTTCATGTGGTAACCGAGCACTGATTTGTGCTCCCTTAAAGGGACACTGAACCCAAATTTTTTCTTTCGTGAATCAGATAGAGCATGCAATTTTAAGCAATGTTCTAATTTACTCCTATTATCAATTTTTTTTCATTATCTTGCTATCTTTATTTGAAAAAGAAGGCATCTAAGCTTTTTTCTTGGTTAAGGACTCTGGACAGCACTTTTTTATTGGTGGATGAATTTATCCACCAATCAGCAAGGACAACCCAGGTTGTTCACCAAAAATGGGCCGGCATCTAAACTTACATTCTTGCATTTCAAATAAAGATACCAAGAGAATAAAGATAATAATAATAATAATAATAAAAGTAAATTAGAAAGTTGCTTAAAATTGCATGCTCTGACTTGAGTTGGTTTCCGGAGGAGGAGCTAAGCGCACCTGGAGTGTGCTGGCTCAGAGAACTCCAGTCCCTGAGCTTCTGGCGGAGCTTTTCCCGCGCCTAACCCCAAGTACTTGGGATAGCTACTTGGACAGCCTGCTATATCGCTGCCGGAACCTTGGCAGTGAAAAATCCACTGCACTCCTAACGCCCAGACTAAAGGATATATTGTCGTCAAAGAACATCAGAATAAAGCCTTTAATTCAAAGGACATTTTCCTGGTTGCAAGAACCCCCTCTCCCACCGGTGCTGCGTGAGAGGTGGGCTGGAGCAATATTTATTCTCAAAGGCTCTCTTGGGAGTCAGTACTCTATATCACCTATACCCCTAAAAGCATAATTACGGGGGAAAATGTAAAAAACATAAGTACTGTTTATCTCGGCATTTACTTAATGAGCCGTTAAAGCATACCTGAGACGCTGCTAAACGATCCCCTACCTGGGCTGCTGAGACGCAAAAACAGAGGAAAGGGAGCTCACCTTTAACGGACACAGTGGCAAGAAAAACTGAGACGGCACGAACCCAGCTAAACTTACCGTAGCCGCACATTGGAGCCGGCGCTGGAGACCGGTGGCGTCACTGGTTGGAGCCGAGGCGCATTTGCTGTGGCGTGGGGGAAGCCGACGGGAGCAAGGTGTGGCCTGGATGCAGTTGCATCGGAGACTCTGCGGTGGTCTCTCCGTCGGTGACGACTTCAGCTCTGCTTGGTCTCTCCTCCTCTCCCACCGGTGCTGCGCGAGAGGAGGTGAGGAGACTGCTTCAGAGTCCGGAGTCTACGGGCAAATTCTGTTTTAAGATGAGTGGGGGGCTGCGTTTGGCACTTTCCCTACAAAGAAAAGGTTGAGTACGAAGAAACAGAGTGGCCGGTGGTAAAGTACTGTCTGTTTGTTTTTCTCCCCTGTACGGTCTATTGGAAACCACTGCAAATAGTATACTAACCAGATCTATTCAGGGTTCTTAATTGCAGAACTTTATGGTAAGAAGGAACAGTATAAGGCAATATTGGACAAAACAAAAGTGACTGTAATAGAGCATCGACATGCTGTTTGAGAAGGGAAAGATGCCTTGTTAATTGTAACATAGTATATCTCTGTTTCAAACTGATAACTAATACTTATTTTCCTCACTAGTCTTGGGATTAACAGAGTCTGAGTTTACTGGACATACTATAAAAGAACCCATCTCAGCCCTATCTCCCTAGAACAGTTGAAGTTCGCTTCAGACAGATAAATGCAAGATAGGGTTTACTGTTTATACTGACATTTTACAACTATGTGTACTAATAGTATATATCACATTAGTTAGAGTAGGGACAAAGCAATCTTAATAGCAGGTATAAGCTACCCTAAAATTACTCTAAGAACAGCTGTACCTTTGAAGGTTATATGAAATGGAAGGTATTCTGAGATAAAGAAAAGGGGAAAAAGAAAGAAAAAAAATCTAGGGTATACATATCTGGTTAATTGCAGACACTACTGCTAACACATTATAATAACCTGTCTATAACAGGAATGAAGGTAGAAACAATATAAGAAAAACTTTCTATTTATCTCTAAGCTGCTTGATCTCAGATATCCTTAAATTGTTACTTTTCTGAGAGAATCCCTGAAAAATATCTATATAGACATATTAGCTTTAAATATACTGTCAGGCACAAATCAGAAAGGGAAAAAAAGAAATTTTCAGGTATCAGAAGGTATCTGTAGAGGGCGAAGTAAAGATCTATAAAGAAAATTGTTACTGATCCTGAAAATGTGGTGATACAAATCCTTAAAAATGTTTTTTGTTTAAGGTATTAACTATGAAAATATGGCACAATACTGATATTCATGTCCAGTTTATTTGATTGCATACTTGTGAGCATCCTGGGATTAGACAAAATTAGTATATTCGGATTGATATCCTCAAGTTCAGAGGATTAAAAGAAATTCTTGATCAAGCAAAAACTTCTCCCCTGCTAAGATAGACATACTCTGTGTTCAGATCAAAGAAAAACAATAGCATAATTAAAAGTTTATTTATATAGTAGATCCCTCAGCTTAGGAAAATAAGTGAAAGGGAAACTTTATGAGACTTCTAGAATAACCGATTAAAGAATAAACTTAGAATTTTCTAGGCCTTTCTCTAAAGTGGCAATTTAGAGAAGCGCTAAGACTACTGAAATTGTTTTGGTTATTGCTCTGTCCCTCCCCTGAGGCCTTCTTAAAAGATTGATAGCAGCCCCCCGTCTGGGTAGCAAGAAAAGACTGAGTTTTACTTATAGAAGCATCTTACGTGGATCGGTGGTTAAAGGTTTTTAAACTAATAAGTGAATTAAAAGCAGGACATCAGAAAAGTCTTATCTGTTAAGAGTTTAAATACGAGTCCATAGGGGAAGATAAGGGGTTAAACCTAGATTCACTAATTCAGAACTGGTTCCAGCCGGTTCTAGCTTTTTTTTTCTCACTGGGTTTTTTTGTTTTTTTCTTTCTCTGCTTCTCTCTCACTTGACACTGCCTCACTAATAACACATTATTACCACAATCACTCTCCCCTCACTTTCTCTCTCACCCTCTCTCTCCTTTTGCCCCTTTTTTTTTTTTTTTTTTTTTTTTTTTTCTTTCACCAAGACAACGGTAGAGCTGGGGGAATTTCCCCCCCTAATCACTAGTTTGATTCACTGCACATGGATAAATTTATTAACATTCACGGTAAAACCCCCTCCCCAATCATGGCGAACAGAAACAAGGACAGGAAAATAAAAAGCACAATAAATACTTCTGCCGATATTCACCTAACCCCTAACAATCCTCTGCAGCCAGGGGATTTGGCGGTAAACACCCTAGCTTTGGTAGATAGCATCTCAGAAGCCCTAGCCCCTAAATTTGATACTTTAAAATTAGAAATCAAGCAAGACATTATGTTGCTTTCACAGGAGCTCAGACAATTTGCCAACAGAATACAGGAGCTTGAACAAAGGGTTTCAGATCTTGAAGATAATGTAGTAACTCAGAGTGCAAAATCCAAATCTAATGATGTATTACTTGAAAAAATTCAGTTTAAATTGGAGGATTTAGAAAACCGCTCCAGGCGGAACAATTTTAGAATTATTGGGGTCCCAGAGGAAAAGCAGTATGAAGATCTGAATAATTTTATCTCTGTAACACTAGTTCAGCTTCTTAAAATTCCCAATACATACCCTAGAATCATAGTTGAAAGAGCCCATAGAATAGGGAGATTCGATATGGATAACAAAGGTAAAGGCAGGCCGAGACCAGTAATAGCCAAGCTACTGAACTTTCAGGATAAAATTACCATTTTTCAATATTACCGTAAAAATCAGTCAATCACATTGGGGAATAATAACATCTTTCTGTTCCAAGACTTTTCTGCAGAGACAGCAACCAAAAGAAGGGAGCTATCCCCAACATGTACCAAACTTATTAATCTAGGTATAAGGGCTACCTTGGTCTTCCCGGCAAAACTCAAAGTCTGGGTTAAGGATGAAGTTTATTTTGCTGACACGGCTAAAGAGGCAAGTGAACTCCTAGTTAAATTAAATATCTCTGAGTAAGTGATAAATTGATATAAAACTAAATGGGGGGTAGCGGCATCGCGTTAGACCACATCCTAAGAGTTTCCCCTCTGTGGTTTTTCCCTTCCCCGTCCCTCCCCCTCCTGCTCTTTTCTTCTTTCCCTCTTCTCCCCCCCCTTCCCCGCCCTTCCCCCCTTTTTTTTCTTTCCTTTTTTTTTTTTTTTTTTTTTTTTTTTTTTTCCTTCTTTCTCTCTGTGTTTGGTTCCGGGTTGCCATATTTTAGAGAATGTCAAGGATAGAGAGTATTAAATTTGTTTCATGGAACATTGGAGGTCTCACATCCCCTATTAAAAGGAAAACAATTTTAAACCAATTAAGGAAGATAAATTCTGATATAGTATTCCTCCAAGAAACACATCTAAAATTGGAGGAAACGTTGAAATTAAAGAAATTCTGGGTAAAAGAGGTGCTGGCTAGCCCTAGTCTAAATAGGAAAAGAGGGGTGGCTATACTTTTGGGGAAAAAGATAATTACTAATGGGTTGGAGATCCTCAGTACTGAGGTAGATCTAGAGGGAAGATATATTTTGTTGAAAATTAAAGTAGCAAAAACTGTTTATACACTGTGCAACATTTATGCACCCAATGTTATAGATCCAAGGTTCTGGGACTCGTTACAAACTAAGATTATGCTCTTTCAGGAAGGCTTTTTGGTTTGCGGAGGCGATTTTAATATGGCCCCACAATATCCGCTAGACAGGTTGAGACGAACTCCCAATCAATCAAAAAATAAAAGAGATAAATTGGAAGCTAAGATTATCAAAAAAATAATACAGAATCTGGCAGTAAAAGATATCTGGAGACTCCAAAATCCGGATACAAGAGATTTCACCTGCTTATCGAAGGCCCACAAATCATTTTCCAGAATTGACCTATTTCTCGTGGATGTCAGACTCTTAAAGCTAAAAGTGAAGGCAGAGATCTTACCTATATCTCTTTCTGATCATGCCCCTATTGTTTTTCAGATTCAGGATTCCGAAAGGAAATTTAAACAGGCTCGGTTTTATTTCCCCACCTATCTACTAAAAGATTTAAAATTCAAAAACTGGCTCAATGCGAAATTCGAAGAATACGCGGACCATAACTCTGACTATTATAATCGCCCCGTGGTATTTTGGGAGGCCGCAAAAGCGGTTCTGAGGGGAGAAATAATTTCATACACAGCTAACATTCAGAAAAAAATCAAAACCAGAGAGAAGGAAGTGATTAGTTCAGTGACTAATGCTTATAATCATTATCTCTTAATGAAAACAAGGGCAAATTGGTTAAAATATATAAACGCCAAAAATGAGAGAGATACATATTTAACCCACCAGGCTACACAAAAAGAATTAAAATTCCAAGCCAAATTTTATAGATTTGGAAACAAGTCAGGGAAACTCCTTGCTAAGTTAGTAAAAGGGGCAAAGGGTTCAGTAGCGATTGACTCTTTACAAAAGGAAGGGAAAACAATAACTAGGTCGGAAGAGATAGCAGACCTTCTCTTAACATATATTATAAAGAGATCTACTCCCTAAAAAAATCAGACAAGATCCAATCTGCTCAATTCTGGAGCCAGCTGACGGTTCCAACGCTTGTATCAGAAGAAACGGAGATGCTAAATGCTCCTATTAGTGAACCAGAAATAGAGAAAGTTATAACCAAATTAGCACTAGATAAGGCACCAGGACCAGACTCATTACCCAGTGAATTTTATAAAATTCTCTCACCTGTAATAGTTCCCAATCTCTGTAGACTATATAATGCAATATATATAGATGGGCTACCAATCCCCCCATCTTTCTCAGCATCAAACACAATATTAATATTGAAACAGGGAAAAGATCCTAGAATGAAAGAATCGTACCGACCTATAGCGCTGTTAAATACAGACTACAAGATCTTGTCATCTATTTTAGCAAATAGGTTACAACTTATTTTACCTACCATTATACACAAGGATCAAGCAGGGTTCCTGCACAAACGGAATTCATCGGCAAAAATAAGAGAAGTTCTGCTGAGCGTAGATTATTTTAAACCAAGGGAGAGTGCGGGGAGTGGGGAGGGGCAGGACATCCCTGATCAGGCAGTCATATCAATTGATGCGGAAAAGGCATTTGACTCGGTGCATCATGATCATATAACTGAGACTCTCTCTAAATTTGGTTTTCTGGGTAATTTTTGTCAATTTATAGGCAATTTGTATAATAAACCTCACACGAGTCTGTCAGTGAATGGCATCCTTTCTCCAGAGATCACTCTGGGGAGGGGAACACGTCAGGGATGTCCTCTCTCTCCCTTACTCTTTGACATAGCTATAGAACCCCTAGCAATTATGGTGAGACATCGGCTGGAAGGTATAAGACTGCAGAAAAAGGAGCTCAAAATCGCATTATATGCGGATGATATTCTCTTGTATATATCAAATATCAAAGATAATCTGGCAAAATTATTACTAATTATCAAACAATTTGGATCTTTTTCTGGGTACAAAGTCAACACTTCAAAATCAGAATTTCTCTGGTTAAGGAAAAAGATAGATTCACCATCAAATATACCTTTCAAGATAGTCACAGATGCATTCAAATATCTGGGTATACTAGTACCATCGAATATAGAGAATTTATACGAGTTAAATATTCCCCCAATACTATCCGAGATCAAACAGACATTAACAAACTGGCAAAGTCTTCCTCTATCTATCTCAGGCAGAATAGCTCTGTTTAAAATGGTTTTACTCCCAAAACTGCTATATACTTTGCAAAATGTTCCGGTAATACTTAAAGGGAAAGATATTAAGTTGATGAATATAGCCTTGAGAAGATTCATATGGCAGAATAAAAAGCCTAGAATTGCCTTTGCCAAATTACACTTACCACGAAATAAAGGGGGGTTTGCACTACCAGATGTGAGATGGTATAATTATGTCTATCTTGCACGCATAGTGGCAGATTGGATCTATGCAAAGGATTATGTTACAAATAATGAAGTTGAGAACAGTATATGTCATCCATTTTTGCCAGTAGCATTGATACATTGCAAACCTAGCCTAATTCCACAGGAGTTGAAGACATTCAAGACAATTTATAATCCTATTCAGAGTTGGTGGAAAATAAGTAAGTTATTGGCGCTGAATTGTAATACATCAAAGTTTGTTCCTTTCTTAGGCAATCCTAAATTCTTGGCGGGTCTTGAGTCAGCAATATTCCAAAGATGGCATAGTGTAGGATTGAGTAGGGCCATCCAGCTTATGGATAGGGAAAATCATGTGGTAAAAACTTATGAAGTACTTAGGCAAGAGTTTGATCTTCCAAACAAAGAGTTTTTTGCGTATTTGCAAGCCAGACATTTTGTGGTGGAGCTACAGAGGGAGGTGAATAGCTCATGGTCCTGGGGGGAACTAGAAGGGTGGTTAGCTATGGTGGAAAATGGACAGATGTCTATATCTCCATGCTACCACCTCCTTGTCTCTCTCAAAGGTAATCTTAATTTGGAGAAACTTGCGGTAGATTGGAATATTCTGATACCAGAGAATAATATAGATGTACATTTGGTTCAGGGCTCCATTACAAGAATAGCTCAGACTACACTCTCTTCTACATGGAGGGAATCACAGGTCAAACTTTTATATAGGACATACTTTACCCCCGAGAAAGGCCTCAGATGCGGGAACCTAGATTTCAATAAATGTCCAAAATGTTCAAAACCGGCGGCCGATCTGGTCCATATGATTTGGAGCTGCCCGAGAATAGGTCAATTCTGGATAAAAGTGGAATACTGGCTAAAAAATACTGTTAAGATTTTCCCTCTGGATCTATCTCTGAGTTACATTGTTTTTTTTAATGGCAGAGAGGGGAAAACCATACCCTCAACATAAGTTAATTAATATGACAGTTGTTGCAGCCAGATACCTAATCTTCAAAAAGTGGAAATTGAAAGCAATCCCTACGGTTGCAGAGGTCAAAGACTACCTTAAAAAACAGTGCATATTAGAACAGATAGACACAAATATGAAGGATGAAGAGGACATAAGAACATTTTTCATAAAGTGGTCTTTATTTATTAAGATTTTTTCGGTTGCTGAAATAGATCATATGATTTTCTCCAACATAGGTGTGTCCGGTCCACGGCGTCATCCTTACTTGTGGGATATTCTCTTCCCCAACAGGAAATGGCAAAGAGCCCAGCAAAGCTGGTCACATGATCCCTCCTAGGCTCCGCCTACCCCAGTCATTCTCTTTGCCGTTGTACAGGCAACATCTCCACGGAGATGGCTTAGAGTTTTTTAGTGTTTAACTGTAGTTTTTCATTATTCAATCAAGAGTTTGTTATTTTCAAATAGTGCTGGTACGTACTATTTACTCAGAAACAGAAAAGAGATGAAGAATTCTGTTTGTATGAGGAAAATGATTTTAGCAACCGTAACTAAAATCCATGGCTGTTCCACACAGGACTGTTGAGAGCAATTAACTTCAGTTGGGGGAACAGTTTGCAGTCCCTTGCTGCTTGAGGTATGACACATTCTAACAAGACGATGTAATGCTGGAAGCTGTCATTTTCCCTATGGGATCCGGTAAGCCATGTTTATTACGATTGTAAATAAGGGCTTCACAAGGGCTTATTTAAACTGTAGACTTTTTCTGGGCTAAATCGATTGATTATTAACACATATTTAGCCTTGAGGAATCATTTTATCTGGGTATTTTGATATAATAATTTCGGCAGGCACTGTTTTAGACACCTTATTCTTTAGGGGCTTTCCCAAAGCATAGGCAGAGTCTCATTTTCGCGCCGGTGTTGCGCACTTGTTTTTGAGAGGCATGGCATGCAGTCGCATGTGAGAGGAGCTCTGATACTTATAAAAGACTTCTGAAGGCGTCATTTGGTATCGTATTCCCCTTTGGGTTTGGTTGGGTCTCAGCAAAGCAGATACCAGGGACTGTAAAGGGGTTTAAAGCTTAAAACGGCTCCGGTTCCGTTATTTTAAGGGTTAAAGCTTCCAAAATTGGTGTGCAATATTTTCAAGGCTTTAAGACGCTGTGGTGAAAATTTGGTGAATTTTGAACAATTCCTTCATGTTTTTTCGCAATTGCAGTAATAAAGTGTGTTCAGTTTAAAATTTAAAGTGACAGTAACGGTTTTATTTTAAAACGTTTTTTGTACTTTCTGATCAAGTTTATGCCTGTTTAACATGTCTGAACTACCAGATAGACTGTGTTCTGAATGTGGGGAAGCCAGAATTCCTATTCATTTAAATAAATGTGATTTATGTGATAATGACAATGATGCCCAAGATGATTCCTCAAGTGAGGGGAGTAAGCATGGTACTGCATCATTCCCTCCTTCGTCTACACGAGTCTTGCCCACTCAGGAGGCCCCTAGTACATCTAGCGCGCCAATACTCCTTACTATGCAACAATTAACGGCTGTAATGGATAATTCTGTCAAAAACATTTTAGCCAAAATGAACCCTTGTCAGCGTAAGCGTGGCTGCTCTGTTTTAGTTACTGAAGAGCATGACGACGCTGATATTAATATCTCTGAAGGGCCCCTAACCCAATCTGAGGGGGCCAGGGAGGTTTTGTCTGAGGGAGAAATTACTGATTTAGGGAACATTTCTCAGCAGGCTGAATCTGATGTGATTACATTTAAATTTAAATTGGAACATCTCCGCATTTTGCTTAAGGAGGTATTATCCACTCTGGATGATTGTGAAAATTTAGTCATCCCAGAGAAACTATGTAAAATGGACAAGTTCCTAGAGGTGCCGGGGCTCCCAGAAGCTTTTCCTATACCCAAGCGGGTGGCGGACATTGTTAATAAAGAATGGGAAAGGCCCGGTATTCCTTTCGTCCCTCCCCCCATATTTAAAAAATTGTTTCCTATGGTCGACCCCAGAAAGGACTTATGGCAGTCAGTCCCCAAGGTCGAGGGAGCGGTTTCTACTTTAAACAAACGCACCACTATTCCCATAGAGGATAGTTGTGCTTTCAAAGATCCTATGGATAAAAAATTAGAAGGTTTGCTTAAAAAGATGTTTGTTCAGCAGGGTTACCTTCTACAACCCATTTCAGGCATTGTCCCTGTCACTACTGCCGCATATTTCTGGTTTGATGAACTGCTTAAGGTGCTCGATAGTGACTCTCCTCCTTATGAGGAGATTATGGACAGAATCAATGCTCTCAAATTGGCTAATTCTTTCACTCTAGACGCCTCTTTGCAATTGGCTAAGTTAGCGGCTAAGAACTCTGGGTTTGCTATTGTGGCGCGCAGAGCGCTTTGGTTGAAATCTTGGTCGGCTGATGCGTCTTCCAAGAACAAGCTACTAAACATTCCTTTCAAGGGGAAAACGTTGTTTGGTCCTGACTTGAAGGAGATTATCTCTGATATCACTGGGGGTAAGGGCCACGCCCTTCCTCAGGATCGGCCCTTCAAGGCAAAAAATAGACCTAATTTTCGTCCCTTTCGTAAAAACGGACCAGCCCAAGGTGCTACGTCCTCTAAGCAAGAGGGTAATACTTCTCAGGCCAAGCCAGCTTGGAGACCAATGCAAGGCTGGAACAAGGGAAAGCAGGCCAAAAAACCTGCCACTGCTACCAAGACAGCATGAAATATTGGCCCCCGATCCGGGACCGGATCTGGTGGGGGGCAGACTCTCTCTCTTCGCTCAGGCTTGGGCAAGAGATGTTCTGGATCCTTGGGCGCTAGAAATAGTCTCCCAGGGTTATCTTCTGGAATTCAAGGGACTTCCCCCAAGGGGGAGGTTCCACAGGTCGCAGTTGTCTTCAGACCACATAAAAAGACAGGCGTTCTTACATTGTGTAGAAGACCTGTTAAAAATGGGAGTGATTCATCCTGTTCCATTAAGAGAACAAGGGATGGGGTTCTACTCCAATCTGTTCATAGTTCCCAAAAAAGAGGGAACGTTCAGACCAATCCTAGATCTCAAGATCTTAAACAAATTTCTCAAGGTCCCATCGTTCAAGATGGAAACCATTCGAACTATCCTCCCTTCCATCCAGGAAGGTCAATTCATGACCACGGTGGATTTAAAGGATGCGTATCTACATATTCCTATCCACAAGGAACATCATCGGTTCCTAAGGTTTGCATTCCTGGACAAACATTACCAGTTCGTGGCGCTTCCTTTCGGATTAGCCACTGCTCCAAGGATTTTCACAAAGGTACTAGGGTCCCTTCTAGCGGTGCTAAGACCAAGGGGCATTGCAGTAGTACCTTACCTGGACGACATTCTGATTCAAGCGTCGTCCCTTCCTCAAGCAAAGGCTCACACGGACATTGTCCTGGCCTTTCTCAGATCTCACGGCTGGAAAGTGAACGTGGAAAAGAGTTCTCTATCCCCGTCAACAAGGGTTCCCTTCTTGGGAACAATTATAGACTCCTTAGAAATGAGGATCTTTCTAACAGAGGCCAGAAAAACAAAGCTTCTGGACTCTTGTCGGATACTTCATTCCGTTCCTCTTCCTTCCATAGCTCAGTGCATGGAAGTGATCGGGTTGATGGTGGCGGCGATGGACATAGTTCCTTTTGCGCGCATTCATCTAAGACCATTACAACTGTGCATGCTCAGTCAGTGGAATGGGGACTATACAGACTTGTCTCCGAAGATACAAGTAAATCAGAGAACCAGAGACTCACTCCGTTGGTGGCTGTCCCTGGACAATCTGTCTCAAGGGATGATGTTCCACAGACCAGAGTGGGTCATTGTCACGACCGACGCCAGTCTGATAGGCTGGGGCGCGGTCTGGGGATCCCTGAAAGCTCAGGGTCTTTGGTCTCGGGAAGAATCTCTTCTACCGATAAATATTCTGGAACTGAGAGCGATATTCAATGCTCTCCAGGCCTGGCCCCAGCTTGCGAGGACCAGGTTCATACGGTTTCAATCAGACAACATGACGACTGTTGCGTACATCAACCATCAGGGGGGAACAAGGAGTTCCCTAGCGATGGAAGAAGTAACCAAAATTATTCTTTGGGCGGAGTCTCACTCCTGCCACCTGTCTGCTATCCACATCCCAGGAGTGGAAAATTGGGAAGCGGATTTTCTGAGTCGGCAGACATTGCATCCGGGGGAGTGGGAACTCCATCCGGAAATCTTTGCCCAAGTCACTCACCTGTGGGGCATTCCAGACATGGATCTGATGGCCTCTCGTCAGAACTTCAAGGTTCCTTGCTACGGGGCCAGATCCAGGGATCCCAAGGCGGCTCTAGTGGATGCAGTAGTAGCACCTTGGACCTTCAAACTAGCTTATGTGTTCCCGCCATTTCCTCTCATCCCCAGGCTGATAGCCAGGATCAAGCAGGAGAGGGCGTCGGTGATCTTGATAGCTCCTGCGTGGCCACGCAGGACTTGGTATGCAGATCTGGTGAATATGTCATCGGCTCCACCTTGGAAGCTACCTTTGAGACGAGACCTTCTTGTTCAGGGTCCGTTCGAACATCCGAATCTGGTTTCACTCCAGCTGACTGCTTGGAGATTGAACGCTTGATTTTATCGAAGCGAGGATTCTCAGATTCTGTTATCGATACTCTTGTTCAGGCCAGAAAGCCTGTGACTAGAAAGATTTACCACAAAATTTGGAAAAAATATATCTGTTGGTGTGAATCTAAAGGATTCCCTTGGGACAAGGTTAAGATTCCTAGGATTCTATCCTTCCTTCAAGAAGGATTGGAAAAAGGATTATCTGCAAGTTCCCTGAAGGGACAGATTTCTGCCTTGTCGGTATTACTTCACAAAAAGCTGGCAGCTGTGCCAGATGTTCAAGCCTTTGTTCAGGCTCTGGTTAGAATCAAGCCTGTTTACAAACCTTTGACTCCTCCTTGGAGTCTCAATTTAGTTCTTTCAGTTCTTCAGGGGGTTCCGTTTGAACCCTTACATTCCGTTGATATTAAGTTATTATCTTGGAAAGTTTTGTTTTTAGTTGCGATTTCTTCTGCTAGAAGAGTCTCAGAATTATCTGCTCTGCAGTGTTCTCCTCCTTATCTGGTGTTCCATGCAGATAAGGTGGTTTTACGTACTAAACCTGGTTTTCTTCCAAAAGTTGTTTCTAACAAAAACATTAACCAGGAGATTATCGTACCTTCTCTGTGTCCAAAACCAGTTTCAAAGAAGGAACGTTTGTTGCACAATTTGGATGTTGTTCGCGCTCTAAAATTCTATTTAGATGCTACAAAGGATTTTAGACAAACATCTTCCTTGTTTGTTGTTTATTCAGGTAAAAGGAGAGGTCAAAAAGCAACTTCTACCTCTCTCTCTTTTTGGATTAAAAGCATCATCAGATTGGCTTACGAGACTGCCGGACGGCAGCCTCCCGAAAGAATCACAGCTCATTCCACTAGGGCTGTGGCTTCCACATGGGCCTTCAAGAACGAGGCTTCTGTTGATCAGATATGTAGGGCAGCGACTTGGTCTTCACTGCACACTTTTACCAAATTTTACAAGTTTGATACTTTTGCTTCTTCTGAGGCTATTTTTGGGAGAAAGGTTTTGCAAGCCGTGGTGCCTTCCATTTAGGTGACCTGATTTGCTCCCTCCCTTCATCCGTGTCCTAAAGCTTGTATTGGTTCCCACAAGTAAGGATGACGCCGTGGACCGGACACACCTATTTTGGAGAAAACAGAATTTATGTTTAACTGATAAATTTCTTTCTCCAACGGTGTGTCCGGTCCACGGCCCGCCCTGGTTTTTTTAATCAGGTCTGATATTTTATTTTCTTTAACTACAGTCACCACGGTACCATATGGTTTCTCCTATGCAAATATTCCTCCTTAACGTCGGTCGAATGACTGGGGTAGGCGGAGCCTAGGAGGGATCATGTGACCAGCTTTGCTGGGCTCTTTGCCATTTCCTGTTGGGGAAGAGAATATCCCACAAGTAAGGATGACGCCGTGGACCGGACACACCGTTGGAGAAAGAAATTTATCAGGTAAACATAAATTCTGTTTTTCCATTCAGAAATTCCGAACTAGTATTATTGGGGGTGTGGTAGCTTCAAAAAAAAAAAAAATTTTTTTTTTTTTTTTTTTTTTTTTTTTCCTCTCTTCTCTTCTTTTTTTTTCTTTTTCCTCTCTTCTCTTCTTTTTTTTTCTGTCTTCCTCTTTTCTTTTTCTTTTTCTCCTCTACAGGGAGGGGGGGAGGTCAATCAAAATAATGAATAAAATCACATGTCCTATAATGGATTCTATGATATAGAAGTGATCACTATAGGTGGTAGGATCAGGAATAAATGGTTTAAAAGTATAAAAACAGATAAGGAAGGCCATAATTGTTAAATATTAAATAGGGCGGCAGACTTTGGTCAATATATTTAAATTTTAGTTAAACAAGCAAGGAAAAAGGGTGGTAGGCCCTGGTTGAGTCATTAAATAGGAGGGACAGGGATTAGTGTCTCTCTATTGTATCAAGCCACCTTTTCTTGCTACCCAGGGACACCTTTTTGATCGGTATAATTATGTTAATTTAATGATCGTTTCCTAACTTAGAAACACTCTTTTGACTCTAAAGGGTATTTGATTTGTTTTTTATTTAAAAATGTACAGCTTACACACAGCCAAAAAAAGTTATTTAATTCTTGTATTTGTTTAGTAAGTTTAACAGGCTTTGTTAAGAAAATACTTGGGAACTCTTTATTTGTTATTACCACACTGTTTTCTTTTTGGTATCATTTAACTGCAACTGTATCACTCTCTGGGCTGATCGCAGTTATATGGTACAAATATCAAAATATGAGAGACATCTGTGTAACCCAATGCTGTATGTACTTATACCTATTTGTTTGAACTTGTGTTTCCCTAATAAAAATTATAATTAAAAAAAAAAAATTGCATGCTCTATCTGAAACACGAAAGAAACATTTTGGGTTCAGTGTCCCTTAACATAAGAAGGCGGATCGTTACAGAGAGTGACACTGTCTGTAACGATCATTTATTGGTGCTGAGTGGGAGCAGTGAGAAAGAAGAAAGGCGTGTGGGCGACCCAGGGGGTAGGGGCGTTACCTACACTGCGGCAAAAACATGAGGGAGGGATGGAGCCCTACACTGTGGAACAATATATGTTGGAGGGGGGGACCCTACATTAATTGCTGGGAGAGGGCGGTGGGGATTGTTAGGGGAGCCCCTACGCTACAGAAAAAACGAAATTATAACTATGAAATAAATTAAAAAAACAAATGCTTGGTTAATGACAGACTGGCTACCAGTAACAAATATGGAGATGAGTGGGATGGGGGAGATTTAGAGAGCTCTTTGTGGGAGGGTGAGGAGGTATCTACACTACAGAAATTTAAAAACAAATAATAAAATAAAAGCCCTAAACTGCATACTGGCAGACTGTCTGCCAGTACTTAAGATGGTGGTGACCAATGGGGGGAGAAGGGAAGAGGTGTTTTCAAGGGATTAGGGAGGGCTCAGGGGGTGAGAGGTGTCAGGTTCGAGGATAATCCCTACACTGGAGCAAATATTAACTTTACAAGCTGATAAATCCCTTCACTGCTCGGAATTTCATAAGTGTTATGCACAGCTGCAGTTAGTGCCCTTCTTATTGCCAAAAAACAATAGCAAAGCCACGCATATCTGCTATTTCTGAAGAGAGGGGATCCGAGAGAAGCTTTTACAACTATTTGTCTTATGACTGCAGCAGTTGTGTGTAATTCATTTTAGTGAGAAACCCAAAATTTTAGATATAGATATATATATATATAGATATATATATATATAGATAGAGATATATATATATATATATATATATATATATATATATATATATATATATATATATATATATATATATATCTCTATGTATATATATATATATATATCTCTATGTATGGAGGTAATTGGTCTGATGGTCGCTTCCATGGATCCATGGACATCATTCCCTTTGCTCGATTCCATTTGAGAGCCCTGCAATTATGCATGCTCAGACAATGGAACAGAGACCATTAGGATCTTTTTCAGAGGATAGCTCTAGACCAGTTGACAAGAGACTCTCTCCCATGGTGGCTTTCTCAGGACCATCTGTCTTGGGGCATATGCTTCCGGAGACCTTCCTGGGTGATTGTGACCACGGACGCTAGGCTGGGGAGCAGTCTGGGACTCGTTAAAGGCGCAGGGGCTATGGACTCGGGAGGAGTCTGCTCTCCCCATAAACATCTTGGAGTTAAGAGTGATTTACAATGATTCAGAAAAAAATGGAGTCAGAAATGTGAGTTTCTGGCTCCAAGAGCAGATTGCATGTATTAGCACTTACTGTCCCCTACATTAAGTATCAGAAAACCTTGAAAAGGAAGAAAATGTGGGTGGAGCAGCGTGTATCTATAATTAAAACCTAACTTTTATTTCAACACTTAAAAAAAGGAATAATAACATACAATTAAAAACACAAATTCGCGTAGAACTTGAGAATTGGGGTTAAATTGTACCCTTAATTTAGTATTAGGGTGAAGTAACGAAATGAAAGAGGGGTATCAATGTTCAGATATTAAGATACTAAAATACGTTTATCTGAAAGGCTGATATATGTGTGGATTCTCTTGTCTCTAACAACTGCGTTACTGTATCAAATTATTGATGTGCATACGTATGATGTTGCTCTGGGTATTATATTTCTCTAATAGAACTCAATGGTGTACACTTCCTTTAATGAGCTTGTATATTCGATTGAGAAAAATATAGTATCTTATATAATTGAATTGATAAGAGAATAAACTTTTATGATTTATGATTTAAGTGTTGTGTACACGTGCAGATGTAATTCTGCTGAATAAGCTGGAATTCAAGTATAGAGAAAGAATATATATATATATCTGGCTACAACAAGCTATAAGGGAAAAAGCCTTTAGATAGTGTTTAAACGGCAAATTTTATCTTAGTCCATTATAAGCGCAATAGGAGCATATATATATATCTGACTATAAAGCGCTATAGGGATAAATGCCTTTAAATGATGTTTAAACAGCAAATTTTATCTTAGTCCTTATAAGAGCAATAGGAGCATTCCCCTTATTTCTGGGGCATTGAGGTCTGTACACAAGCTGTTGTATCTTATCTCTTAATCTTGTTTAAGTAAATATATCTGCAGAATTAGATCGTGCATATAAACACATACATACATATGCAGTTTGTTATTTTAACTCGTTAGTACAAATACTTTGTATCAATAGATGGAGATTATATAGGTTGATACTTATGAAATATATTCTATAGTTGCAGTGTCGCTTAATTGTTATTGTGCTTCTTTTTCAACCTCTTTTTTCTATTACATATGAGTATTTGTAAAGTGTTGTGATTACAAACTTAGAACCGAGTAGTTCTTGGTTGTTTTATTATTGTAGAATCAAGTTAATGTGGGGCTGATTACGCTTTCCCCTTCGTATATAAATATATATATTGACTTTGACTTAATTATAGCTTGGTGTGATTCGGTGTGTTATATATCTTTGTGTATTTTTCAGAAATTTTCTTGAAAGTCACTACATTTGGCCTTATGTATTGTTGCTTGATTTACTGAAATTATTGTGTATATTTGGTACATTCAGTAATATATCCTGCCTGCTGGTGCAATATTTGTTCACATTAGCGTATATACATTCTTGAAGTTGGCTTGTATTATTCGGTAATACTGCTAACTATATAATACTGTAATAGTTTTATATATCTCTAGACCCTGATAGCTTGCTTAGATAATTTTGCTCATTTTTTCGAGCTCTTAATACTTATATTATTGGGTGGACTGTACCAATATGGGTCTTAGTTTGTTAACCGTAATATCTAGGCTATGTTTACAATTGTCACCCGATTTCCAGCAGTGCTGCTTGGGAGCCGGTATATTTTAAATATAATGGTTTAATGGTCTTCAAAATATTGACTAGCGTCTGATAAATTGTATAATGCTGCAACTTATAGGCCAGCGGTTACTTAGTAAAGTTCTGAGTCACACTTTTTTTCTCATTCACACTGTATTGTTAGTTTGATTATCCTGCATTCACATCGTTTGTTTGTATTACTGACTGTGGAAGCATCCACATCAGCCTTCCCCCGCTTATTTTAAATTATTCCCCAATACTTATTCATGCATTCATATTGTTAGCTAAGTTCTACGTTCTTTTGCAACTTTAAAAAAACTACAAATAGGTTGAAATCGAGATGTCAACCTCTCCCTAACATGTTTCGCCGTTTGTGATTCCGGCTTTTTCAAAGGGTGACGCGCGCAACAATCTTCAGTGATTTATTGGCTTTGCTCCACCCTGTCGTCAGTTGGTCGCCAATCGGAGTCCCTATGTGTTTGATTGACGGCTGTTTGAATTACGTCAATGTTTTGAATGGATGCCTTATTCTTTAGATTTGTGAGGATTGCTTTTTAGACTTTAGTATAATACTGATAACGAGTTTTATAAGGTTATTGAAGTATGTTGGTAAAGTGATTGAAGTTCTTGAAGCTTATGTTAGTTAGATTGATATCAACCGTGATACATTTGCATGTGTTCGTAAATGTTCGCTATACTACATTAAATTATGATATATGTTTATACTAAGAATAGTATGAGTGCTGTATATAGATGGACTGAATAAAGTCAAGTATTTTAACTTGCTATTCCTCATATACTTTATATAATATAAATAATATGTGTGCTGTATATAGATGGACTGAATAAAGTCAGGTACTTTAACTTGCTATTCCTCATATAATTTAAAGGTTGGTATTGACTTTTTATTACTATCTCTCATATTATTTATTATATGAATTGATTGTAAATATAGCACTGAGTAAGAGGATGAAGAGAATTTATTTTGGAAAGTATCATGTGTGTATTACATGTACTTGGGTTGTGTACATCAATCAGGCTCTTCTACATTAAACCTAGGTTGTTTCCCAATCTATCTTCTTTGCGCAAATGCACATCCTGCTGATAGATTGTTATTCTATTTAAGTTGTGAGCAATCTTCTATAATAAATGTTAAATTAATTTATGTGGTGTGAATTGGTTATGTTTGGGTGATGAGCGTGAACGTGAACAATGTTCGGGAGATTAGTATTCTTTTAGTGAAATAGAATTAGTGATTTTAATTTCTTGTGACAATATTACTAAGATCTTCTCGTGTGACTGTGTAAGACGTTTTATATTGGAGGGGTTTTTGACCTGCTGTGGTGCAGTGCTGTTATCACTCATGTATGTGTAGTTGCGTTTGATACTGTTAGCATGTGTCATCTTTAACATGTGAGTGATTAGTGAAGTTAGCTTGTTGTTGTGGATGACAGTGTGATGTGCTCAATGGGTGGTGAAAAAGGAGATATGGGGAATGAGGGGATAAATGTAAATAAAAAATAAGGAGTGAAAACACATGGGGGGTCAAGTGAAAGGGGGGGACTCGGGAAAGAGTGAACGTGATTGCAGAGTAAAGAGTGAGTGTTATGACTGTGGAGGAGAGGTGAAGAACACAACGTGTGGTAATTTGTTGATACAATACGATTGGAAATACCAACTGTGTGAATGTTTACATATATTAAATTCTGATTGGTGAATTTTGAATAATAGTTTTAGCTGAATAAATTTTATTATTTTACAGAAGAGACCTTAACGTTTGTGCTCTTTAGATATAAATTCTTAAAGGAACACCAAGGCTTGTTACTATCAATGTATGATTTTTCGTGCATGATTTTACTGACATATTTTCTTTTTCTGCTTTACAAGAACATTGAATAGTTGTTTTGTTCATTTAAACCTTTTGGATGAACGCAATCCATAAGGTATATCCATTTAGTTTCTATCTTTTGGAGGGCCTTCTCTAGGTCTCCTCCTCTTAGTCCTAGGGACAGCTTTTGGACGCCGTAGCATTCCAGTTCAGAGGTTTTGCACTGATGGTATTTTAGAAAGTGAGATGCTACAGAAGTTAATTTTTTGTCTTTTTGTAAATCTTTGGGAGCATTACGAATATTTCTTAGGTGTTCCATGATTCTTGTGTGTAACTTTCTAGTGGTCATTCCTATATAGGTATAAGGACACTTGCATTGGAGGGCATATATAAGTCCCACAGTGTTACAACTTATATATGTTTTGATTTGGTGTGGTTTGCCAAATCTGTCTGTGATCGTTTTTTTCTTTTTCATCATGTGTGAGCAAGTTGAACAGCTTCCACAGGGGAAAGAGCCTTTCTCTGGGGTTCTTATTGATTTAGTTTTCTTGGTATAATGGCTGGAACTTAGTCTTTCTTTTAGATTTCTTGATCTTCTGTAGCTGATTTCTGCTTTTTGGCCAATTATACTTTTTAAAATTGGATCAGCTTGAAGTATATGCCAGTTGTTTTGAATGATTCTGATGACTTCTTGTGATTGGTCATTGTAGGTCAAGACTAATCTTGTTTTGTTGTCCTGTTTTTTTGGTCGGACCTTCAATAGGTCAGACCTGGGTGTATTATAAGCTCTTTTTTTAGCTTTTTGAATGGACCTTTTACTGTAGCCTCTTACTTTTAACCTACTTTCCAGTTCTGTGGCTCTTTTTCTGAAGGTTTGCTCATCTGAGCAATTACGTTTAATCCTGAGAAATTCCCCAATAGGTAACGACTTAGTGGTATTAGGTGCGTGTGCACTGGTTGAATGTAGTACGTTGTTGGTGGCTGTTCTTTTTCTGTATAGATCTGTTGAGAGTGTACCATCAGGGTTCTTCTGAATAAGTAAGTCTAGAAAGGATATATTGGTTAAGCTTTTTTCGTAGGTTAATTTTATATTTAATTTGTTGTTGTTTAGGTGTTCCAGAAAATTATCCGATTCAGGTCCTTCCCATAGGAACAGGATGTCGTCGATATATCTAACCCACATTGGGATATACTTAGTGTATTGGTCATTTGTATCTGAAAAAACATGTTTTTGTTCCCACCAGCCTAGGAACAGGTTGGCATACGTGGGTGCACATGCAGTGCCCATCGCTGTTCCTTGGGTTTGAAGGTAGTATTTGTTATTGAAAAGAAAATAATTTTTGGTTAACACGAATTTAAGTAGATTTATCATGAATTCATTATAATCTTGACTTTCTTCTGATGACATATTCAGAAAGTGTTTTACAGCATTGAGTCCAAGTTGATGATTTATGCTGGTGTACAAAGACTCGACATCCGAAGTTACTAACCATGTTGTTTTGGAAATATGGATATCTTGAATGATTTGTAGTACTTCATGGTATCTCTCACATATGATGGAAGTTGAGTTAAGAATTGTCTGAGTCTGAGATCTATGTACTGGCTTGCTTTCTCGGTTAAGTTGTCGTTTCCTGATACTATTGGACGGCCAGGAGGTTGCTTATTGTTTTTGTGAATCTTAGGGATCAAATAAAACGTGGCTGTTTTTGGGTGAGATACATTTAGAAATTTTGTTTCTTTGGTTGTGATGAGGCCTCTTCTTTTTGCATCATCGATTAATTTGTTGTATTGTTGATGGAATTGTTCTGTGGGATTGCTCCAAAGTTCTCTGTAACATACAGAATTTTTCAATTGGATGGATGCTTCTTTTAGATACATACTCTCAGGCCATATAACAATATTTCCACCCTTATCTGCGTTTCGGATGATCACATCGTCCCATTCTTCCATTTCTTTCAATGCTTCTCTTTCTTTTTTGGTTAAGTTTTTGGCTTTCGTATGAATGTTTAGTTCGTTGATCGAATTGCATACTATTTGATTGAATACATCTATGTTAGAACTGATGTTCGAGGCTGGTACAAATTTAGATTTGTTTTTCAATTCTTTTCTCCAGTTTGATTCCTCAGGGATTTCTTGTTCTGTTAGTAGATCTTCTAAATTTCTTAGGGACTCTAGTTCTTCTTCTGATAGATTGGATATATTTTCTTGCGTATCCTTATTTGCAAAATATTTTTTGAGGAGAAGTTTGCGTAGGAAAAGTTGGATGTCCTTTATTGTTTCGAATTTGTCCAGTTGGGAATTAGGGCAAAAGGATAATCCTTTGGATAGAACACTTTTATGATGTTTGGAAAGTCTTCTTTCTGAGAGATTTATAATTCTTAGTTCTTCATTCTTATTTGTGAGAAGGGGCTCAGATTCCGTCTTTGAGGTTTTTGGAACCTGTCTTTGATGTTCTTCTTGTTGTTGTTCCTTGTGTTTCTTTTGTTAGAACCTCCCACCTCTTCTGGTGGTTCTGAATCTGAACTTAGATCGTCTTCTAAAAAAGACTTTCTTTTTCTATTTTCAATAGTAGATGATTTTTTTGATGTTGAAGGTTCTTCCTGTTGATCTTTGCCATCATTTTCCTGTTCCTCATTATCAGTGTCAGAAACATCAGTCTCCACAATGTTCACTCTCCTTTGTGTTTTGTAAATGGAAGTGAAATTTTTATTTTTCCATTTATAAACTTTGTTGTTTTGGAAATCCAGAATGTCTCTTTGTAGTTTGCCTCTCTTGGTTGATTTAATTTCATTCTCATACTTGTCGAGTTCTTTTTGGTATTTCTTGTATGCGTTCTCAAATTCTTTAAGATTTTCAAAATGTTTTAGTTGTTCATTCTGTACTTTAATTAAATCTTCCAATCTTTCATATTCAGATGAATTATGTTTAATCAAGATTTTCATTAGTTTGGCTGAACATTCACTCAAAGCTTCTTCCCATTCAACACTTAGTTCTTTTTTCCTGAATTCAAAGGCTGGGAAAAGTTGAATTCGCAGCCCCCTTGGGATAAGATTTCTCTGAATGTATTGCTCACAGAACTGCTCATCCCACCATAATTTATCCTGTTTAAACAGGTTTTTATGTAATTCTCTTAGCAATGTGTCAAGATTATTTGGTGTTATATCTGAGTTTCCACTTGACGAATCTTGGAACACTTCATTAAGATCACTTTGTCTTTTTTGCTCCCTGGTTTGCTTATCTTTATCATATTTGTTTCTCTTACTCAGTGCTATATTTACAATCAATTCATATAATAAATAATATGAGAGATAGTAATAAAAAGTCAATACCAACCTTTAAATTATATGAGGAATAGCAAGTTAAAGTACCTGACTTTATTCAGTCCATCTATATACAGCACACATATTATTTATATTATATAAAGTATATGAGGAATAGCAAGTTAAAATACTTGACTTTATTCAGTCCATCTATATACAGCACTCATACTATTCTTAGTATAAACATATATCATAATTTAATGTAGTATAGCGAACATTTACGAACACATGCAAATGTATCACGGTTGATATCAATCTAACTAACATAAGCTTCAAGAACTTCAATCACTTTACCAACATACTTCAATAACCTTATAAAACTCGTTATCAGTATTATACTAAAGTCTAAAAAGCAATCCTCACAAATCTAAAGAATAAGGCATCCATTCAAAACATTGACGTAATTCAAACAGCCGTCAATCAAACACATAGGGACTCCGATTGGCGACCAACTGACGACAGGGTGGAGCAAAGCCAATAAATCACTGAAGATTGTTGCGCGTGTCACCCTTTGAAAAAGCCGGAATCACAAACGGCGAAACATGTTAGGGAGAGGTTGACATCTCGATTTCAACCTATTTGTAGTTTTTTTAAAGTTGCAAAAGAACGTAGAACTTAGCTAACAATATGAATGCATGAATAAGTATTGGGGAATAATTTAAAATAAGCGGGGGAAGGCTGATGTGGATGCTTCCACAGTCAGTAATACAAACAAACGATGTGAATGCAGGATAATCAAACTAACAATACAGTGTGAATGAGAAAAAAAGTGTGACTCAGAACTTTACTAAGTAACCGCTGGCCTATAAGTTGCAGCATTATACAATTTATCAGACGCTAGTCAATATTTTGAAGACCATTAAACCATTATATTTAAAATATACCGGCTCCCAAGCAGCACTGCTGGAAATCGGGTGACAATTGTAAACATAGCCTAGATATTACGGTTAACAAACTAAGACCCATATTGGTACAGTCCACCCAATAATATAAGTATTAAGAGCTCGAAAAAATGAGCAAAATTATCTAAGCAAGCTATCAGGGTCTAGAGATATATAAAACTATTACAGTATTATATAGTTAGCAGTATTACCGAATAATACAAGCCAACTTCAAGAATGTATATACGCTAATGTGAACAAATATTGCACCAGCAGGCAGGATATATTACTGAATGTACCAAATATACACAATAATTTCAGTAAATCAAGCAACAATACATAAGGCCAAATGTAGTGACTTTCAAGAAAATTTCTGAAAAATACACAAAGATATATAACACACCGAATCACACCAAGCTATAATTAAGTCAAAGTCAATATATATATTTATATACGAAGGGGAAAGCGTAATCAGCCCCACATTAACTTGATTCTACAATAATAAAACAACCAAGAACTACTCGGTTCTAAGTTTGTAATCACAACACTTTACAAATACTCATATGTAATAGAAAAAAGAGGTTGAAAAAGAAGCACAATAACAATTAAGCGACACTGCAACTATAGAATATATTTCATAAGTATCAACCTATATAATCTCCATCTATTGATACAAAGTATTTGTACTAACGAGTTAAAATAACAAACTGCATATGTATGTATGTATGTGTTTATATGCACGATCTAATTCTGCAGATATATTTACTTAAACAAGATTAAGAGATAAGATACAACAGCTTGTGTACAGACCTCAATGCCCCAGAAATAAGGGGAATGCTCCTATTGCTCTTATAAGGACTAAGATAAAATTTGCTGTTTAAACATCATTTAAAGGCATTTATCCCTATAGCGCTTTATAGTCAGATATATATATATGCTCCTATTGCGCTTATAATGGACTAAGATAAAATTTGCCGTTTAAACACTATCTAAAGGCTCTTTCCCTTATAGCTTGTTGTAGCCAGATATATATATATATATTCTATCTCTATACTTGAATTCCAGCTTATTCAGCAGAATTACATCTGCACGTGTACACAACACTTAAATCATAAATCATAAAAGTTTATTCTCTTATCAATTCAATTATATAAGATACTATATTTTTCTCAATCGAATATACAAGCTCATTAAAGGAAGTGTACACCATTGAGTTCTATTAGAGAAATATAATACCCAGAGCAACATCATACGTATGCACATCAATAATTTGATACAGTAACGCAGTTGTTAGAGACAAGAGAATCCACACATATATCAGCCTTTCAGATAAACGTATTTTAGTATCTTAATATCTGAACATTGATACCCCTCTTTCATTTCGTTACTTCACCCTAATACTAAATTAAGGGTACAATTTAACCCCAATTCTCAAGTTCTACGCGAATTTGTGTTTTTAATTGTATATTATTATTCCTTTTTTTAAGTGTTGAAATAAAAGTTAGGTTTTAATTATAGATACACGCTGCTCCACCCACATTTTCTTCCTTTTCAAGGTTTTCTGATACTTAATGTAGGGGACAGTAAGTGCTAATACATGCAATCTGCTCTTGGAGCCAGAAACTTACATTTCTGACTCCATTTTTTTCTGAATCACTGATTCTTGCATAAGCACTCCAGCAAGTACCCACTGTAAAATTTAATGTAGGTACAAACTAGCAGTCCCTATCCACGAGTGTAGTGCGGTTGCAATCTTTTGCGTTTTCTAGTGATTTACAATGCTCTGATGGCTTGGCCTCAATTGTCCTTAGCCCGGTTTATCAGGTTTCAGTCGGGCAACATCACTTCAGTGGCTTACATCAACCACCAGGGAGGAACTCTGAGTTCCGTAGCCATGAAGGAGGTGGCACGGATTATTCAGTGGGCGGAACCTCATAATCGTTGTCTATCTGCCATCCACATTCCTGGAATCGACAACTGGGAAGCGGATTTCCTGAGCAGACAGACATTTCATCCCGGGGAGTGGGCTCTCCATCCAGAGGTGTTCTCCAGGTAACCTTCAAATGTGCGGTGCCGGAGTTGGATCTGATGGCGTCTCGGCATCAGGTACGGTTCATGGCCGAGAGATCCTCAGGCTGCTCTAATAGATGCTCTGTCGGTTCCTTGGGATTTCGGTCTAGCATACCTGTTTCCTCAGTTAGCGCTCCTACCACAAGTTATTGCTCGTATCAAGTAAGAGAGAGCATCAGTAATTCTAATAGCTCCTGCATGGTCTCGCAGGATCTGGTATGCAGACCTAATGAAGATGTCTTCTCGGCCACCTTGGAGGTTGCCTCTGAGGAAGGACTTTCTAACTCTGGGTCCATTCCTCCATCCAAATATTGTTTCTCTGAAGCTGACTGCTTGGAGATTTAACGCTTAGTTCTGTCTAAGCGTAGATTTTCTGAGTCGGTCATTGAGACCCTGATCCAGGCTCGCAAGCCTGTTACTCGAAAAATTTACCATAAGGTATGGAATAAATACCTTTTATTGGTGTGAATCTAAGGGCTACTCCTTGGAGTAGGGTCAGGATTCCTAGAATTTTGTCTTTTCTCCAGGAAGGTCTGGTGAAAGAGTTGTCAGTCAGTTCTCTGAAAGGTCAGATTTCTGCATTATCTATTTTTTTTACACAAGCTTCTGGCAGATGTGCCAGATGTTCAATCTTTTTGTCAGGCCCTGGTCAGAATCAGGCCTGTGTTTAAACCTGTTGCTCCTCCTTGGAGCCTTACTCTTGTTCCTAAAGTTTGACAGCAGGCTCCGTTTGAGCCAGTGCATTCCATAGATATTAAGTTGCTATCTTGGAAGGTTTTATTTCTTATTGCTATCTCTTCTGCTCGGAGAGTTTCGGAACTCTCGGCTTTGCACTGTGATTTGCCTTACCTTATCTTTCATGTGGATAAGGCGGTACTTCATAGTAAATTGGGGTTTCTTCCTAAAGTGGTTTAGGATAGAAATATTAATCAGGAAATTGTTGTTCCTTCTTCTCATAAAGAACATCTGTTGCACAACTTGGATGTTTGTGCTCTAAAATTCTACCTACAGGCGACTAAGGATTTTCGTCAGTCTTCTGCCCTGTTTGTTTGTTTGTTTCTCAGGAAAGCGTAAGGGTCAGATGGCTACTTCTCTTTTCCTCTGGTTGATAAGTATGATTCGTTTTGCTCCTGAGAGAATTAGAGCTCATTCCAATAGGGCTGTCTTCTCTTCTTGGGCTTTCAAAAATGAAGCTTCTGTGGAACAGATTTGCAAGGCTGCAACTTGTTCCCTTTGCATACTTTTTCCAAATTTTCCAAATGTGATACTTTTGCCTTGGCTGAGGCCTCTTTTGGGAGATAGGTTCTTCAAGCGGTGGTGCCTTCTGTTTAGGTCTGCCTGTCTTGTTCTTCCTCCCTGTTCATTCTGGTAGTAATTGAATAAATTGAAATAAAACAAAATGTATGCTTACCTGATACATTTCTTTCTTTCCGGTTATGGAGAGTCCACGACCCCACCCTTTATTGAGACTTATTTTTTTACTAAACCTCAGGCACCTCTGCACTTTGTGTTTATTCCTTTTCCATTTCCCTTTGGTCGAATGATTATGGGTAGAGGAGTGACACTTGGGTGCTCTTTTTCTCCTCCTGCTGGCCAGGAGTGTTTGTCCCACTAGTAACTGAACGACGTTGTGGACTCTCCATATCCGGAAAGAAAGAAACTTTTCAGTTAAGCATAAATTTTGTTTCTCTTACAAGGTGTATCCAGTCCACGGATTCATCCTTACTTGTGGGATATTCTCATTCCCTACAGGAAGTGGCAAAGAGAGCACACAGCAGAGCTGTCCATATAGCTCCCCCTCAGGCTCCGCCCCCCCAGTCATTCTCTTTGCCGCTCTAACAAGTAGCATCTCCACGGGAGGGTAAAGTGAATGTGGTGTTAGATTTGTAGTTATTTCTTCAATCAAAAGTTTGTTATTTTAAAATAGTGCCGGTTTGTACTATTTACTCTGTGGCAGAAAGTGATGAAGATTTCTGCTGAGAGGAAAACTATTTTAGCATGTTGTAACTAAAATCCATTGCTGTTCCCACACAGGACTGTTGAGTACCAGAAAACTTCAGTTGGGGGGAACGGTTTGCAGGCTTAACTGCTATAAGGTATGTTCAGACATTTTTTTTCTAATCAAGACTTAGTAATGCTAGAAGACTGACAAGAATCCCCATGTGGGGAAGGTAAGCCATATTCTGAGACTTAGTATAGAAGGAAGGCTTAATTCAAAGGGCTCAAAACACTGGTGGACACTGTTAAGGGGCAATCGATTGTTTTATAACAAAAATCTGATCCTTTTACAAGTTTTTATTACATTTGGAACGTTTTTATGGGGTTTATTCCACATGGCATATATTTAGACACCTATTTAGGCTTGTGAAGGCCCCACAACTCCATAGTGGAGAGGGAGGGGGCCTGAATTTCGCGCCTCAGTTGCGCAGTTGATATTGCAGACAGCTTCATGCAGCTTCACGTGGAGGGTCCAAAGATTACTTGAGGACTTCAGAGAGGCTTATTTTCTATCAAAACTAATCCCCAAGGAAGGTAGGGCCACAGCAGATTGCTGTGGCATGGTGCTGTAGTTTGCTAACCGGTTGCCAGCTTTAGTTTGCTCCGGTTTGGCCATTAAGGGGTTAATTGACTTGAAATTCACTGTGCAATCATCTCAAAGCATTAGGATCATATGGTGAAAATTTCATAAAGATTGGGTTATTTTTTGAGATTTAGTAAAAAAGTGTGCGCTTTTTATTATTTAAAGGCACAGTACCGTTTTTTCTAAAATTGTATTTTTCTGTATTTGAGTGCTGTCTAAGTCTGTTTAACATGTCAGAGCCTACAGATAGACGTTGTTCTATGTGTTTAATAGCCATGGCGGAACCCCCTTTACATTTGTGTTTAAAGTGTGCTAAGGTATCTAAGCATTTTAAAGACCATGCAGTGACACTTAAAAACGTTGCACAAGATTATTCTTTAACGGAAGGTAATGAGGATAGTCCACCTTCCTCTCCCCATGTGTCGACACCAGTTACGCCCGCGCAAGCGATGCCTAGTACCTCTAGCGCATTGGCCCCTATTACATTACAACAATTAGCAGCAGTCATGGATAATTCCCTTGCGGCCTTTCTATCCAAACTGCCAGTTTTTCCTAAAAAGCGTGATAGCTCAGTTTTAAGAACAGAGGATGAGCAATCAGAAGCTTTGGATGATTTATCCGTTGTACCCTCACAACACTCTGAAGTGGCAGTGAGGGATGTGCTGTCCGAGGGAGAAATTTCTGACACAGGAAAGGTTTCTCAGCGGGCAGAATAAGATTCCTTAGCGTTTAAATTTAAGCTGGAACACCTCCGCGTACTGCTTAAGGAGGTTTTGGCTACGCTGGATGATTGCGACCCCATGGTGGTCCCAGAAAAATTGTGTAAAATGGACAAGTTTCTAGAAGTCCCTGTATACACTGATGCGTTTCCGATCCCAAAGAGGGTGGCGGATATTGTAACTAGGGAGTGGGAGAGACCAGGTGTACCTTTTGTTCCCCCCCCTATCTTTAAGAAGATGTTGCCCATAACTGACCCCAGGCGGGACGCGTGGCAAACGGTCCCTAAGGTAGAGGGAGCAGTTTCAACACTAGCCAAGTGCACAACTATACCAATAGAAGACAGTTGTGCTTTCAAAGATCCTATGGATAAAAAATTAAAAGGTTTACTAAAGAAAATATTTGTTCAACAAGGTTTCCTTCTTCAACAGATTGCCTGCATTATTCCTGTGACTACTGCAGCGGCTTTTTGGTTTGAGGCGCTGGAGGAGTCGCTCCAGAGGGAGACTTCATATGACAAAGTCATGGATAGAATTCATGCTCTAAAGCTGGCTAATTCTTTTATCACAGATGCCGCTTTACAATTAGCCAAGTTAGCGGCGAAAAATAATGGTTTTGCCATTATGGCGCGGAGAGCGCTTTGGCTCAAATCGTGGTCGGCTGACGTGTCGTCCAAAACAAAATTACTAAATATTCCTTTCAAGGGAAAGACCCTATTCGGCCCAGAGTTGAAAGAAATTATTTCGGATATCACTGGGGGAAAGGGCCATGCCCTCCCGCAAGATAGACCGTTTAAGGCCAAAAACAAGGCTACTAAAGATGGGAGTGATATATACAGTTCCAATTGCAGAACAAGGACTGGGTTTTTACTCAAACCTGTTTGTAGTTCCCAAAAAAGAAGGAACTTTCAGGCCAATCCTGGATCTAAAAATTCTAAACAAATTCCTCAGAGTTCCATCATTCAAAATGGAAACCATTCGGACAATTTTGCCGATGATCCAGGAAGGTCAATATATGACTACCGTAGATCTAAAGGATGCGTACCTACATATTCCTATCCACAAAGATCACCATCAGTTCCTAAGGTTCGCTTTTCTGGACAAGCATTACCAGTTCGTGGCCCTTCCTTTCGGGTCAGCCACTGTTCCCAGAATTTTTACAAAGGTGCTAGGGTCCCTCCTAGCGGTACTAAGACCGTGGGGCATTGCAGTGGCACCTTACCTAGACGACATCTTAATACAGGCATCGTCTTTTCACAGAGCCAAGGTTCATACGGACATTGTTCTGGCCTTTCTAAGGTCTCATGGGTGGAAGGTGAACGTCGAAAAAAGTTCTCTGTCCCCGCTCACAAGGGTTCCCTTCCTGGGAACACTAATAGACTCGGTAGAAATGAAAATATTTCTGACGGAGGTCAGGAAGTTGAAGCTTTTAACTACTTGCCGAGTTCTTCATTCCATTTCTCGGCCTTCTGTAGCTCAGTGCATGGAGGTAATCGGATTAATGGTCGCGGCAATGGACGTGGTCCCTTTTGCCCGAATTCATCTCAGACCACTGCAACTGTGCATGCTCAAACAGTGGAATGGCGATTATGCAGATTTGTCTCCTCAAATGCAACTGGACCAGAAAACCAGAGATTCTCTTCTCTGGTGGTTATTTCAGGATCACCTGTCTCAGGGAATGTGCTTCCGCAGACCGGAGTGGATCATTGTCACGACCGATGCCAGTCTGTTAGGCTGGGGTGCGGTCTGGGACTCCCTGAAAGCTCAGGGCCTATGGTCTCGGGAAGAATCTCTTCTCCCGATAAACATTTTGGAACTGAGAGCGATATTCAATACGCTCCAGGCATGGCCTCAACTAGCGGCGGCCAAATTCATCAGATTTCAGTCGGACAACATCACGACTGTAGCGTACATCAATCATCAGGGAGGAACAAAGAGCTCCTTAGCGATGAAGGAAGTAACCAAGATCATCAAATGGGCGGAGGATCACTCCTGCCACCTATCTGCAATCCACATCCCAGGAGTAGACAACTGGGAGGCGGATTTTCTAAGTCGTCAGACTTTTCACCCGGGGGAGTGGGAACTCAACCCGGAGGTTTTTGCTCAGCTGACCCAGCTATGGGGCATTCCAGAATTGGATCTGATTGCGTCCCGTCAGAACACCAAACTTCCTCTTTACGGATCCAGGTCCAGGGACCCCAAGGCGGCATTGATAGATGCTCTAGTAGCTTCTTGGTCCTTCAATCTGGCTTATGTCTTTCCACCGTTTCCCCTTCTCCCTCGGCTGGTAGCCAGAATCAAACAGGAGAAGGCTTCGGTAATTCTGATAGCGCCTGCGTGGCCACGCAGGACTTGGTATGCAGACCTAGTGGACATGTCATCTGTTCCACCTTGGACACTGCCATCGAGGCAGGATCTTCTAATACAGGGTCCATTCAAGCATCCAAATCTAGTTTCTCTGCAACTGACTGCTTGGAGATTGAATGCTTAATTCTATCTAAGCGTGGGT
The DNA here is from genome assembly GCF_027579735.1 of Bombina bombina. Taxonomy (NCBI): domain Eukaryota; kingdom Metazoa; phylum Chordata; class Amphibia; order Anura; family Bombinatoridae; genus Bombina; species Bombina bombina. The sequence continues at coordinate 159,842,599 of NC_069499.1, read as the reverse complement.
TCTCTGAATCGGTTATAGATACTCTGATCCAGGCTAGAAAGCCTGTCACCAGGAAGATTTACCATAAGATATGGCGGAAATATCTTTGTTGGTGTGAATCCAAGGGTTACTCGTGGAGTAAAGTTAGGATTCCCAGGATATTGTCTTTTCTCCAAGAAGGATTGGAGAAAGGATTGTCAGCTAGTTCCTTAAAGGGACAGATATCTGCTCTGTCTATGCTGTTACACAAGTGTCTGGCAGAAGTACCAGACGTTCAAGCGTTTGCACAGGCTTTAGTCAGAATTAAGCCTGTCTATAAACCTGTGACTCCTCCATGGAGTCTTAATTTAGTTCTTTCAGTTCATCAAGGGGTTCCGTTTGAACCTTTACATTCCATAGATATTAAGTTATTATCTTGGAAAGTTTTGTTTTTGGTAGCTATTTCTTCTGCTCGAAGAGTTTCAGAACTGTCTGCTTTGCAGTGTGATTCACCCTATCTGGTGTTCCATGCAGATAAGGTTGTTTTGCGTACCAAACCTGGTTTTCTTCCGAAAGTGGTTTCTAATAAGAATATTAACCAGGAAATCATTGTTCCTTCTCTGTGTCCTAATCCAGTTTCTAAGAAGGAACGACTATTACACAATCTTGATGTGGTTCGTGCTTTAAAATTCTATTTAAAAGCAACTAAAGATTTCAGACAAACATCATCCTTGTTTGTTGTCTATTCTGGTAAGAGGAGAGGTCAGAAAGCGACTGCTACCTCTCTTTCCTTCTGGCTGAAAAGCATCATCCGATTGGCTTATGAGACTGCTGGACAGCAGCCTCCTGAACGAATTACAGCTCATTCCACCAGAGCTGTGGCTTCCACATGGGCTTTTAAGAATGAGGCTTCTGTTGAACAGATTTGTAAGGCAGCGACTTGGTCTTCACTGCATACTTTTGCCAAATTTTACAAATTCGATACTTTTGCTTCTTCGGAGGCTATTTTTGGGAGAAAGGTTTTGCAAGCAGTGGTGCCTTCCGTTTAGGTTACCTGACTTGTTCCCTCCCTTCATCCGTGTCCTAAAGCTTTGGTATTGGTATCCCACAAGTAAGGATGAATCCGTGGACTGGATACACCTTGTAAGAGAAAACAGAATTTATGCTTACCTGATAAATTACTTTCTCTTACAGTGTATCAAGTCCACGGCCCGCCCTGGCAATTAAGTCAGGTTAAAATTGTTTCATTTAAGCTACAGTCACCACTGCACCCTATGGTTTCTCCTTTTTCTCCTAACCGTCGGTCGAATGACCCCCGGGGGGGCGGAGCCTGAGGGGGAGCTATATGGACAGCTCTGCTGTGTGCTCTCTTTGCCACTTCCTGTAGGGAATGAGAATATCCCACAAGTAAGGATGAATCCGTGGACTGGATACACCGTAAGAGAAAGTAATTTATCAGGTAAGCATAAATTCTGTTTTTTGTTATTTAATGGGACAAAGTACTTTTGAAATTGATTTCTGTTTAATGTGTTTCCAATGACTTACCAGCTGCAGAGCATCAAATATATGGGAAATTGCTCCTTTATTGTTTTTGTATATGTAACAGTCACTTTTACTTTTTTAAACCATTACACATTCTAATAAGCTCAACTTGCATTCATATCTTATCACTTAAATGCTTCCTTATCTTATCTCTGTACAATGCTTAGGAAGAAAAATGGAAAATTAACATTTTAGTACTTATTTCTCTGTCTTTCCACAGAATTTCTTTCTTTAAAGGCACAGTCTACACCAGAATTTTTATTATTTAAAAATAGAGAATCCCTTTATTACCCATTCCCCAGTTTTGCATAACCAACACAGTTATATTAATATATGTTTTTCCTCTGTGATTACCCTGTATCCAAGCCTCTGCAGACTGCCCCTTATCTCAGTGCTTTTAACAAACATGCTGTTTAGCCAATCAGTGCAAACTCCTAAATAACTCCACGGGAGTGAGCACAATGTTATCTATATGACACACATGAACTAACACTGTCTAACTGTGAAAAACTTTCAAAATTCTATGAGCGGTTTGCAATGGGTTAGAAATCAGTTTGAGCCTAGCTAGGTTTAGCTTTTCAAAAATACCACCAAGGAAACAAAGCAAATTTGATGATAAAAGTAAATTGGAAAGTTGTTTAAAATTGCATACCCTATCATAAACGCTTAAAGGGACAGTCTACACCAGAATTTTTATTGTTTTCAAAGATAGATAATCTCTTTATTACCCATTCCCCAGTTTTGCATAACCAAAACAGTTATAATAATATACTTTTAACCTCTGTGATTATCTTGTATCTAAGCCTCTGCAAACTGCCCCTTTTTTCAGTTCTTTTGACTGACTTGCAGTCTAGCCAATCAGTGCCTGCTCCCAGATAACTTCACGTGCACAAGCACAGTGTTATCTATATGAAATATGTGAACTAACACCCTCTAGTGGTGAAAAACTGTTAACATGCAATCTGAAAAGAGGTGGGCTTCAAGGTCTAAGAAATTAGCATATGAACCTCCTAGGTTAAGCTTTCAACTAAGAATACCAAGAGAACAAAGCAATATTGGTGATAAAAGTAAATTGGAAAATTGTTTAAAATTACATGCTGTATCTGAATCATGAAAGTTTATTTTGGCCTACTCTGTCCCTTTAATTTTGACTAGACTGTCTCTTTAACATCACTTTTCTATAGCCAATACTCAAGTATTAAAACTTTCAGTGTAAGTGGCAAACTGAAAAAGCAACTATTTCATATGATAAAATACATTTTAAAGGAGTTTTTGGTAAACAAATCAATACACTCAGCAGGTAAAATTAATAATTGGGAACACATTAAAGGGAAGGAAAATGTACAGTACTCTGTCCCTTTTTAATGGGCTATAATCAACATTAAATACATAAAAATATTTAATCGTAGTTTAAAAAAAAAACCAATATTTCTCCAACATAGGTGTGTCCGGTCCACGGCGTCATCCTTACTTGTGGGATATTCTCTTCCCCAACAGGAAATGGCAAAGAGCCCAGCAAAGCTGGTCACATGATCCCTCCTAGGCTCCGCCTACCCCAGTCATTCTCTTTGCCGTTGTACAGGCAACATCTCCACGGAGATGGCTTAGAGTTTTTTAGTGTTTAACTGTAGTTTTTATTATTCAATCAAGAGTTTGTTATTTTGAAATAGTGCTGGTATGTACTATTTACTCAGAAACAGAAAAGAGATGAAGATTTCTGTTTGTATGAGGAAAATGATTTTAGCAACCGTCACTAAAATCCATGGCTGTTCCACACAGGACTGTTGAGAGCAATTAACTTCAGTTGGGGGAACAGTGAGCAGTCTCTTGCTGCTTGAGGTATGACACATTCTAACAAGACGATGTAATGCTGGAAGCTGTCATTTTCCCTATGGGATCCGGTAAGCCATGTTTATTACGATCGTAAATAAGGGCTTCAAAAAGGGCTTATTAAGACTGTAGACTTTTTCTGGGCTAAATCGATTCATTATTAACACATATTTAGCCTTGAGGAATCATTTTATCTGGGTATTTTGATATAATCATATCGGCAGGCACTGTTTTAGACACCTTATTCTTTAGGGGCTTTCCCAAAGCATAGGCAGAGCCTCATTTTCGCGCCGGTGTTGCGCACTTGTTTTTGAGAGGCATGGCATGCAGTCGCATGTGAGAGGAGCTCTGATACTTAGAAAAGACTTTCTGAAGGCGTCATTTGGTATCGTATTCCCCTTGGGGCTTGGTTGGGTCTCAGCAAAGCAGATACCAGGGACTGTAAAGGGGTTAAAGTTCAAAACGGCTCCGGTTCCGTTATTTTAAGGGTTAAAGCTTCCAAATTTGGTGTGCAATGCTTTTAAGGCTTTAAGACACTGTGGTGAAAATTTGGTGAATTTTGAACAATTCCTTCATGTTTTTTCGCAATTGCAGTAATAAAGTGTGTTCAGTTTAAAATTTAAAGTGACAGTAACGGTTTTATTTTAAAACGTTTTTTGTACTTTGTTATCAAGTTTATGCCTGTTTAACATGTCTGAACTACCAGATAGACTGTGTTCTGAATGTGGGGAAGCCAGAATTCCTATTCATTTAAATAAATGTGATTTATGTGACAATGACAATGATGCCCAAGATGATTCCTCAAGTGAGGGGAGTAAGCATGGTACTGCATCATTCCCTCCTTCGTCTACACGAGTCTTGCCCACTCAGGAGGCCCCTAGTACATCTAGCGCGCCAATACTCCTTACTATGCAACAATTAACGGCTGTAATGGATAATTCTGTCAAAAACATTTTAGCCAAAATGAACACTTATCAGCGTAAGCGCGACTGCTCTGTTTTAGATACTGAAGAGCATGACGACGCTGATAATAATATTTCTGAAGGGCCCCTAACCCAGTCTGATGGGGCCAGGGAGGTTTTGTCTGAGGGAGAAATTACTGATTCAGGGAACATTTCTCAACAAGCTGAACCTGATGTGATTGCATTTAAATTTAAGTTGGAACATCTCCGCATTCTGCTTAAGGAGGTATTATCCACTCTGGATGATTGTGACAAGTTGGTCATCCCAGAGAAACTATGTAAAATGGACAAGTTCCTAGAGGTGCCGGGGCTCCCAGAAGCTTTTCCTATACCCAAGCGGGTGGCGGACATTGTTAATAAAGAATGGGAAAGGCCCGGTATTCCTTTCGTCCCTCCCCCCATATTTAAAAAATTGTTTCCTATGGTCGACCCCAGAAAGGACTTATGGCAGACAGTCCCCAAGGTCGAGGGAGCGGTTTCCACTTTAAACAAACGCACCACTATACCCATAGAGGATAGTTGTGCTTTCAAAGATCCTATGGATAAAAAATTAGAAGGTTTGCTTAAAAAGATGTTTGTTCAGCAGGGTTACCTTCTACAACCAATTTCATGCATTGTCCCTGTCGCTACAGCCGCATGTTTCTGGTTCGATGAGCTGATAAAGGCGGTCGATAGTGATTCTCCTCCTTATGAGGAGATTATGGACAGAATCAATGCTCTCAAATTGGCTAATTCTTTCACCCTAGACGCCACTTTGCAATTGGCTAGGTTAGCGGCTAAGAATTCTGGGTTTGCTATTGTGGCGCGCAGAGCGCTTTGGTTGAAATCTTGGTCGGCTGATGCGTCTTCCAAGAACAAGCTACTTAACATTCCTTTCAAGGGGAAAACGCTGTTTGGCCCTGACTTGAAAGAGATTATCTCTGATATCACTGGGGGTAAGGGCCACGCCCTTCCTCAGGATCGGCCTTTCAAGGCAAAAAATAAACCTAATTTTCGTCCCTTTCGTAGAAACGGACCAGCCCAAAGTGCTACGTCCTCTAAGCAAGAGGGTAATACTTCTCAAGCCAAGCCAGCTTGGAGACCAATGCAAGGCTGGAACAAGGGAAAGCAGGCCAAGAAACCTGCCACTGCTACCAAGACAGCATGAAATGTTGGCCCCCGATCCGGGACCGGATCTGGTGGGGGGCAGACTCTCTCTCTTCGCTCAGGCTTGGGCAAGAGATGTTCTGGATCCTTGGGCGCTAGAAATAGTCTCCCAAGGTTATCTTCTGGAATTCAAGGGACTTCCCCCAAGGGGGAGGTTCCACAGGTCTCAGTTGTCTTCAGACCACATAAAAAGACAGGCATTCTTACATTGTGTAGAAGACCTGTTAAAAATGGGAGTGATTCATCCTGTTCCATTAAGAGAACAAGGGATGGGGTTCTACTCCAATCTGTTTATAGTTCCCAAAAAAGAGGGAACGTTCAGACCAATCTTAGATCTCAAGATTTTAAACAAGTTTCTCAAGGTTCCATCGTTCAAGATGGAAACCATTCGAACTATTCTTCCTTCCATCCAGGACGGTCAATTCATGACCACGGTGGATTTAAAGGATGCGTATCTACATATTCCTATCCACAAGGAACATCATCGGTTCCTGAGGTTCGCATTCCTGGACAAACATTACCAGTTCGTGGCGCTTCCTTTCGGATTAGCCACTGCTCCAAGGATTTTCACAAAGGTACTAGGGTCCCTTCTAGCTGTGCTAAGACCAAGGGGCATTGCTGTAGTACCTTACTTGGACGACATTCTGATTCAAGCGTCGTCCCTTCCTCAAGCAAAGGCTCACACGGACATTGTCCTGGCCTTTCTCAGATCTCACGGATGGAAAGTGAACGTGGAAAAGAGTTCTCTATCTCCGTCAACAAGGGTTCCCTTCTTGGGAACAATAATAGACTCCTTAGAAATGAGGATTTTTCTGACAGAGGCCAGAAAAACAAAACTTCTAGACTCTTGTCGGATACTTCATTCCGTTCCTCTTCCTTCCATAGCTCAGTGCATGGAAGTGATCGGGTTGATGGTAGCGGCAATGGACATAGTTCCTTTTGCACGCATTCATCTAAGACCATTACAACTGTGCATGCTCAGTCAGTGGAATGGGGACTATACAGACTTGTCTCCGAAGATACAAGTAAATCAGAGGACCAGAGACTCACTCCGTTGGTGGCTGTCCCTGGACAACCTGTCACGAGGGATGACATTCCGCAGACCAGAGTGGGTCATTGTCACGACCGACGCCAGTCTGATGGGCTGGGGCGCGGTCTGGGGATCCCTGAAAGCTCAGGGTCTTTGGTCTCGGGAAGAATCTCTTCTACCGATAAATATTCTGGAACTGAGAGCGATATTCAATGCTCTCAAGGCTTGGCCTCAGCTAGCGAGGGCCAAGTTCATACGGTTTCAATCAGACAACATGACAACTGTTGCGTACATCAACCATCAGGGGGGAACAAGGAGTTCCCTGGCGATGGAAGAAGTGACCAAAATCATTCTATGGGCGGAGTCTCACTCCTGCCACCTGTCTGCTATCCACATCCCAGGAGTGGAAAATTGGGAAGCGGATTTTCTGAGTCGTCAGACATTGCATCCGGGGGAGTGGGAACTCCATCCGGAAATCTTTGCCCAAGTCACTCAGCTGTGGGGCATTCCAGACATGGATCTGATGGCCTCTCGTCAGAACTTCAAAGTTCCTTGCTACGGGTCCAGATCCAGGGATCCCAAGGCGGCTCTAGTGGATGCACTAGTAGCACCTTGGACCTTCAAACTAGCTTATGTGTTCCCGCCGTTTCCTCTCATCCCCAGGCTGGTAGCCAGGATCAATCAGGAGAGGGCGTCGGTGATCTTGATAGCTCCTGCGTGGCCACGCAGGACTTGGTATGCAAATCTGGTGAATATGTCATCGGCTCCACCTTGGAAGCTACCTTTGAGACGAGACCTTCTTGTTCAGGGTCCGTTCGAACATCCGAATCTGGTTTCACTCCAGCTGACTGCTTGGAGATTGAACGCTTGATCTTATCGAAGCGAGGGTTCTCAGATTCTGTTATCGATACTCTTGTTCAGGCCAGAAAGCCTGTAACTAGAAAGATTTACCACAAAATTTGGAAAAAATATATCTGTTGGTGTGAATCTAAAGGATTCCCTTGGGACAAGGTTAAGATTCCTAGGATTCTATCCTTCCTTCAAGAAGGATTGGAAAAAGGATTATCTGCAAGTTCCCTGAAGGGACAGATTTCTGCCTTGTCTGTGTTACTTCACAAAAAGCTGGCCGCTGTGCCAGATGTTCAAGCCTTTGTTCAGGCTCTGGTTAGAATTAAGCCTGTTTACAAACCTTTGACTCCTCCTTGGAGTCTCAATTTAGTTCTTTCAGTTCTTCAGGGGGTTCCGTTTGAACCCTTGCATTCCGTTGATATTAAGTTATTATCTTGGAAAGTTTTGTTTTTAGTTGCAATTTCTTCTGCTAGAAGAGTTTCAGAATTATCTGCTCTGCAGTGTTCTCCTCCTTATCTGGTGTTCCATGCAGATAAGGTGGTTTTACGTACTAAACCTGGTTTTCTTCCAAAAGTTGTTTCTAACAAAAACATTAACCAGGAGATTATCGTACCTTCTCTGTGTCCGAAACCAGTTTCAAAGAAGGAACGTTTGTTGCACAATTTGGATGTTGTTCGCGCTCTAAAATTCTATTTAGATGCTACAAAGGATTTTAGACAAACATCTTCCTTGTTTGTTGTTTATTCCGGTAAAAGGAGAGGTCAAAAAGCAACTTCTACCTCTCTCTCTTTTTGGATTAAAAGCATCATCAGATTGGCTTACGAGACTGCCGGACGGCAGCCTCACGAAAGAATCACAGCTCATTCCACTAGGGCTGTGGCTTCCACATGGGCCTTCAAGAACGAGGCTTCTGTTGATCAGATATGTAGGGCAGCGACTTGGTCTTCACTGCACACTTTTACCAAATTTTACAAGTTTGATACTTTTGCTTCTTCTGAGGCTATTTTTGGGAGAAAGGTTTTGCAAGCCGTGGTGCCTTCCATTTAGGTGACCTGATTTGCTCCCTCCCTTCATCCGTGTCCTAAGGCTTTGGTATTGGTTCCCACAAGTAAGGATGACGCCGTGGACCGGACACACCTATGTTGGAGAAAACAGAATTTATGTTTACCTGATAAATTACTTTCTCCAACGGTGTGTCCGGTCCACGGCCCGCCCTGGTTTTTTTAATCAGGTCTGATGATTTATTTTCTTTAACTACAGTCACCACGGTACCATATGGTTTCTCCTATGCAAATATTCCTCCTTAACGTCGGTCGAATGACTGGGGTAGGCGGAGCCTAGGAGGGATCATGTGACCAGCTTTGCTGGGCTCTTTGCCATTTCCTGTTGGGGAAGAGAATATCCCACAAGTAAGGATGACGCCGTGGACCGGACACACCGTTGGAGAAAGTAATTTATCAGGTAAACATAAATTCTGTTTTCTCTTGTTAAGTGTAGTCAGTCCACGGGTCATCCATTACTTATGGGATTATATCTCTTCCCCAACAGGAAGTTGCAAGAGGATCACCCAAGCAGAGCTGCTATATAGCTCCTCCCCTCACATGTCATATCCAGTCATTCTCTTGCAAGCTAACTAAAGATAGGTCGTTGTGAGAGGTCTGTGGTGTTTTTAAACTTAGTTTATTTCTTCAATCAAAAGTTTGTTATTTTAAATGGCACCGGAGTGTGCTGTTTGTTTCTCAGGCAGCATTAGAAGAAGAATCTGCCTGCGTTTTCTATGATCTTAGCAGACGTAACTAAGATCCACTGGCTGTTCTCGCACATTCTGAGGAGTGAGGTAACTTCAGAAAAGGGGAATAGCATGCAGGGCCCCCCTGCAAACGAGGTATGTGCAGTAAATTATTTTTCTAAGCAATGGAATTGACTGAGAAATTACTGCTGATACCAATGTAATGTAAGTTCAGCCTTAAATGCAGTGGTAGCGACTGGTATTAGGCTGAGGAGTGTGTGCACACTGAAGTATTTTTCTAGGAAATGGAATTTGACTCAGAAAATACTGTTAATACTGAAGTAATGTGTGAGCCTTAACTGCAGTAAAAGCGACTGGTAGCAGGCTTATTAATAACACTTCATAACTTTTAAAATGTATGTTCAAAACGTTTACTGGCATGTTAATCGTTTTTTGTGAGGTACTTGGTGATAAAACTTATTGGGGCATGATTTTTACCACATGGCTAACTTTTGTTTCTGCATAGAAACAGTTAACTGAGCTTCCCCACTGTTGTAATATGAGTGGGAGGGGCCTATTTTAGCGCTTTTTTGCGCAGTAAAAATTCAGTCACAATCTTCCTACTTCATCCTCCATGATCCAGGACGTCTCTAGAGAGCTCAGGGGTCTTCAAAATTCATTTTGAGGGAGGTAATCAGTCACAGCAGACCTGTGACAGTGTGTTTGACTGTGATAAAAACGTTAATTATTAAATTGTTATCCGTTTTTGGGTATTAAGGGGTTAATCATCCATTTGCTGGTGGTTGCAATCCTTTGCTAACTTAATACATTTACTGTGAAAATTTGGTTGCTATAACTAATTTGGTTCATTGTTATTTCAACTGTGACAGCTTTTTGTGCTTCTTAAAGGCACAATAGCGTTTTTTATATTGCTTGTGAATTTATTTGAAAAGTATTTTCCAAGCTTGCTAGTCTCATTGCTAGTCTGTTTAAACATGTCTGACACAGATGAATCTGTTTGTTCACTATGTATGAAGGCCAATGTGGAGCCCCATAGAAGGTTGTGTACTAAATGCATTGATGTAACTTTAAATAAAAGTCAGTCTTTACATGCAAAGAAATTATCACCAGACAACGAGGGGGAAGTTATGCCGACTAGCTCTCCTCACGTGTCAGTACCTTCGCCTCCCGCTCAGGAGGTGCGTGATTTTGTGGCGCCAAGTACATCAGGGAGGCCCTTACAAATCACTTTGCAAGACATGGCTACTGTTATGACAGAAGTATTATCTAAATTGCCAGAATTAAGAGGCAAGCGTGATAGCTCTGGGTTAAGGACAGAGCGCGCCGATGATGTGAGAGCCATGTCCGATACTGAGTCACAATTTGCAGAACATGAAGACGGAGAGCTTCATTCTGTGGGTGACGGATCTGATCCAGGGAGACTGGATTCAGAGATTTCTAATTTTAAATTTAAGCTTGACAACCTCCGCATATTGCTAGGGGAGGTATTAGCGGCTCTGAATGATTGTAACACGGTTGCAATTCCAGAAAAATTATGTAGGTTGGATAGATACTATGCGGTATCGGTGTGTACTGACGTGTTTCCTATACCTAAAAGGCTTACAGAGATTATTAGCAAGGAGTGGGATAGACCCGGTGTGCCTTTTTCCCCTCCTCCCATATTTAGGAAAATGTTTCCTATAGACCCCACCACACGAGACTTATGGCAGACGGTCCCTAAGGTGGAGGGAGCGGTTTCTACTTTAGCTAAGCGTACCACTATCCCGGTGGAGGATAGTTGTGCCTTTTCAGATCCAATGGATAAAAAATTAGAAGGTTACCTTAAGAAAATGTTTGTTCAACAAGATTTTATCTTACAGCCCCTTGCATGCATTGCGCCTGTCACTGCTGCGGCGGCGGCGGCATTCTGGTTTGAGTCTCTGGAAGAGGCCATTCGCACAGCTCCATTGGATGAAATTATGAACAAGCTTAAAGCACTTAAGCTAGCTAACGCATTTGTTTCTGATGCCGTCGTACATTTAACCAAACTTACGGCTAAGAACTCCGGATTCGCCATCCAAGCGCGCAGAGCGCTATGGCTTAAATCCTGGTCAGCTGACGTGACTTCTAAATCTAAATTGCTTAATATTCCTTTCAAAGGGCAGACCTTATTCGGGCCCGGCTTGAAAGAAATTATCGCTGACATTACGGGAGGTAAGGGCCATGCTCTACCTCAGGACAGGGCCAAATCAAAGGCCAAACAGTCTAATTTTCGTGCCTTTCGTAACCTCAAGGCAGGAGCAGCATCAACTTCCTCCGCTCCAAAACAGGAAGGAGCTGTTGCTCGTTACAGACAGGGCTGGAAAACTAACCAGTCCTGGAACAAGGGCAAGCAGGCCAGAAAACCTGCTGCTGCCCCTAAGACAGCATGAAGAGAGGGCCCCCTATCCGGAAATGGATCTAGTGGGGGGCAGACTATCTCTCTTCGCCCAGGCTTGGGCAAGAGATGTCCAGGATCCCTGGGCGTTGGAGATCATATCTCAGGGATATCTTCTGGACTTCAAAGCTTCTCCTCCACAAGGGAGATTTCATCTTTCAAGGTTATCAGCAAACCAAATAAAGAAAGAGGCGTTTCTACGCTGTGTACAAGACCTCTTACTAATGGGGGTGATCCACCCAGTTCCGCGGACGGAACACGGGCAGGGATTCTATTCAAATCTGTTTGTGGTTCCCAAGAAAGAGGGAACCTTCAGACCAATCTTGAACTTAAAGATCCTAAACAAATTCCTAAGAGTTCCATCATTCAAAATGGAAACTATTCGAACCATCCTACCCATGATCCAAGAGGGTCAGTACATGACCACTGTGGACTTAAAGGATGCCTACCTTCACATACCGATTCACAAGGATCATTATCGGTACCTAAGATTTGCCTTCCTAGACAGGCATTACCAGTTTGTAGCTCTTCCCTTCGGGTTAGCTACGGCTCCAAGAATCTTTACAAAGGTTCTGGGCTCACTTCTGGCGGTACTAAGACCGTGAGGCATAGCGGTGGCTCCGTACCTAGACGACATTCTGATACAAGCGTCAAGTTTTCAAACTGCCAAGTCTCATACAGAGATAGTTCTGGCATTTCTGAGGTTGCATGGGTGGAAGGTGAACGTGGAAAAGAGTTCTCTATTACCACTCACAAGGGTTCCCTTCCTAGGGACTCTTATAGATTCTGTAGAGATGAAAATTTACCTGACGGAGGCCAGGTTATCAAAACTTCTAAATGCTTGCCGTGCCCTTCATTCCATTCCACACCCGTCAGTAGCTCAGTGCATGGAAGTAATCGGCTTAATGGTAGCGGCAATGGACATAGTACCATTTGCGCGACTGCATCTCAGACCGCTGCAATTGTGCATGCTAAGTCAGTGGAATGGGGATTATTCAGATTTGTCCCCTCTACTAAATCTGGACCAAGAGACCAGAGATTCTCTTCTATGGTGGCTTTCTCGGCCCCACCTGTCCAAGGGGATGACCTTTCGCAGGCCAGATTGGACGATTGTAACAACAGACGCCAGCCTTCTAGGTTGGGGCGCAGTCTGGAATTCCCTGAAGGCTCAGGGATCATGGACTCAGGAGGAGAAACTCCTCCCAATAAATATTCTGGAGTTAAGAGCAATATTCAATGCTCTTCTAGCTTGGCCTCAGTTAGCAACTCTGAGGTTCATCAGATTTCAGTCGGACAACATCACGACTGTGGCTTACATCAATCATCAAGGGGGAACCAGGAGTTCCCTAGCGATGTTGGAAGTCTCAAAGATAATTCACTGGGCAGAGTCTCACTCTTGCCACCTGTTAGCAATCTACATCCCAGGCGTGGAGAACTGGGAGGCGGATTTTCTAAGTCGCCAGACTTTTCATCCGGAGGAGTGGGAACTTCATCCGGAGGTCTTCGCTCAACTGATTCATCATTGGGGCAAACCAGATCTGGATCTCATGGCGTCTCGCCAGAACGCCAATCTTCCTCATTACGGGTCCAGGGACCCGGGAGCGGCGCTGATAGATGCTCTAGCAGCCCCTTGGGTTTTCAAGATGGCTTATGTGTTTCCACCGTTTCCGCTGCTGCCTCGACTGATTGCCAAGATCAAACAGGAGAGAGCATCAGTGATTCTGATAGCGCCTGCGTGGCCACGCAGGACCTGGTATGCAGACCTAGTGGACATGTCGTCCTGTCCACCATGGTCTCTGCCTCTGAGGCAGGACCTTCTAATTCAGGGTCCTTTCAACCATCCAAATCTAATTTCTCTGAGGCTGACTGCATGGAGATTGGACGCTTGATTCTATCAAAGCGTGGCTTCTCGGAGTCGGTTATTGATACCTTAATACAGGCTAGGAAACCTGTTACCATAAGAATTTACCATAAGATATGGCGTAAATATTTGTATTGGTGCGAATCCAAGAGTTACTCATGGAGTAAGGTTAGGATTCCTAGGATATTGTCTTTTCTACAAGAGGGTTTAGAAAAGGGCTTATCCGCTAGTTCGTTAAAAGGACAGATTTCTGCTCTGTCTATTTTTCTACACAAGCGTCTGGCAGAAATTCCAGACGTTCAGGCTTTGGCTAGGATTAAGCCTGTGTTTAAGACTGTTGCTCCGCCGTGGAGCTTAAACTTAGTTCTTAACGTCCTGCAAGGCGTTCTATTTGAACCCCTTCATTCCATTGATATTAAGCTGTTATATTGGAAAGTTCTGTTTTTGATGGCTATTTCCTCGGCTCGAAGAGTCTCTGAGTTATCTGCCTTACATTGTGATTCTCCTTATCTGATTTTTCATTCAGACAAGGTAGTTCTGCGTACTAAACCTGGGTTCTTACCTAAGGTAGTTTCTAACAGGAATATCAATCAAGAGATTGTTGTTCCATCATTGTGTCCTAACCCTTCTTCAAAGAAGGAACGACTTTTGCATAATCTGGACGTAGTCCGTGCCCTGAAGTTCTATTTGCAGGCAACTAAAGATTTTCGTCAAACTTCTTCCCTGTTTGTCGTTTACTCTGGACAGAGGAGAGGTCAAAAGGCTTCGGCTACCTCTCTCTCTTTTTGGCTTCGTAGCATAATACGTTTAGCCTATGAGACTGCTAGACAGCAGCCTCCTGAAAGAATTACAGCTCATTCTACTAGAGCTGTGGCTTCCACCTGGGCCTTTAAAAATGAGGCTTCTGTTGAACAGATTTACAAGGCTGCGACTTGGTCTTCACTTCACACTTTTTCAAAGTTTTACAAATTTGACACTTTTGCTTCTTCGGAGGCTTTTTTTGGGAGAAAGGTACTTCAGGCAGTGGTTCCCTCCGTTTAAAGTTCCTGCCTTGTCCCTCCCTTCATCCGTGTACTTTAGCTTTGGTATTAGTATCCCATAAGTAATGGATGACCCGTGGACTGACTACACTTAACAAGAGAAAACATAATTTATGCTTACCTGATAAATTTATTTCTCTTGTAGTGTAGTCAGTCCACGGCCCGCCCTGTCTTTTAAGGCAGATCTAAATTTTTAATTAAACTCCAGTCACCACTGCACCCTATGGTTTCTCCTTTCTCGTCTTGTTTCGGTCGAATGACTGGATATGACGTGTGAGGGGAGGAGCTATATAGCAGCTCTGCTTGGGTGATCCTCTTGCAACTTCCTGTTGGGGAAGAGATATAATCCCATAAGTAATGGATGACCCGTGGACTGACTACACTACAAGAGAAATAAATTTATCAGGTAAGCATAAATTATGTTTTATTCATTATTTATCTTTCCTGGTATTCCAATGAATCGCATTTGGAAACTATACTTTTTAGATTCTGCCATAGACTGTAAATGCAGATTTTTTTTTTAACTGACCCTGCTACATGCTACAGTACATTATTGCATTGGCTCATTTGCATCTTGCCTTTTGCCACAGTATATGAGACCAGATACTCACATTCAAGTGGGTTAAAAATAATTTTCACTGCCTTTTTAAATCGTATCTACAGATGTTAAAAATACACATATAAAAATGACTGTCTATAAAAGACATTAAAAATAAATATAATAGTATAGGATTACAGATATAAATCCCTTAAACAGAGAAATTTGACGATATGGAATTCAATGTAAACTTTGCTTTTCTTTTCCTTAGACTAAAGAAGATTCAGGAAAAGAAGAAGATTATCAAGGAACGGACTGAAAAAGAGCGTGCGGAATACGTTAGACCTGGAGAGACTGAACCAGCTAATCTTCTAGCTGAAGACCGTGATGAGGATCTTCTGTTTGATTAGACAGGCTCTAATGAAGGCATTAATAAACAGAATGGGAGGCTGTATCACAGTATATTGTTTTGCACTGTATATTAATACTGTTCATATCATAGTGCATCATATTGTCATCTGCCATTGTGTTCTGTGAGGATTCATGAGTCATTTGAGATTTTATTACATGTATTTAAAAAAGAAAGATTATGTGCTCTAAAAATGTAAACTTTATACTGAAAGGTCTTATTTATGTTGTCTTTCCTATATTTGGTTTTAAACCAATGTAAAGACAAATAACTGTAATTGTGGTATTGTTTGCTAAGTTTATTAAATGCAAACAAGGTTGTCCGACGTTTTTTTGTGGTTTTTTTTGGTAATAATGAAAATCTGTTGTTTTTTTGTTTTTTTATTTTTTAAATAATAATAATAATTTTTAAATTATTTTTTTTTATTGAGGTGATTTGAGATGACAAACAAAATAATTTCAACAGTGTATACAGTCAATATAAACAATAACTGTGTAGCCGACAAAGACACTTGACATACTATATACTTCTCTGCAATATTCAACTTTATATATAGAAAAAAACAAAGATGAATGAACACCTCAGAGTTTTTTAATATTAATCCCCTGTTTATAAGTAATATTATATGAAATGAAGATCTTCCAATGATCTTTAGAGGCCACTCTTGAACCCCTGTACTAATTATCTAGACAACATGGAGATTTTCAGGAGATAATTAAGAGAGGGTAACTTGTGAACTATTAGATACAGAATCTGAAGACTATTTTACACTTATTGGTTAAATATCTATTTTGTAATTCTCAATAAATCAGGTGTGATTAATAATAAACAGCAACCAGCACTAAATGCTATAGCCTGCCAATTTCACTGTGGTGCATTTTAAAGTTTAATATATATATATACAGTGGATATAAAAAGTATACTCACCCCTGTTAAAATGTCAGGTTTCTGTGATGTAAAAAAATTAGACAAAGATAAATCATTTCACAACTTTTTCCACCTTTAATGTGACTTATAAACTACACAACTCAATTGAAAAACAAACTGAAATATTTAAGGTGGAGGGAAGTAAACAAAACTAAAATAATGTGGTTGCCTTATACCTGGGGGATGTAGCTGTGTTCAGAATTAAGCAATCACATTCAAAATCATGTTAAATAAGAGTCATCACACACCTGCCATAATTTAAAGTGCCTCTGATTAACCCCGAATAAAGTTCAGCTGTTCTAGTAGGTCTTTCCTGACATTTTCCTCCTACACAAAAGCTATGGTCCAAAGAGAGCTTCCAAAGCATCAGAGGGATCTCATTGTTAAAAGGTATCAGTCAGGAGAAGGGTACAAAAGAATTTCCAAGGCATTAGATATACCATGGAACACAGTGAAGACAGTCGTCATCAAGTGGAGAACATATGGCACAACAGTGACATTACCAAGAACTGGATGTCCCTCCAAAATTGATGAAAAGACGAGACGAAAACTGGTCTGGGAGGCTACCAAGAGGCCTACAGCAACATTAAAGGAGCTGCAGGAATACCTGGCAAGTACTGGCTGTGTGGTACATGTGACAACAATCTCCCGTATTCTTCATATGTCTGGGCTATGGGGTAGAGTGCCAAAACAAAAGCATTTTCTTACGAAGAAAAACGTCCAAGCCCAGCTAAATTTACCAAAAACACATCTGAATTGTCCCAAAAGCATGTGAGAAAAGGTGTTATGGTCTGATGAAACCAAAGTTGAACTTTTTGGCAATAATTCCAAAAGATATGTTTGGCGCAAAAACAACACTGCATATCACCAAAAGAACACCATACCCACAGTGAAGCATGGTGATGGCAGCATCATGCTTTGGGGCTGTTTTTCTTCAGCTGGAACTGGGGCCTTATTAAAGGTAGAGGGAATTATGAACCGTTCCAAATACCAGTCAATATTGGCACAAAACCTTCAGGCTTCTGCTAGAAAGCTGAACATGAGGAAGAACTTCATCTTTCAGCATGACAACAACCCAAAGCATACATCCAAATCAAAAAAGGAATGGCTTCACCAGAAGAAGAGTAAAGTTTTGGAATGGCCCAGACAGAGCCCAGACCTGAATCCAATCGAAAATCTGTGGGGTGATCTGAAGAGGGCTGTGCACAGGAGATTCCCTCTCAATCTGACAGATTTGGAGTGTTTTTGCAAAGTAGAGTGGGCAAATCTTGCAAAGTCAAGATGTGCCATGCTGATAGACTCATACTCCAAAAGACTGAATGCTGTAATAAAATCAATATATATATTACACAGTATATGTGCCATTATTCAGTTAGTCCTTGTTTCTTGCATGAACTATTCAAGAACAAAGTTACATAGACAAAGAAATCTGCACAGTGGAGTGCTCTTTGTTCAAGAGCGCACTTGAATAACCAGAATTTAAAAAAAAATAATCCAAAGTTTATTTATAAATCCTCATAGGATAAAAGCACGGGTCATAAAACATTCCAAACGTGTTCCAGGATGATATGCAGGTACTCGGCGTAGTATACGCGTTTCATGCACTTGCGCACTTGGTCACTGCTCACCTGTGTACCTGCATGTCATCTATTTACAGTATACAATTAAAGAAATAAACCTTACATTTGTGAGTTCTTTATTATCCATCCTGGAAGACGTACAAAGCTAAGGTAAGTGACTGTCTTTTGTCTACAGAATTCTAGAATTGACTATATCATTTCCATAATACTTGATACATGAACCTCATATGTATTATATTATGTATTTCTGATGTCATATATGTTTAAGAATAAACAACATTTAAATATTCCATAATACTTATACTCATAGAGAACAGATCAGTATTCATGATTAATTGTATATACTCATTTTAGGAACAAAGCCAAATTAGTCCTTACAAGACATGATTTATTAGTCATATGTATTCAGAAAAGTAAAAAAAAATACTTATATCATAAATTTATGAAGATAAAACATATAAACATTCCATATACCTATACACAACTCTAGAGTAGCAAAGCAGTAATCATGTTTGCTATGCATACCAAATATATAACCTATTAGTTTTATTTATATATATATATATATAAAATACACACACACACAGTATATACAGAAAGATAAGGTAAACAGTTTTCTCATACTTACAAAGAATTCCAAAATTCGCCCTGTCCTTAAATATTCCTAAATATATAAACCACATATATTGTACATACATGCCAATTAAATGTTGCTAAAATGTGTTGTGGTGATATACTCTAATTTTTACGAAATAGTTTTAAAGTGATAGCACAGCATTAATTCTTGATGTATATACAGGTTTATGGATCAAAACCGTAATGTCTGTCTATATAAAATAAACTGGTGATACTTGTCCAATAAGATTTAATGGTATATTTTTTATTCCTTTTTATATGTCATGGGTTGTCCTAGTTAAACAAAAAGATCTAAATCCCTTCTCATGTTTATACCAAGTGGGTGACTAGTTTCTAGAGTAATCATCCAGTAAACCTCTCTTTTATTTAGAGTCATCTCCCTATTTCCTCCTCTTCTCCATACAGGTACAACATCTATACCTTGTAATGTTAAAGGGACTGTCAACACCAGAATTTTTGTTGTTTTAAAAGATAGATAAATACCAATTCCCCAGTTTTGCATAACCAACACAGTTATAATTATACACGTTTTACCTCTGTAATTACCTTGTATCTAAGCCTCAGCAGACTGCCCCCTCATTTCAGTGCTTTTAACAGACTTGCATTTTAGCCAATCAGAGCTGTCTCCATGGTAAATTCACGAGCAAGAGCTCAATGTTATCTATATGAAACATGTGAACTAATGCCCTCTAGTGGTAGATGAGTATAAGTATTATGGAATATTTAAACGTTTTTTATTCTTAAACATAAATGACATCAGAAATACATAATACATATGAGGTTCATGTATCAAGTATTATGGAAATTATATAGTCAATTCTAGAATTCTGTATAGACACCTAAGTCACCTAAGTTTTTGACGTCTTTCAGGATGGATAATAAAGAACTCACAAATGTAAGGTATATTTCTTTAATTGTATAATTTAAATAGATGACATGCAGGTACACAGGTGAGCAGTGACCAAGCGCATGAAACGCGTATACTACGCTGAGTACCTGCATATCATCCTGGAACACTTTTGGAATGTTTTATGACCCGTGCTTTTATTCTATGAGGATTTATAAATAAACTTTGGATTTTTTTTTTTTTTAAATTCTGGGTATGCAAGTGCGCTCTTTCCGTTCTATCATTAGGCATTGTTAAACTGGAGGAAGATATATAAATAAACCCAGGCTAAAACTGCTAAATACATCAAAGGGCCATCAGTCAAAGTAATTTATATTGAATAACAGTGTAGAGAAATCAGTACATAGTAGGTATGAGTATATATGAATAGTAATATACATTGTCTATACTACAGTTATCTAATAAAAAGATAAATAGTATATAAATGCAAAAGGGGTAACCTGGGATTATCTATGAACAAAAAGCAGCTAAGATTTTTTTTAGTAATATAATTACTACTCCCTTAATACACTGTCCCCATCTTCAAACATATCTGCATATCAAACTATGAGGTCATTATTAACTATCGCCTAGATTTAGAGTTTTGTCGGTAAAGACCCGCGGTGCTAACGCTGCTTTTTTTCCAGCGCACCCTTAAAGGGACAGTAAAATCAAAACTAAACTTTCATGATTCAGATAGGGCATGCCATTTTAAACAACTTTCCAATTTACTTTTATCATCAAATTTGCTTTGTTCCCTTGGTGGTATTTTTGAAAGCTAAACCTAGCTAGGCTCAAACTGATTTCTAAACAGTTGAAAACCGCCGCCTAGCTCAGAGCATTTTGAACGTTTTTCACAGTTAGACTGTGCTAGTTCACATGTGTCATATAGATAACATTGTGCTCACTCCTGTGAAGTTATTTAGGAGTCTTCACTGATTGACTACACTGCATGTCTGTCAAAGGCACTTAGATAAGGAGGCTGTCTGCAAAGGCTTAGATACAAGGTAATCACAGAGGTAAAAAGTATATTAATATAACTGTGTTGGTTATGCAAAAACGGGAAATGGGTAATAAAGGGATTATCTATCTTTTTAAATAAGAAAAATTTTGGTGTAGACTTTCCCTTAAGACAACGCTGGTATTTAGAGTTTTCTGAATGGCTGCATTAGCCTCAGAAAAGGGAGCGTAGAGCATAATTTAGCTCCACTTCAACCCTCAATACCAGCGTTGCCTACGGTTGCGGTAAGCTGGAAAAACGTGCTCGTGCACAATATCCCCATAGGAAACAAAGGGGCTGAGCAGGCTGAAAAAAAACCTAACACCTGCAAAAAAGCAGCGTTCATTGTTTCCTATGGGGAAACACTTTCTAAGTCTACACCTAACACCCTAACATGAACCCTGAGTCTAAACACCCCTAGCCTTACACTTATTAACCCCTAATCTGCCACCCCCGCTATCGCTGACACCTTCATTATATTATTAACCCCTAATCTGCCGACCGGACATCGCCGCCACCTACATTATAGCTATGAACCCCTAATCTGCTGTCCCTAACATCGCCGACACCTACATTATATTTATTAACCCCTAATCTGCCCCCCCCAACGGCGCCGCCACCTACCTACATTTATTAACCCCTAATCTGCCGACCGGACTTCGCCGCCACTATAATAAATGTATTAACCCCTAAACCACCGCACTCCTGCCTCGCAAACACTATAATACATTTTATTAACCCTTAATCTGCCCTCCCTAACATCGCCGCCACCTACCTACAATTATTAACCCCTAATCTGCCGCCCCCAACGTCGCCGCTACTTTAATAAAGTTATTAACCCCTAAACCTAAGTCTAACCCTAACACCCCCCTAATTTAAATAAAACGAACTAAAATTACTATCATTAAATAAATTAATCCTATTTTAAACTAAATACTTACCTATAAAATAAACCCTAATATAGCTACAATATAACTAATAGTTACATTGTAGCTATTTTAGGATTTATATTTATTTTACAGGCAACTTTGTATTTATTTTAACTAGGTACAATAGCTATTAAATAGTTAATAACTATTTAATAGCTACCTAGTTGACGGCTAACACCAAACTAAATGACGGCTAACACCAAACTCTAAATCTAGGGGAATGTTTTTTGAGGGAGATACTCCAAATAAAAGTTCTATGGAAACTCTAATAAGGACATAAATATATCAAATAAAACATCATAAGAGACCCTGTCAGAACTACAGGGGCAAAGGTCCACAGCTGCATTCATTACTTTTGGGAAATAAGAACCTGACCACTAGGAGGAGGCAAAGACACCACAGCCAAAGGCTTAAATACTCCTCCCACTCCCCTCATCCCCAGTCATTCTTTGCCTTTCGTCCCAGGTCAGAAGTTTTCGATAGTCTCTTATGGAGAATAGTCCTCTTCGGCATGGGACTGGAGTTTTAAGTAGTCCTATCAGCCTCTTAGTGAGAGCATGGATGAAAGTTAGAGTTCAGAGATGCAGGGAGAGTCTTTCTGCAAAACCATCCCAACTCATATTAACAGGTCCACAAGTAATCAGCGTTGACAAGTTTGGCTGCCTGCTTTCTTCTCTCAAGTCCATGGCAGAGGCGACACTACTATGTTGAAGGGCCATGTTCCTGTTCCACGGTGTAGATTCCGGTAAGATCATTTTATTTTACTTTCTCATTAATGTATTTTATTACTGATGTTTCTCCCGAGAGGCTACCACCTTGTGGGACTAACTATAACGCAAGGTCTCAGTGAGGCTCCTTTTGTATCTTGGAATCAAGGGTTAATATCTCCTAAGGGGGTTCATTGAAAAGGGGGGTTTTAAATCATGTTTGTTATGTGATTCAACCTGCTTATGTGTAGTGTTACTTTGGCTTGAGACCTTGTGGAATATAACGGCCTTGGTAGTGACGTGGCTTTTACAGTCGGGCACACTTTTTTTGGACTGTATGGCCTACCTTGTGACTGGGCGTGGTCATGTTTTTGCCTCTCCAGTCCGCATTCTTGACCGTGTGGCGACAGAAAGATTCTGGCCCTCTGGTGTCTGGTGCTAAGAGGTGGTGAGTGCCCCAGCAATTGGGGGTGTCAACCCGGGTTCCCTAGGCATGGGATGGCCCGTTCACTTATCCGAGGGAGCGACTGGTCTTGAGGCTCTAGCGGAGGTGTGCTGTGCTTTTCAGTACCTTTTCAGTGCCTTCGTGTTCTGCTACGGCACATCCTGGCGTTATTGGAGGATCCCATCCTTAATAGTTATAGGGGTTCTGGGTCTTACTTTCCAAATAGCTCCAGAATTAATTAAAGGGGATGAAGTAAACTTCTTATAATCTGATTTGAGTATCTTTTCCTATCTGAGCTCTGTTGGGCTGGTCCTGCGGGTGTGCCTGTTGTCATTGGGCGTTAACCTACGGTTTGTTTTCTTCTTTTTTTCTCCGGTTAGGATGTCTTTTATTTGATTTTACAAGCTCCTTCAGGGATTTTCTCTCTGGAATCGATACTTGCGATATCATGATCGCACTGGTTACTTTTTCGGAAGTTACAACTAAGCATTCTGAGAAGACCTGCGGGTTCGTGGGGCATGGGGGACTGGTTCAGTCCTCATTGACTCCGAGCTGATCATTTGGGACTCCGTGGAGTTTCAGTCCATCACTCTCTGTAGGTTCTGATTCTTCTGGATTTTAGTGTTTTCCTTTCCCACCTGGGTTGAGGATTGGAGGTTTTGGACCTCTTTGCCGGTTTTTTTTTTGGTGGTCTTGCCTTCCCAGAGCTATTGGACTTGCTCCTTTTTTGGGGACTCTTCCTTAGGGTCGAGATCTCTGGTCTGGGTACTTTTTTCTCCTTTGCGGTTGAAGCCGCCATATGGGAGGGCCTTGCAGACTCCTTTTTTCTGGGGGTATATTGGGATATTTGGCTGTTTTCTTATCCTAGCCATGTCTAGGGGTTGTTTCCAAAGTTGGGATGCTATGCATTCTCCTTCCCTGGATGTTGTCCTAGGGGTTTGTACTCAGAGCAGATATGAGGCGTAGCCTTACTGACTCGATCTTCGGGTGACTATGTCCCTAACGTTTTCCCCTTGGTTATGGAAGTGTGGGTAATGTAGCCTGTTGGACTTAGAATCTTCTCGGTTCTGGCGTGCCCTATTGCTCTTTGGAGTTGGACTTCTGTACAGGGTGCTTTCTTCCCCTTGGGTTGGGATTTCTTGTGTGAGTCTTCAACCCATTCTACGGGTTGGTCTTACTTCCCAGTATAGTCTGTTTTTTTCTTCAGGCTGGGTATGGTGTTCCCTGGGGTCTACACAATTCTGGGACTCAGGCTTTCTTTTTAGGAAATTTTTATATTTCTATGTCTGGTCCGGGAAGCCCTTATTCTCCAGGGAAATGTGAATTATCTTATGGTCTCACTAGTTGTGCTACTAGCAGCTGGGCCAGGAGCTCTGTGTGCTTGGGCTCCTTGCGGCCTGCCTTGTTCTTGAGGGAATGTGCTTTCCTTTTGGAAGGTTCCTCTTTCATGTTCATCAGGGGCGCCTGAATTTTTGTTCGGCTCTACTTACGGCTTGGCCTTGTGAGCTTGTGCCCTGTCCTTGTCTGTGTCCTTCCCTTGAGGTGGGTTGTCTGGCTTCTTTAGAGGTGAGGTTTCCTTTCTCACCAGAACTGCTTGTGCAATGATAAATGCAGACAGCGTAAGCTGTCTGCATTTATCGATGTACGGCAGACATTATACGCTACATCTTCGCACTTTAGTAAATCTGCCCCATAGAGTAGACCATTAGTGGCCACAATTACTAATATATATATAAGGCTAATCTTCATTTGTATGTTACAGAGGAGAAAGTTATCTAGAGATGTTACCATAAACTCCTGCCGAGCATCAGATAGGGGTCATCATATTAGTCGGAGGGGAAAACATATACTAGCTAAAAGATGCAAGAGTAATAAGCATATGCATTTCTAAAATATGCAGCAATAGATTAGTAATATGGTACAGAGATACTTCCGAATAACGTATTATGACAACATGACTACGTGATACATGTAGAAGAAGTCACAAGACACAATATGTAGAACAAATTTAGAGAAGAGGGCCCACAGGTAGCCAGGGGAAAAACTCTATATCATGGTCATTTATAGAAGTAATATAGTTACCAGGCTATAATATAATCAACAGAGACTGTTCCCATAATGGCAAATATGTCCCACATTCAACAACCAGGAGGATAAGTTACTAGAAGTTGCACATTACGCCAGGCCGGTCTGCTAATGTTACCCAATTTCAAGTGCAGGAAAGAAATAGCACCCAAGATCTTAGGTGACCTCTCAACCGGATTGATATTATGTCCAGTTTGGACTAATCTGACTACTAGGAATATTCTTCTTTCCCGCAGATCTCCTATTAGGAGTGGGTTAGAAACAGTGTGCAATTTCTGTCCTCTAGACGTTGGTCCCATGGCATGACTGAGTGATGCTCCAGAATTGTGTCTCACCATCTGGACTGCACAACTCTGGACATTAACTAGCTGGAACTCGGGAGAGAATCTTCCATGCTTGAGTAAGCCAGCCGCATCCTCCCAAGCAGTGTATAGGGGCATTCCCATATCAGATCATCTCAATCTTGTTACTCTGTGAAGACTTTCCTCAGCACATATGAAAATCAGTTTTTATACATGTCCCAAGCAAATACGATTGGCTGTGACACTTCGGGAATCGTACCCTGTGACTTACATTCTATAATGCAGTTCATTTCGGGAATTTCAAAACACTTAAAAACAAAATCCTTGTTTTGTCTTCTGACCGATTCTTGAATCATAATAGACAACAGAAATAAGTATTCCTCTAATTCGTCATAATGCGTTATTCCGAAGTATCTCTGTACCATATTACTAATCTTCTATTACTGCATATTTTAGAAATGCATATGCTTATTACTCTTGCATCTTTTAGCTACTATATGTTTTCCCCTCCCAATCTGATGCTCGGCAGGAGTTTATGGTAACACCTCTAGATCATTTTTACCTACTCTTCTATGTAACATTCAAATGAAGATATGTTTGTTATCTTACAGATAATACTTAAATAGTACACAAAAGTTAAAATTAAAGGGACATGAAAGCCAGCTTTTTTCTTTCATGATTTAGATAGCAAATCAATAAAAATGTGTTGCATGGGAAATTAGCACATCTAGGCAAGTATCCCTGCTTGCTTTTACCCAGTAAAACTCCATATACATTGTTACCAATAAACAAGAGGATTCTGGGTAAGATATGCAACATCTCAAACTCTTTGCTTCAAATACTGTGTTAACACACAGTGATCCCCTAATGGGGTGAATGCAGCAAATACAGAAATCACTACTAGACAGCCTGTTCCCGTTCTTATTAGAACACATCAGTAGTATGATTTAGATAGAGAATACAATTTTATAAAAGTTTGCAATATACTTCTATTATCAAATGTTATTCTTTCTTGAAGAGATATCTAGATAGTGTGCACATCTGGAGCACTACATGACTGGAAAGATTGCTGCCATCTAGTGGTCTTCCTATTGCATAACAATGCAAAACTGCTGCCATATAGTGCTGTAGACATGTGCAATCTCCTGAACTTACATTCTTGTAATGAAGACAATTTGAGAATAGAAGTCAATTGGAAAGTTGTTTAAAATTGCATGTTCTATCTGAATCATGAAATAAAAAAAATTGGATTTTATGTCCCATTAAAAATTCAGACTAAGTTTTTCAATTTAAATGATTAAATATTACTTATTTCTGTTGATTTTATCTGTTGAAACTTAGCTCTTTTCCATTAGTGCATATGTAGGTAGACTCAGAAGCATGCTTGTGTTTTGAGCACTATATTGCAGCTGTGTTTGCAAGAATATTATACATACAGTGCATGCACCTTAGTCTTCCTTAGTATTATAGTTAGGAGCTAAGAGTCAATAAAGGATGTCAAGAGAACAAGGTACATGTATTTAAATATAAAAGTGACAGACTAAGATATGAAAGAGCAGCAATTAAACTTGTTAAATGCTCACAGCTATATTTGCTAACACGAACATATTTTCATATAAATAAACTAAATTTAATTTATAGCTGTGGATAAAGCCATAAGCAAGCTAACCCAGCAAACGACAAAATACAAAAGTGTACTAGGGCGCTACTATGAGGTCACTACCAATGTAATTAGAAGTCATGGATAAGGGAAATAAGTCTTAGGAAGAACTATCTGGAAGACCTTTTGAAAAGTAGTTCACAAATTAATTAAACAGATACAATTTGGTTAAGGTACGGAAGGAAGACCAAACAGCTGCCTTACATTACTGCACATGAGGTATCACTGTACATAGCAATAGAAGAGCAATAAAATAGAGTTGTACCATCTTTGCTGTGTCCTGCATGTGTCCTGCATCTCATGACATGGTGTCAGAAGTTCTTGCCTGCGCTTCTGTTTCCTGATCGATGACGATATCAAAGTTTACCCCACCTGAGCCTTTTGACTTCTCTCAGCCTGCAGCTTGGCCCACATGGCGTCAGCGGTTTCAGTGCTTCAGGATTGCTTCCAAGCTGGACAAGGAGAGTGGTGAAGTACAAGATAATTCAATTTTAAACTCTATGGGGAAAGATGTGGAGCCAGTATTCAATGTTTTTAATTTCCAAGAAGGGAAGGAATTTGACTTTGAAATAGTTATGAATAAACTTAGTGCCCACTTTGTGCCCAAAAGAAATGTGATTCATGAGAGGGCTTGTTTTCACAAACGTGCTCAGCGTGTGGGAGAATCTGTAGAGTCATTTGTGCACAGCCTGTATGAACTAGCTGAATTCTGTGAGTTTGGTGTTGCTAAAGAAGAGCAAATCAGAGTCAGAATAGTTATTGGAATTGCAGATGCTGAAGTCTCACTGAAGCAACAGTTAGAGTCTGATTTAACATTAGATGGGGATATTAGGATGGCCCGTCAGAGTGAACTGGTGAAAAAGCAAAGTGCTGATCTGAGGTCTGAGAGTATTGTGGATGAAGTGCAGCAGTTCAGGAGAGCTGCTAGTGAAAGGCACAGTGTGAGCGGTAGACCTAGGGCAACAGATAGGCCCAGAAGTGGATGGGCGCAGCATGCTCGATGCACACGGTGCAACCGTGCCCATGATCAGAGTGTCATATGCCCCGCTAAAGACAAAAGATGTAGAAAATGTAACAGGATGGACCATTTTGAAGTGGTGTGTAAGACTAAATATATATAGGAGATGCAGGTGGATAGCGACCAGGAGGGTCAAGAAGTGTCCTTTGTGGGTTCTGTTGATGAACGGCCGGGTTCAGAAGATGATTGGAGGGTTACCCTTACTGCAATGGTAGCCAAAGTTGCCTTTAAAATTGACACAGGAGCAGCCATCACTGTAATGTCTCTTGCAGCGTTCATAAAACTGCCTCCACAGCCCCAGCTGGCGAAAGTTACAACAAAAGTCCATAGTCCTGGTGGCCGCATTGATTGTGCAGGGAGATTTCTTGCCAACTGCGAGTACAAGCAAAGGAAATTCACCATGTGGGTGCATGTGATTAGAGGTCAGTGTGTTAACAACTTATTGAGCAGAACAGCAGCCTGTGGTTTGGGCCTAGTGGCCAGAGTGAATGAGATCTCAGAAGATATGTTTGGTGAATTGGGCCTACTGAATTGCAACCCAGTCCGTATATCATTTAAAGGTGACGCAGTCCCATTCAGCATTACCACTCCCCGTAGAATTCCGTTCCTGCTCATGCCTCAAGTGGAGAAGGAGCTTCTGCGTATGAAGAATATGGGGGTTATTGAAGAGGTTGTTGAAGCAACTGACTGGTGTGCCCCCATTGTGCCCGTTGCAAAGAAAAACGGGAAGGTACGCATCTGCGTAGACTTGAAAAGGCTGAATGAGGCAGTGAAGAGAGAGAGAGATATGTGCTGCCAACACTTGAAGACATAGCTCCGAAATTGGCGGGGGCGAAGTTCTTCTCTACATTGGATGCTTCTAGCGACTTCTGACAGATACCTTTAGATCCAAAGTGCCGCAAACTGACTACCTTCATTACACCAGTAGGTCGGGGTTTTTTTGCAGACTCCCCTTCGGGATATCCTCTGCTCCTGAAATCTTCCAAAGAGAAATGAGTTCTCTCCTAAGAGACCACGTGGGCACGGCAGCCGTTATGGACGACATCTTAGTGTATGGGTCTACATTGGAGGAACATGATCAGCGATTGAGCTGTGTGCTGCAGACTATCAGAGAGTCCGGGCTGAAGCTAAACAAAGAGAAATGCCATTTTGGAAAAGCTGAGTTATGTTACTTTGGGCATATCATCAATGGGGATGAGCTGAGACAAATATTGGGCCTTGTAAATTATGTGGGCAGGTTCCTTACAGATTTATCCACAATACTACACCCTATCACAGAGTTGCTAAAGAAAGATGTTGCCTGGGTCTGGGGACCTTCACAGGAAGAATCTTTTATGCAGGTCAAGTCCCTGCAGGGGTCTGCCCCAGTGTTGGGGTTCTACGACCCTTCCAAAAAGACTGTGGTTAGTGCTGATGCGAGCAGTTATGGGTTAGGGGCCGCCCTCCTGCAGCTGAATGAAAACAAACTACAGCCCATCGCCTACTGTTCCCGCACACTGATGGCTGCTGAGTCAAAATACGGCCAAATTGAGAAAGAGTGCCTGGCTGCAGTTTGGGCCTGTGAGTGCTTTCAGCGTTACCTAGTGGGTTTAGAGAAATTTAGTCTGGAGACTGATCATAAACCGCTAGTCCCTCTAATCAATTCCTATGATATTGACAAAACACCCCTAAGATGCTAATGAGGCTGCTCAGATTCAACGTTCATGCAGTGCATGTGCCAGGGAAACAACTGGTTGTAGCAGATACACTATCCAGGCTCCCGCTGGCTGCTGCTGAAGAGTCTTCAACGGAATCAGATGTGAAAGTGTATGTAGATTCAGTTCTGGCCTCCAAATCCATTTCTTCAGGGAAGCTAGAACAAATAAAGAAAGAGACATATTTAGATACAGACCTTCAAGAAGTTATAAAGTACATAAAAGAAGGTTGGCCCGAGAGTCAGGCAGCCTGGATGTCTTTAAGTTTTAACCAGTCAGAAAGGTCGCAGCTCACGGAGCTGGATGGGTTGGTTCTGTTCCAGGACCGCATTGTTATTCCTGTTAGCATGCGGCAGGAGATGTTAAACAGGATCCACGATGGCCACTTAGGCATTACAAAGTGCAGAGAAAGGGCAGCTACGGCTGTATGGTGGCCTGGAATTAGTTCCGACATTGCAAGCCATGTGTCTAAATGTGCCTTTTGCCGGGAACACCGGCCTACTCAGAGAAGGGAGCCCTTGATTTCTACTCCACTGCCTGCAGGCCCGTGGCAGAAAATAGCTGCTGATTTGTGCGAACTGCACGGGAAAAAGTTCTTAGTCGTGATCGACTACTATTCCAGGTATTTGGAAATTGCACCTTTGAATGAAATCACAAGTCAAGCCGTTATCACTCATCTCAAGAGCTTGTTCGCCCGGTGGGCATACCAATGGAGCTGGTGAGTGATAACGGAATGCAGTTCGCTTCCACAGAGTTCAGTTCTTTCAGCAGGGAATATGATTTTATACATTCCACGTCAAGTCCACATTACCTGCAGGCCAACGGAATGGCTGAAAAGGCAGTTCAAACAACAAAATTAATTTTAAAGCAATCTGAGCCTTACCTGGCCCTCTTGTCCTATAGGGCGACTCCCATTCAAGCCACAGGGTTTAGCCCGGCAAAGCTGATGCTAGGACGCCAGATTCGCACCACCTTACCCTCTGTTGGTGTCTTCCAGCCAACTAGCTCTATTCCTCGGGACGAAGTCCTTAGGAGGGATGAAGAGGCAAAAAGGGGCTATCAATTCTTCTACGACAGGAGAAATTCTGTGAGGCCCTTGCAGGAGCTGAATGCGGGGCAAAGTGTCATTAAACTTGATGATGAGAAGAAATGGAAGACGCCTGCTACGGTAATTGGACGCTCTTCAGAACCAAGGTCTTATGTAGTCCTTACTGATGGAGGGACAGTTACACGCCGTAACCGAAAACATCTTCAGCCTGTACCTGAGAGTTTGGAACTGGATGCCTCAGTACCACCTGTTTTAAAAGGGGTGCCTTCCCCTCAGCAAGATCACAGCGGGGATATGTCCTTGCCTCCAGCGGACTCACAATCACCTTCTTCTGTATGAGAGGACAGTTCATGTAGAGTTACATCAAGCGGAAGAGTGGTGAAACTTCCGGCCCGATATCGGGATTAACTTTAGTTAGAACAGTGACCGGAAGTATGGGCAGAATAATCCCATGGTCACTGTGGACTAGGGTAGTCTACCCCGATGTTCAAGTCAGGATGTAATTCATGTTATTTATATTTTCTGTAACTTGTTATTGGTTATATACTATACAAAATTGTTGTTGTATACTTTGTTATATTCAAATGGGAAAACAAATGTATGCTTTGTCCTTTGAAAAGGGGGAAGATGTGATGAGAGTGGGAAGTGACGTCACCAGTCTAGTGAAGTGAACTTTAAAGGGACAGTCAAGTCCAAAATAAACTTTCATGAATCAAATAGGGAATGTAATTTTAAACAACTGCGGAATCTGTTGGCGCTCTACAAATTTTAACTCTGCATTAACATATTTCTCAATCTTGCAGTCCTCACCTCCTGTTTCTCAACCTCATACCGTTCTAGATTGTAAATTCCCACGGGAATAGGGCCCTTTATTCATCCTGTATGTGTTTGTAAAATTCAAGTTTTATATCATTGTTTTATTTAAATGAATTATACCCATGGACAGCGCTGGGAGTATAATAATAATAATCCTCCTAGTGGCAGGAATTCAATGCAACATGTTAAGGCTTCTAGACTCTCACTATCATATGAAAGAAAGCTCAGTTTAAAGTAGTGAGAGGTCAATTAGGATGAGATGTTTGATATACAATTGGAGAATTTTTGCAAGAACTGTGTCAGCTATGTATGATATGGTTGGAAACTCCTCTGGTAAGGTGCAAGTTATACTGGGAGGAGCTATTTTGTCAAAGGCGGAAGTTATTATTGAACTAACCACTGATTTTTAAACCTGTCCTCAGGCCTCCCTAACAGGCCACATTTTGACGATATCTGAACTGGAGCACAGGTTAAATAATCATCTGATTAGTAAACATGGTTATTTATCTGCTCTCATCCAAGGAAACCCTGAAAACCTGTCCTGATGGGGAGGCCTGAGGACAGGTTTGAAAGCCAGTGAACTATACCGAGAGACAGATTCCTCAGCGAATAAGAGAGAGGGGATTGTGAGCTGGGAAGTAACTGAGTCTATGGAGTCTTGTGGCAAAATAGATTTGCTCTTCAATTTTTATAGCCTACAAGGTCAGATACATGAAAAATAACCTTTTTAAGATTAAACGAACAGTCAACACCAGAATTTGACTTTATTACCCATTCGCCAGTTTTGCATAAACAACACAGTTATACTACTTTTTTACCTCTGTAATTACCTTGTACCTAAGCCTCTGCAGACTGCCCCCTTATTTCAGTTCTTTTGATAGACTTGCTTTTTAGCCAATCAGTGCTGACTCCTAGGTAAATTCACGTGCATTAACTCAATGTTATCTATATGACACACATGAACTAACGCCCTCTAGTGGTGAAAAACTGTCAAAATGCATTTAAATTAGAGACGGCATTCAAGGTCTAAGAAATTAGCATATGAGCCTATCTAGGTTTAGTTTACAACTAAAAATAACAAGAGAACAGAGGAAAATTGGTGATAAAAGTAAATTATTATTATCGATTATTTGTAGAGCGCCAACAGATTCCGCAGTTGTTTAAAATTACATTCTCTATTTGATTCATGAAAGTTTATTTTGGACTTGACTGTCCCTTTAAAGTTCACTTCACTAGACCAATAGCCTTTTCTATTGCTATGCACAGTGATACCTCATGTGCAGTAATGTAAGGCAGCTGTTTGGTCTTCCTTCCATACCTTAACCAAATTATATCTGTTTAATTAATTTGTGAACTACTTTTCAAAAGGCCTCGGGGATGGCTAAAGTGGAGACCACCATGTGTGAGAGCAGCAATGGAAACAGTGTCAGAAAAACATAGCCAGGTTTTGATAATTGCTAAAAGGGTGAAAGCATTTGATATACAGGGAGTGCAGAATTATTAGGCAAGTTGTATTTTTGAGGATTAATTTTATTATTGAACAACAACCATGTTCTCAATGAACCCAAAAAACTCATTAATATCAAAGCTGAATAGTTTTGGAAGTAGTTTTTAGTTTGTTTTTAGTTATAGCTATTTTAGGGGGATATCTGTGTGTGCAGGTGACTATTACTGTGCATAATTATTAGGCAACTTAACAAAAAACAAATATATACCCATTTCAATTATTTATTTTTACCAGTGAAACCAATATAACATCTCAACATTCACAAATATACATTTCTGACATTCAAAAACAAAACAAAAACAAATCAGTGACCAATATAGCCACCTTTCTTTGCAAGGACACTCAAAAGCCTGCCATCCATGGATTCTGTCAGTGTTTTGATCAGTTCACTATCAACATTGCGTGCAGCAGCAACCACAGCATCCCAGACACTGTTCAGAGAGGTGTACTGTTTTCCCTCCTTGTAAATCTCACATTTGATGATGGACCACAGGTTCTCAATGGGGTTCAGATCAGGTGAACAAGGAGGCCATGTCATTAGATTTTCTTCTTTTATACCCTTTCTTGCCAGCCACTCTGTGGAGTACTTGGACGCGTGTGATGGAGCATTGTCCTGCATGAAAATCATGTTTTTCTTGAAGGATGCAGACTTCTTCCTGTACCACTGCTTGAAGAAGGTGTCTTCCAGAAACTGGCAGTAGGACTGGGAGTTGAGCTTGACTCCATCCTCAACCCGAAAAGGCCCCACAAGCTCATCTTTGATGATACCAGCCCAAACCAGTACTCCACCTCCACCTTGCTGGCGTCTGAGTCGGACTGGAGCTCTCTGCCCTTTACCAATCCAGCCACGGGCCCATCCATCTGGCCCATCAAGACTCACTCTCATTTCATCAGTCCATAAAACCTTAGAAAATCAGTCTTGAGATATTTCTTGGCCCAGTCTTGACGTTTCAGCTTGTGTGTCTTGTTCAGTGGTGGTCGTCTTTCAGCCTTTCTTACCTTGGCCATGTCTCTGAGTATTGCACACCTTGTGCTTTTGGGCACTCCAGTGATGTTGCAGCTCTGAAATATGGCCAAACTGGTGGCAAGTGGCATCTTGGCAGCTGCACGCTTGACTTTTCTCAGTTCATGGGCAGTTATTTTGCGCCTTGGTTTTTCCACACGCTTCTTGCGACTGTTGACTATTTTGAATGAAACGCTTGATTGTTCGATGATCACGCTTCAGAAGCTTTGCAATATTAAGAGTGCTGCATCCCTCTGGAAGATATCTCACTATTTTTGACTTTTCTGAGCCTGTCAAGTCCTTCTTTTGACCCATTTTGCCAAAGGAAGTTGCCTAATAATTATGCACACCTGATATAGGGTGTTGATGTCATTAGACCACACCCCTTCTCATTACAGAGATGCACATCACCTAATATGCTTAATTGGTAGTAGGCTTTCGAGCCTATACAGCTTGGAGTAAGACAACATGCATAAAGAGGATGATGTGGTCAAAATACTAATTTGCCTAATAATTCTGCACTCCCTGTAAACAGGTCATGAATGGTTGTAAGTTTGTTGCAGACAGAGCAAGAGTTCCATAGTGGACAAGTAAAAAGGAGTGTGTGTGTATGGGATGCATTGGATGGAAATGAGGTTATGTGTGTTGCTTTTATTAAAGTTTCTATAAAGAGTGCGTGATTGGGTAATGGTGGGAATAAGGGAGGGCCCAGGATTTGGAGAGATGTTGCCTGAGGCTAAAATCAGCAAGATGGAAAGTAGGAGTAGGATGCACCCAAAACCACAAGAGCTCTTAAGCCCTTCCACCTCCCTGTACCACTCAGTTTTGTTCTTTGCCTCCCAGGAGTGAAGGTGAACCTAGAGGTGTTCCAGTTATTTCTGCTTGGATTATTTTATGGGAGCTCAGACCTATGTGAGACCCATTACATCTTTAGCATACCACTGCAGAATACAGGGGTATAGGAGCTCCAGGTTATGTGCACAGTATCTCCCTATGCAATTTCAGCCATAACTACCCTCAGGTGTCACGGGGGGCCACATCCCTTAGCCTCCTCCTGTGGGACTTTAAGTACTTTCCACTCATATCCTCTGCTGTTACCTGTACAGCACCAGATGGGCTCTCTACTGGATACTGCTTTTGTCTTGATAGTAAGCTTAGTGGAGTGGGTGTTTATAAAGGTAAGTTAAATAAAGCACCAGGCCCGGACTTTCTCCCCACAGATTTTTTTTTTTTTTAAACTTTATTTATAGTCCAGATTCATCACAACATGGATAACACATGCACAGAAGTAACGTTTACACAGTTGTAAAGATATAGAAAATGCGACAACCTTCCCACCCCATGGGCGGGTAAATGTCGCCAAATGTAACTTATCTCCACGTCAAGATGGAAATCTGGTATTTTTCTTTTTTTTTCTAACAAATAACATAAACCATAAAACATCATAACACAAAATGTAGAGAATGTTTACCATTTTGGGCCCTCTACTCCCGGGGGGGGTGAGGGCGGGCACGTTGGCACCCTGGCACACTTGACGGGCAAGTAACAGTATGGTACGATGTAATCTACGTTTGATCAAATGTGTGGGGGGGGGAGGGGGGAAGGACTGCAAATTGCTCCCCACAGAAATTTACAGAATTATTCAGGATCAGATATCTTCAACACTTTACAAATTATTTAATTTTTATCTCTCTACTAACGTGCAATGTTCACCTTATTTTGCTGCTTCTAATATTACATTAATACTTAAAAAAAAAAGGATCCTGCATCACCTTCTTCTTATAGACTGATTTCCCTATTAAATTGTGACTACAAACTTATGACAAGATTAAAATGACATTTAGGGAAAATCATTCATGAAAATCAAGCAGGATTTATGGCCGGCAGAAACCCTGTTAAAAATATGTGTAAGGTCAAGATTTTATTGGATTTTTTTTGGAACAAATTCAAAGATACTAAATACATAAATAAAAATGATCTTGCTATATTGACAGTGGATACTGAGAAAGCATTTGATCATATTAACTGTGAACATCTTTTTTAACTGGGAACAATTTGACCTTACGGGGAACTTCAATAATTTTATTCGTTTAATATATAGTAACCCCATGTCCGCTGGCTATTATCATAAATGGTACATATACAGACCAGACCCACCTACAAAGAGGTACTAGGCAAGGTTGCCCTCTTTCGCCACTGCTTTTCAATATATCGTTAGAACCATTAGCAACGTTCTTAAAACAAAATTTAGAAGGTATCCAATTGGGGGGGCCAGAAACTTGTTATATCCCTATAAGCAGACAATCTGCTTTTATTCTTAAGTACTCTTAAAACTAGTCTACCAAGATTGTTAAATGATATTTATCTTTTTGGTGCCATCTCAGGTTACAAAATTAACCTGTCCAAGTCAGAGTTACTTTGGATAGTTAAACCCAAGCATTATATTATTAACCATCCTTTTAGAGAAACTACCCAGATCAACTACCTGGGTATTAGATTAAGTAAAAACCTTAAGGAATGGTACAACTTAAATTTCCCTAAATTTTTTGAGGAATGTAAAAAAAAAAATTGATAATTGGATGAAACTTCCAATATTTCTTTCAGCCCGGGTTATGTTAATTAAGTCTATCTTGTTTCCCAAACCACTCTATTTTCTACAAAATATTCCAGTATTATTTAACAAACTCTGCACAAGGTTTATTTGGAAAAGGACAAGAGCTCATATAGCTCTAAGCATTTGATGAATTCAAGATTAGCTGCAGGAATGACATTCCACAATATAAGACAATACAATCTAGCTGCTTTACTCAAAGTTGCTGTTGATTAGTTTACTGAGAAGGAACAGTTCTCATCCCTACAGTGTGAAACCAATCTGATAGCGCCGTTTGATCTAAAAGCAATCCTACATTGCCCTTTAACAAATTTGCCATGCAACGCTTCTAATCTAATAACTTTTAGAAATATAGTTCACGCCTGGCAGAAATATTGTATTGTGATTAAATGTTCTCCATATGCTACTGAATCTCTTCCAATCGGTGGTAACCCTAATTTTCTACCTGGTTATACTAATATAATATTTAAAGACTGGGCATCTAAAGGATTAAAGTGGGTTAAGCAATTGATAAGACCAGACCTGGTGCTTGAAACATTTGAGGATATTTCTCACAGATATGGACTAAGAGAGATTTTTATGTATATCTCCAATTGAGGCATTATATTTTAGAGTGGAAAAACAAATACAGCCTGGACTGGTCACTGTGGACTCTCTTGAATAAAATTAAATTATACCAAGAAGGTATATACTCTATTTCTATTCTGTATGCTATTCTGAACTCCTTTAATATTCCCAAGCAGTTAGTCCATTTCATTTGAAGCTAAAACAAAATTTATGCTTACCTGATAAATGTATTTCTTGACACAGTGAGTCCACGGATCATCATCAATTACTGTTGGGAATATCACTCCTGGCCATCAGGAGGAAGCAAAGAGCTCCACAGCAAAGCTGTTAAGTATGACTTCCCTTCCCACAAACCCCAGTCATTCGACCGAAGGAAAAGGAGAGAAAGGAAGCAACACAAGGTGCAGAGGTGCCTGAGGTTTATATAACACAATACTGTCTGAAAAATACAGGGAGGGCCATGGACTCACCATGTCAAGAAAGAAATACATTTATCAGATCATCATCATTTACTGCTGGGAATCAATAATCAATACCCAAGCTAGAGGACACAGATGATAAGGGCGGGACACTACAAGTAACCTAAACAGAAGGCACCACTGCTTGAAGAACCTTTCACCCAAAGGAAGCCTCAGCTGAGGCAAAAGTGTAAAATCTATAGAAATTAGAAAAAATGTGCAAAGAAGTCCAAGTTGCCGCTTTACACATCTGTTCAACAGAGGCCTCATTCTTGAAAGCCCAAGAGGATGACACCGCCCAGGTGGAATGAGCAGTAATTCTCTCAGGAGGCTGCTGTCCAGCAGTCCCATATGCCGACCTGAAAAATACTTCTCAACCAGAGAGAAGGAGAAATGGCAGCAGCTTTCTGACCCTTAGATTGTCCGGAAAAACAAACAAAACAAGTGGAAGACTGACAAAAAGCCTTCAAAGCTTTCAAAAAGAACTTAAAGGGACAGTATACACTCATTTTCATATAACTGCATGTAATAGGCACTACTATAAAGAATAAGATGCACAGATACTGATCTAAAAATCCAGTATAAAATGGTTTAAAAACTTACTTAGAAGCTTTCAGTTTAGCTCTGTTGAAAAGGTAGTTGGAAAGCCCACTGCAAGTGGGAAATAAGACACTCCCCCCTCCCCCTTCTTTTGCATATGAAAAGACCCTTTACACAAACAGGAGCAAGCTGGAGAAGGTAGCTGACGGTATTCAAATAAAACTTTGGGGCTTGGTTAGAAGTCAGAGCAATGTTATTTAAAAAAAAAAGCAAAATTATACATTTTTAAAAAAAAACAAAAAACTTTATGGGCTTTATAAATAGATCATCTACAAAACATTTATGCAAAGAAAAAATGAGTGTATAATGGCCCTTTGAGTAGAAGAAATATCAATGGAATGCATAGGCTCAAACGGAGCCTGGAGAAAAAAATATAAGAACAAGGTTAATACTCCAAGTCGGTGCAACTGACTTAACACAGGCCTGATTCTAACCAGGGCCTGACAAGAGATTGCACACCTGGCTAGTCCACCAGATGCTAAGTAGCAAAATAGACAATTAAATTTGCGAGCACACCTTCAAGGAGCAAGTAGCTACAGCTTCAAACTGCGGCTACACTCTTGCTAGACAGCTAAACTGACCATCCTTTTACCACAATTGGCTCAAAGAAAATCAGACCCCTCAGGGAACTGACTAACAAACCCTTCTCCTGGTCACCCTGGAGAAGGACAAAATTCTATAAATCCAGACTCTACTTCAAGAGGAACTCTTGTATTCACCTCAAAAATAAATATTTACGCCATAACATATGGCAATCTCCCCAGCAACTGGTATGCAAGTCTGAGTCATAATCCAAATGAACAATGTAGAAAAACCAGCACATAGACAAAACTAATGTTTAATCTCCAAGTGAATAACTTCAGCAACGAAGATGACGGAAGGAATCCTGGATCAGAAAGTCCTTCCTCAGAGGCAGACTCCAAAGAGAGGAGACTACATTTTCAGTAGGTCTCTCCTGTATATTACAAGCAATAATTCGTGGAAGTAGAGTAAAACAAGAAAAACAGGATGCAAGACTGATACCAAGAAAATGCCAGAGCATCTAACAGGGCGGTCAATGGATCGCTTGACCATGAACTGAACTTGGAACTTCGGTGATCTACCAAAAATGAACCAATTCCAGAGCTCCCTACTTCCAAGGGTCTACCTTGAGAACACCCCCGGATGGGATACCCACTCCGAGATGAAACATCTGAATGTTCATAATTCCAAATCCTGAATGTCCTCCCCTGAAAAGAGGATGACAGACAACCATTGTGAGCATCTGCCCACCGAACAATCCACGCCTCCAGCATGGTAAAGGAACTCCGAGTTCCCCCAAAATGGGTGAAATAAACCATTGGTGAGATATTGACCGACTGGAACTACACCAACAACTACTGAGGCTAAGCCATCAAGGGCTTGTAAGTTCACTCTCCACTCCCTTATGTTGAAGGGAAGGACAGTCACATAACCCAGGCTGCTCACCAGCCCAGCAGGATGGTGCCCATGGTCACATTACCCAGGAATATCTTGAGAAGCACATGCCCTGAGACAGAAACTCCTGAAAAACCACTACAGGAA
Source organism: Bombina bombina (assembly GCF_027579735.1). Classification (NCBI taxonomy): domain Eukaryota; kingdom Metazoa; phylum Chordata; class Amphibia; order Anura; family Bombinatoridae; genus Bombina; species Bombina bombina. Next base: position 159,803,226 of record NC_069499.1, on the reverse strand, counting down.
GAAGACTGTAGTCGAACGAGACGAGATCCATTCTCTAAGATAGATCTGAGGGATCTCCATTTTATGGGAACAGCAAAGGGAATAAAGTCCATGTATCATCCAACCAATTCCCTCCATACAAAAAAATCACAGAATGGAGAGAAAAAAATCCCACTGCAGCAAGATCCAAACTCCAAACCTCCCCGTTGTAAAAAAAAAAGGCTAAACTATCTACCAGATTGCAAGAGCCTGCTATTGACTGGACATGAGACTGCAGAGGGAGGAAAAGGAAAAATTCCATAAAACATTTAACCTCTGTTAGACCTCATCTCCTAGATCAAGGAGCTATAAAAGTCTACGTCTACCGCAGCCGACAAATCCAGGTGGCTATCCATGTAATGACCATGGCCATCTTAAGCTTCCGAATATCTGACGGAAATGGGTGCAGTAAAGAAAGAAATGGTCCATTAATCCCCCTTGAAGATGTGATAAGGGGATTCTATTACAGATTCAATCCCATCCATGGTAAAGAAATTTGTAAAAACTCTGAACAGAGATTGTTCAAGGATGAAAGATACCTGAACCATATATTGTCCAGAAAAACATCCTTAGACCCAAGTCCTTCTCAGAAAACTTGAGAAGATTCCGCTCAAAGAAACAATAAATACTCAAGGAGAAAGGATACTAGATAAAACTCTAGAACCTGTTCCCAGACTGGGATTGGAATTAGCACTTCCCAAGAGCCGGTCCTGAACCCAGTTCAGGGAAAGTCTCCCAACATACCTGGAACGCAGATACTCTAGAAAGAGAAATCTGCCCAAAAGGAGGAATTCTGCCCAAAAGGGAACAAAATTTCCAAGAAGAAAATTATGGCCAAATATCCTAAAAAGGAAACACCAGAAGCATGGATTAGAGGTAAAATATTAAATCTGTAACAGCATAACTATAAATCCTAGGCTGCACCACAAGGCCACAGGTAGGCTTCCCAGCCAACCCAAATTTCAGCCATAAAACCCGGCGGTCTAGTAAAGCCAGTCCAAAGACAAGGTATTGTTCTAAATGAGCAAATAACCTCCCGCTTCTTAACCATAGATCCAAAAAAGAACTAGGTAGCTCCACAGGGATCAAAGTTCTCATAGCTAAAGTAGAAAATTCTACTAAAGTAAACATGCATTTTAAAGGAAACAGCGACAGGAGTCCCTTAAAGCACGGGAGACAGGGAAAGAATATCCCCAACTTCTCCTATTCCTAAAAAATCCCATAGCACGTCTAGAACACTTCCTCAGGGAAAGAAATAGAACTGATAAAGTTTACAAAAACTTCAAGGGTTGACAACGACAGTGGGTTGATGTCTTTCATGTAGCTAAAACCTCCTATAACCTTACACGAGGTGTTGACGCATACATCTGAAGGAGACTACTTTAGTATCAGATGAGGGAATTTATACTGTCTAAATCTGAGAATTCACCCTCAGAAACTACCGGCAAATCCTCCTCACTTAGGAGAAGGCAAACCTGTGTAGTAGTATGTGGAACAGAAACCTTATTAACTGAAACATTAAATGTCCTCTTGCGTTTTCCCTGGAAACAGGGAGAAACAGACCAGCAGCAGATACCGCAGAGGATACCAGAGCTGTAAATTCTGTATGCAAATACACTCCTCCAGGAGACTGAGAGGAACCGCAGGGCACTGCATGTGACGCCATAGAGACTTGGGACAATAAGAAGAAAACTGCGGCTTAGCCTAGACAGTATCATCCTGAGAGACATAGGGATTAGAGAAATTTAAAAGGAAGTACCCTTTAAGATTTTCGTAAAAACTCTAAAAAGTAGTTTAGAGCAGACGTTAAACTCCAACAGAAAACATTAAAAATTGTTTTGTCACTTTAAAAATAGAACGCCTAGAACTAAAGCAGTATTTATTCAAGAAACTGCTTATAGTATTGTATACTGTGCATATAGTATAAATAAGCATATAGAAACATATCTATACTATGCTTATAGTAAGGATTAAGGATACTCCTAAAATACATAAAATTTACACTTTAGGAGTGTTAAACAAAACTGCCCATAACATATATAAGGACCTTAAGTATTAATATATTGATAAACTAAAATACTGTCCATTTAAGGCTTTTAGGAGACAGAATTCCAAAACTACGGAATTCCTTAAATCTCTAAATCTGTTACTTAAAGTATTTTAGGAGTCCTTTTATGTAGGTGTTTTAATATATTACTGAAGCGTAGCAGGTAGAAAAACCTCACTGCTACGATCTCTGAGAAGTAGGTGGAGTCACGTGACCAGGAACCTAGCGCTGAGAAAATGGCGCAGCCGCTACCTCTGAGGAAAAAAAAAAGGCGAAACAACAATGCACCTGATATGCAAGGGAGAGCAACATACCAGGTTTAGAGAGGAAAAAACGGAGTACTAAGCTTACTCCTCCTCTCTGCAGACAGTTCACCGCTACCGCTCCAACTTGGAAACGGAAGATACATGAGGGAGAGGCAAAACAGACTGAGAGTACACAGTGCTTAATAAAGCGCGCGCTCCCAGCCGATAGAGAAAAAACCTCCCCCTGACTAGGCAATGTCAAACATACATGTCCATATCACATTTGTCCTTTGAAATAAATAATTTAAAGAAAAACCCTACACACTGATTAACCCCTTCAATCCCTAAAGGAGAAACAGACTGTCTCTCAAAATCACATTAAGTGCCTGCATGCTGCCTAAGGATACCCAGCTAGGGTATATATTGTCCCAATCAGAGTTGCAGATATATAAAAGTGCACACTCTCCCATCTTTTAGAAGATAAAAGGCACTTACCTGCATTCTAGCCGTCCAGCAGTCAGACGACTCACAAAGTATGAGAGGATGCTGCTCCTCACAGAGACCTGTGTAAAAAGAAAGACAGAGTAAACTTACTCATGCTTTCTATACCAGGGCAGCAACAGGTTAGGAAAAAGCAGCAAAGCCCGCTTTACAAATTCCTAACTGCTTTAAAGTCACCACAGCCCTGCTGAAGAGACTAACGTGCAGTACAGCTATACCCAAATTGTGATGGAAGACCAGAACAATCGTGCCCTGGCTTCAAAATAAAAAAATCTTGATGGAAGAATCTTTATAAGGACACCTAATTACTTCACCTCCTCCTTGCACTAGAGGCAAAGAGAATGACTGGGGTTTATGGGAAGGGAAGTGATACTTTACAGCTTTGCTGTGGTGCTCTTTGCCTCCTCCTGCTGGCCAGGACTGATATTCCCAGCAGTAATTGATGATGATCCGTGGACTCACCGTGTCATTAGAAAGAAACTAAGTTTTTCCCAAACATTAGTCCTCAGGATATACAGGATAGTTTAAAAATAATGGATAAATCCCGGGTTCTGACATCTTGGCGTGAGTCACACATAAAACTAATATACTCTGTTCATGTCACACCCAAGAAATTGACCAATTGGTACAAAAAGAATAGTTCTTGTACTAGATGCAGTATTAGCAAGGCAGATATTTTTTATTGTTTTTGGTCATGCCCAAAGATTACGCAATTCTGGGTGAAGGTTAATTTCTGGATGAACACAGTATTAATGATGGACTATGATGTCAGCCCGCAAAATGTATTCTTCTTAGTGAAATATATAGGCAGATATAAAAATTACAATTTAATTAATACAATTATATTCCTAGCTCAGAATCTCATTTTAAGAACATGGAGAGCACCGTAGGCCCCCAAATTTAGCGACTTGAAAAAACCATTGATTTCTCATATTACGATGGAACAATATAAATTACAAAACCCCAGCAGTCATCAATTGGAAGTGTTTTTTAAAAAGTGGTTGGGAACCATTAAAACTCTCCCAGAGGCAGCACAAAGGCAACTAGTTAAACCTTCGGTCAATTCAGATTATGTGCAATGGTCTTCTCCCAGACACTTGGCTGGATAATAATCCCAGAGATTAAATGAGATGTTGATTATCAAAACCGTTAGAATTCTCTGAGGTGGAGACGGCGGAGAACGGTGTGTTTGTTTTTTTTTGTTTGTTTTTTCCTTTCCTTTATCGGTCTTGAATGTTTGTGATGTAATACTTTTTCAAGAAAATTAATAAAAAATATATTAAAAAACAAACAAACAAAAAAAAAGGGTAAGTGCATTACACTCCCAAAGCCTACAGGCTCTTTGTAGATACATACTCATATATAGCATAGCCAGAGGACTACAAGTAGGGCACACTGACATATAGTGCTTGTGGGTTTAGTAGACATTACTCTAAGGCTGGACATTGATTATTAGGCTTGTGGGCTCTCACTAGCATTATCATTACCTCAGTGGCTCTGTTTTACATGGAGAGAGGCAGAGTCATTATTAATTTATCAGGGTTCCTCATAACACCCTACTTGTGCGCTAACCTGAATGCATATTTTCAAGTGCTAACTTAAAAATATGAATATTGCACATTTGATTGTTCTTCACATAGAAGAATATGTTCTATTTATTCATAAATACACGTTTCTACATATATCTGATGCTAATTTGGTACAATATATCTATACCTATATATATAGATGATTATATATAGGTATAGATATATACATATATATATATATATATATATATATATATATATATATATATAAATATGTATTTAGAAATACTTAGAACATATTCTGCTATGTGCAGAACATTGGAATGTTATATATGTGTATCTATGTCTGTAAATACATATATACACCTATAAATACATATGTACTCATATAAAGACATATACTGTATATATATATATATATATATATATATATATACACAGTATATGTAATATACATATTTAGACATGTGTATGTTTGTATCTAACACCTGATATCGCATTTCTTTGAGCCTTTATAACTTTTTGTGCAATATTATTTTTTAATAATTTTTAATAGATGGTGTTATTATTAGTGTAAATGTATTATGCAATGTATTTTTATTGTGTTTTGTGACACTTTTTAGTTTCGCAAAACGTTAACCAGAGCTCAGAGGTCATGGTAATTATTCTTACAGGTTCGCATTTACTTTCAACTTGTAATATAAGTATAATTTAACTTGCGTGCAAACAAACGCGAAAACCCAATATCACTTGCACACCACTCGTATCTGGCCCTTAATGTTTGTGTGATTGTGTTATTATTGTCAAATTAAAGAGACATGAAACAAAAAAAAATTATTTCATGATTCAGATAGAGAATGCAATTTTAAACAACTTTCCAATTTACTTCTATTATTTAATTTGCTTCCTACTCATGTTATCCTTTGCTGAAAGGTTTATCTAGGCAAGCTCAGGAGCAGCAGAGAACCTAGGTTCTAGCTGTTGATTGGTGGCTCATATATATATCGATTGTGATTGGCTCACCCATGTGTTCAGTTAGAAAGCATTAGTGCATAGCTGCTCCTTCAACAAATGATAACAAGAGAATGAAACAGATTAGATAATAGAAGTAAATTAGAAAGTTGTTTAAATTGTATTCTCTATCTGAATCATGAAAGAAAATTTTTGGGTTTCGTGTCCCTTTAAGCACTGTTATACGTTTATTTTATAGCTCTGTTTTTACTGTTGCCACTTATACTGTAACTGATTTGTACAGTTGAGTACTCTGCATCCTTTTATTATTCCTATGCAGCTTATCAGACCAGTCCCCACAGCGTCACTGGCAGTTTACTTAGAGGGTATATACACTGACCTTCTTTACTTTACCCTATGTGTTTAACATTTAGTTCTGTCCCAGTATGTGTGTTACACATTACAGTCAATATATTATCATGTGTTATACCAAGAACTGTCTTAAAGGGAAGGTCTACACCAGAATTTTTATTGTTTTAAAAGATAGACAACCCCTTTATTACAGATTCCCTAGTTTTGCATAACCAATACGGTTATATTAATACACTTTTTACTTCTGTGATTATCTTGTATCTAAGTCTCTGCAAACTGCCCTCTAATTTCAGTTCTTTTGACAGACTTGCATTTTAGCCAATCAGTGCTGACTCCTATGTAACTCCACATGTGTGTGAGCACAGTGTTATCTATATGAGACACATTAACTAACACCCTCTAGTAATGAAAAACTCTCAAAATGCATTCAGATAAGTGGCAGCCTTCAAGGTCTAAGAAATTAGCATATGAACCTCCTATGTTTAGCTTTCAACTAAGAATACCAAGAAAACAAAGCAAATTGGTGATAAAAGTAAATTGGAAAGGTGTTTAAAATGACATGCCCTATCTGAATCATGAAAGTTTATTTTGGACTAGACTGTCCCTTTAAGCATAATCTTGGTTCTACCGTAACTGACATTTTGCTGTCTATTTTACCATTATGTAAATTAATATAAATCCTGGGATATCACAAAAGCCCTCTGGTGACACAGAGTCAGAGCAAAGTCTACTAACCAAAAGTTCCAGATTCCATCTGGACATAGGTATACAGATTCTGTATACTCAGATATTGACTAATGACATTGGCACAGTACACACAGAGCTATTCTCCGATTACAAGTATATGCTAATATGTGCATGTATATGACAATGTTTCACAAATTCCATGTCACCAGTGTAAACAGTGTATTTACATAGGCAGAACATAGTTATTGTGCTACAGCACACACATTCTTTTTTCTGAAGTATAACATAGATGTAGATATTCTATGGTCAAAATATGACATTTGTATAAGTGCACCATGTGTATCAATATTTGTACAGATGTATGTGCATGCACATAATGTTTAATACACAACATGACTAATTAGTGGTGCAACAAGTGCATTGGATATTTTAGACGATACACTATAGTGTATCTATATTCAGAAAATGTGCAATTAGACGTAGCACTCACTTGTGCAGCACTGCGCACAGTGTGACGATAAATGCGCAGGTGTATGCAGACCCCGATAGTCCATGTATATAACATGTCTAATTTCCTGTGAAGGAGCTGTCTGATTTGATATTTCATCTGGTATCAACCATTATCCAGCTTTGCTTTATTGAAGCCTACATGAGATATGGTTAAGGTAAGCTCCACAGCTTAAACCTAACACCTGCAAAAAAGCCGCGTTCAGCTCTTGGATGACGTCCCTTAAAGGAACCGTCATTCTTCAGTTGGACGTCGCCGGATGAAGATGGGTCCGCGGTGGAGGTCTTCAGGATGGAGCCGGTCCTCATCGGATGAAGATAGAAGATGCCGCTTGGAAGATGATGGTTGCCGGTCCGGATCTACTCTTCTTCCCGGATAGGATGAAGACTTTGGAGCCTCTTCTGGACCTCTTCAGCCACCGGATGATGGATCGCCAGCCCCCGCTTGGGTTGGATGAAGATTTTGGAGCCAGGACCGATCGTTGATACCCGGTGAGCTGAAGACAAGGTAGGATGATCTTCAGGGGCTTAATGTTAGGTTTATTTAAGGGGGGTTTGGGTTAGATTAGGGGTATGTGGGTGGTGGGTTGTAATGTTGGGGGGGGTATTGTATGTTTTTTTTTACAGGCAAAAGAGCTGAACTTCTTGGGGCATGCCCCGCAAAGGGCCCTGTTCAAGGCTGGTAAGGTAAAAGAGCTTTGAACTTTAGTAATTTAGAATAGGGTAGGGCATTTTTTATTTTGGGGGTCTTTGTTATTTTATTAGGGGGCTTAGAGTAGGTGTAATTAGTTTAAAATTGTTGTAATATTTTTCTTATGTTTGTAAATATTTTTTTATTTTTTGTAACTTAGTTCTTTTTTATTTTTTGTACTTTAGTTAGTTTATTTCATTGTAGTTATTTGTAGGTATTGTATTTAATTAATGTATTGATAGTGTAGTGTTAGGTTTAATTGTAGGTAATTGTAGGTATTTTATTTAATTAATTTAATGATAGTATAGTGTTAGGTTTAATTGTAACTTAGGTTAGGATTTATTTTACAGGTAATTTTGTAGGGAGGGCAGATTAGGGGTTAATACTATTTATTATAGGGTTAGTGAGGCGGATTAGGGGTTAATAACTTTATTATAGTAGCGGTGCGGTCCGCTCGGCAGATTAGGGGTTAATAAGTGTAGGCAGGTGGAGGCGACGTTGAGGGGGGCAGATTTGGGGTTAATAAATATAATATAGGGGTCGGCAGTGTTACGGGCAGCAGATTAGGGATACATAAGGATAATTTAAGTAGCTGCGCTTTGTGGTCGGCAGATTAGGGGTTAATTATTGTAGGTAGCTGGCTGCGACGTTGTGGGGGGCAGGTTAGGGGTTAATAAATATAATATAGGGGTCGGCGGTGTTAGGGGCAGCAGATTAGGGGTACATAAGGATAACATAGGTGGCGGTCGGCAGATTAGGGGTTAAAAAAATGTAATCGAGTGGCGGCAATGTGGGGGGGGCCTCGGTTTAGGGGTACATAGGTAGTTTATGGGTGTTAGTGTACTTTAGAGTACAGTAGTTAAGAGCTTTATGAACCGGCGTTAGCCCAGAAAGCTCTTAACTACTGACTTTTTTCTGCGGCTGGAGTTTTGTCGTTAGAATTCTAACGCTCACTTCAGACACGACTCTAAATACCGGAGTTAGAAAAATCCCATTGAAAAGATAGGATACGCAATTGACGTAAGGGGATCTGCAGTATGGAAAAGTCGCGGCTGAAAAGTGAGCGTTAGACCCTTTTTTGAGTGACTCCAAATACCGGAGGTAGCCTAAAACCAGCGTTAGGAGCCTCTAACGGTGGTTTTCATGGCTACCGCCAAACTCTAAATCTAGGCCTAAATTTTCATTAAGACTGGTTATTTCCATAATCCATCTGTTAGAGTGGTAAACATGGAAAGAGCTATGGCTGTTACTGTCTTTCTTATCTCGCTGTAGATCAATCTAGTCCATAGTAGCATTGAAGGATGCATACCTTCATATCCTTTTCTCTAGGATCATTTAGTTCCACTGTTTTCAGAACCAACTTTCCCGTTTTTGTTTTTTGCCCTTTCTTTTGGGTTGACTGTGGGTCTGGGCTCTTTGTTATATACTATCAGGTCTCAGGGAATTTTAGCATCCCCGTATCTACACCATATACCTTTTCAGGCATCATCTTTGTGTCTGGCTTTTCTCTTTTCAGTCTTCTATCCTTCCTATAAGGACATGCCTGTATATGTATCAAAGAGTTCCTTGTTCCCCAGCTCCTCAGTTTGCTTTCTGGGAGTTTTCTTTTGTCTATGTTTTTATGAGTCTGAACTATAAGCTTTGCACAGTTTAATGCCTTAGTAGCCTACCTATGGCTAAATGTTAATGCTTCAGCACCAGCAACTAGAAGACCCAGGTTCAATACAACACAGTCTCTCACCAACACAGGTGTGAAAATGTCTTCAGGTTTTTCTGTTGATGGTAGTGGCTTTTAGATGTGGTTACTTTTTCTTGTTTTTACTTGCATCCTCTTCAGCTATCTATGCTAGAGCAGTAGACAGAAGTTTATTTTCTGTTCGCTTATCAAATTGTTTTAGATCCCTTTGTAAATACATCTCTGTCATGATAGATAGACAATTGGTCCTTTGTATCAGATTCCTGTTTTTGGGAGCTCATAGGGCGTTAGGAGTTGGTCTCCTCAGGAGGCGAGGTTACCTACATATACTGTAAATCTCTGCACAATTTCTTTGTTCTCCTGAGAAACCTGAGGTATATTAGTTTTTCTCTCAGTCAATCCCATGGCGGTATCATACATCAACCTTCTAATAGAATTTTGAAATAATTTGCTTGGAAGTGTCTAAGATTCTAATCTGGGCAGAGCAAAATTTTTGTATAAGTATCAGCAATTCATTTCAGGTGTAATTCCTTGGAAAGTGGGTTATCTCTTCCTGGGATCTGTTTTTCTTCTCTAAGGTGGTCAATCTGTTTGTATACAAGTAGGGGGGGGGGTCCTCAAAAGGATTTGATGGTTTCTTGCACCAATTTCAGATTTCTCTTAATAAGATCCAGAGACCTGAAGGTTTTTTTTTCATAGAGGCTTTAGTGGGTTTGGGAAATTCTTTCTCCATTTGATCTAGTGCGTACTGCAGTTGTAGTCATCTTAAAGGACGCTTCAGTCTTTCTGTTTTCCTCAGCTATGCAGACCTCTCTCTTACGTTAGTCTCTCTTTTGTGACTCCAGCATCATCGCGCAGACTTTTTGTCATAAGGTCCTCTATTTTTCAAGATCTGTCTTGAATTTTTTGGTGTTGAATTTGATCAGATTTTTCTCTGATACAATGTTTTTCTCTTTCTATGCTGGTATGAATTCTGCAGAATCATTTTGAATTCTTAGTTCCTAAAATCCTTCTATTCCTTCAGGTTAGATTAGTTTGGTTTTTAGCTAGTTACATCTCAGTGTCAAATATTGAGTTCTTTGGGTTTATTCTCAAATTATTGTTCAAGTTTAAAGATGTACAGAACTTTGGCAAGCCTTGGAAACATAAGAATGGTGGTAAAACCTTTTTTTCTTCCATAACACCTAAGTTTAGTTCTTTTAGTACTGCAGACTTTCACCTCTGTGTTCAACTTGTTCACTTTTTGAAGGGAAACTACCTTAAAACCTAAGGTTAGCGCCTTACTCATTTATCGTAAGCTACTATGAATTTCAGACAGAATTCTAATTTATTAATTGATTATTCTATCCTTGATCAGGACAAGAAACTATATGCAATTGCTCTGGCTTTGTTATGAGGTTATAAACTCCTATAATGGATCACAACTGTAGCTACTGTAGCTTTAAATTTTGGCTGTATGCCTTCTTGGGTTAAAGTTGTTGCATATGATGGTTGTTGCAGCAACTAACTCTAAGGCAATTTATAATAATGCAAAGAATACTTTAACCAACTGTAGGTTAAGTTAATTCCTGAAGCTGTGGAATTTCCTATAGTATGAACCCTTATGTTGCCAGCTGGGAGTGGGTTAAGACCGGCTGAGGTACTATGAATATGCTGGAACGGTACTTTGGGGAGCCAAGGATAGTAGCGAGTGCCTAGGATTTTGCCTCAGTTGAATAGGCAATGTATCAGGAAATGCAACACTGTAACAGCAGATAGTGGGAGGAGATTCAGCTAGCTCATTTGCTGTACTGGTTCTGATGTTAGGAGAACGGATCAATGCTGCAATGAATCTGCCTTGTCAGGACACTGAGTGATAGGCAACTTAAGAGCTTTTATCCAGGCTAAATGTTCTGTGCAGTCGTGGACAGTTGCTCTCAGCGAGTGCACTTGGGGAGTGCAGGATGATATTGAACGGCGTGTGCTGCAGCGTTCACACAAGGGAGTCAACAGCGTGTGTGATGGCGGTTAATAGTTCCGTCGATGCAAGTAAATGGTTACAAGAGAATTCCTCAATACTGGCTAGGAAGTCAGCGGTACTAAGAAAAGACTCTGGAGGTTAGAGCGGGTCACGGTTGCTGGTAGCAAGTGCCCTTTGAGGAATTGTAAGTCCGGGAGAGTAATAGACTTGGTTAACTCCTTTACAGGTAACAGTGTCGGCTTGAGCTTGAGGATAGGATCTTAACTCATAGAATCCTAACGATACAATACTGAAGCAGGGAGAAGGGGGCATGGTTAGTTTAAATAACCTCTTATGAGGTTAGGTTTGTTATTAAAGGTACAGCACTATACGTGCTAGATAGGAATCCCTAACATACCCCCCACCTCAGGGCAGCTGCCCACCAGCTGCAAATCTAGGATGGTCTGGATGTCGCCTATGGAATAGCGAAACCAATCAAGGAGCTTCAACATTAGTGGATGGCTCCCAGGAATCCTCATCTGAAGCATAACCTTTCCAATGAATGAGGTATTGGAGTGTCCCATTTCGGACCCTGGAATCCAGGATGGAGTCCACTTCGTAATCAAGTTCTGAGTCAGATATTATCTGCAATGGGAATTCAACCTTTGTTTGTCGTACCGTCCGACAAGGCTTGAGGAGAGAGACATGGAATGTGGGATGTAGACGATAGCTGGACGGAAGTTCAAGGGTTACAGCATTCTCATTTACAACTTTAGCTATTCGGAAAGGTCCTATGAATGTTACACTGAGTTTCTTACTAGGTGTCTTGAGCTTAATGTTTTGGTGGATGACCATACTTTGTCTCCCTCCTTATATGAGGGAGGGGTGCATCTTTTCATGTCATAATAACGTTTCTGGTTCTTTTGAGCTTCAGAGATATTCTCTTTCAGGTGGTGGAAGAGATCCAAGAAAGAATTGGTGGTGTCGTCAACTTGGGGGCAAGTGGTGTCGATCTGAGGATGTAATTGGAACGATGGATGGTAACCATAGTTTGCAAAGAAAGGAGATTTACGAGTCGTAGTGTTTTCTGAATTGTTGTAGGCATATTCCGCCATAGACAAGTTTTGGTACCATTGGTTTTGTTGGTTTGAGCAGTAACATCTGAGATATTGCTCTATCCATTGGTTAACCCTCTCGGTCTGGCCGTTTGTCTGAGGGTGGAATGATGTGCTGTAACAATGATCCACTTGCATAGTTTTGCATAACTGTCTCCAAAAACGGGAGGTAAATTGGGTTCCCCTATCGGATATGATTCTCCGAGGCATGCCATGCAATTTGATGATGTTATTGAGGAACAGAGAAGCAGTCTCTAAAGAGGTGGGTAACTTGTGATAGGGTATAAAATGAGCCATTTTGGCGAGGAGATCTACCACGACAAGGATTGCATTGTGATTGTTTGAGGGGGGTAGATCTACTATAAAATCCAATCCTATGGAATTCCAAGGTCTGTCAGGAACTTGGAGTGACATGAGTAACCCATAAGGGCAAATCGGACAAGCATCAGTACAAATTGGACAAGCATCAATGTAATCCTTAACTGATAGAGGTAGAGAGGGCCACCAATAATTCCTTTTGATTAGATGCCCAGCCATAGGTGAATCGTGATGATCCTTAAGAATAGATGTACGTAAATTAGAAGGCACATAGAGTTTGTCTTTGTGGTACAAAAGTCCGTCAGGATGTTGTTTGAGTCCTGCTTTAGGAGCAGAAGTATCTAGAGATATACTCCTTTTGAATTCTACTGGGAAACTTGGTATTAGTGTTACAATTTGTTCAACCGGGATAACAGTTGTAGGGTGGTAAAAGCTAGTTGGTTTGATGTCCTTCCTGGAAAGGGCATCAGCCTTGCCATTCCTACTCCCGGGTCTGTAGGTGATGTGGAATTTAAATCTGGAGAGGAATAAGCTCTAACGGAGTTGCCGTGCTGATAGAGTTCTGTTAGTCTGGAGGTATTTTTTTAGTTAGTTTTTATGGTCCGTGTATATCAGGATAAGAAATTTAGTTCCTTCGAGAAGGTGTCGCCAGTGCTCAAGGGATACTTTTATGACTAACAGTTCCTTTTCTCCTACCGGGTAATTGTATTCAGCAGAAGACACCACTCTGGAGTAATAGGCCACAGGATGGATAGGAGACTCTGGATTCTTACGTATTGATACTATGGAACCTATGGCAAAGTCAGAGGCATCTACTTCTAGAATATATTGAGAATCTGGATCCGGGAACCGTAAGATAGGTTCTTGGCAGAATTTCTCTTTAAGGGTATCGAAGATCCTTTGTCTTGTAGTAGACCATATGAAAGGTGAGAGAAGTTAGAGGTTTCGCAAGGGAGGAGTAATTCTTGATGAATTTTCTGTAGTAGTTTGCGAATCCCAAGAACCGTTGTAATTCCTTTTTAGAGGTAGGAGCAGGCCATGTCTTTATTGCGTCAACTTTAGTGTTATCCATCTCTATACCTTTTGGAGTGATACGATATCCGAGGAAGGTTATCTCAGTTGTATGGAACAGACAGGCTTGGCATATAGATGATGCTGACGTAATCGAGATAAGACCTATCTTACATGTTTTTGGTGTTCTTGCAGATTTTTAGAATAAACAAGGATATTGTCTAGGTACACCACAATGCAAATATCCAAAAGATCCCTGAAAACATAATTTATGAGATGTTGAAAAGTTGCGGGGGTGTTACAGAGGCCGAATGGCATCACAGTGTATTCATACAACCCATAACAAGTTCTGAAAGCTGTGAGCCATTTGTCCCCTTGCCTAATTCGGATGAGGTTGTATGCTCCTCTAAGGTCTAATTTTGTGAATATTTGAGCTTCACAAAGACGTTCTATAAGTTCCGGAAACAGGGGTAAGGGGTACCGGTTTTTCACAGTCCTTTTATTTAGTTCCCTATAGTCTATTATAGGTCTAAGAGATTGGTCCTTGTTTTTAACGGTGAAAATTCCTGCACCTGCTGGGGATGTAGATGGTCATATGAAACCCTTCTGTAGGTTATCGGTGATATAAGTTTTCAAATGTTCTAACTCTGGTTGAGATAATGGATAGATGTGTCCATACGGAGTGGTGGATCCTGGTATTAGCTCAATTGAACAGTCGTAATCTCTGTGTGGTGGAAGTGTTTCTGCTTCTTTTTTTGCTGAATACATCTTGGAATTCCACGTATTCAGATGGTAAGGGAGATTCAGTCACTTGACATATGCTAGGGTGAGGGAAACATGTATTCTTGCAGTAATCTGAGAGAAACTGCACCTCTAACTGACCCCATAGTATGGTAGGTTGGTGGGTTTGTAACCACTGAAGCCCTAGTACTACAGGGAACAAAGGTGATGATATTATGTCGAAAGTTATATACTCTACATGTGCGGATAGGGTAGCAACTTTTAGGGGTATGGTATGATGTGTAATGGGTCCTGTATTGATCAGTAACCAATAAATAACACGAATGGAGACGGGGTTTGCCTTTTGAACAACTGGAATTTTAATTTTACAAACAAGAGCAGAATCAATGAAACATGTATATGCCCCTGAGTCGATGATTGCTTCAGTGTGGTGTTGATGGTGATCCCACTGCAATAAGAGAGACAGGGAACAATAAGCAATATTATTGATTTTTGTAGTCAAGCAGGTATTTTTAAGGTGGGACTTACACTTCTGCCTTTGTAGGATGGGGCAGTCTTTTACTGCATGCTGACTGGAAGCGCAGTACATGCAGAGATTTTTAAGTCTGCGGTGATTCTGTTCTTCTGGTAGTAGGGGTCCTTTGGTGAATCCAATATCCATTGTGACCTGAGTAGTGGAGGCTCTGTGGTAAGTGGGTGTGACCTTTGTGGGAGATTCTGTGGCATGTCTCTCCACCCTCCGTTCTCGGAGGCGTCTGTCAATCTGAATACTTAAGGCAATCAACCCTTCTAGGTACTTTGGTTGTTCTGAACGGGCAAGTTCATCCTTCACAGCCTCAGATAATCCTATGCGGTATTGGTTCCTGAGAGCTATATCACTCCATTCAGTGTCCTTGGCATACTGCGTAAATTCTGTGAGATACTCTTCTACTGGTCTCTTCCCTTGTTTAAGAGATCTCATTTTTGATTCAGCAGTTAGCTGCTTGTTAGTGTCTTCATAGAGAACTCCCATCTCTTTGAAGAAATCTTCTAAGGAAGAAAGTATAGGATGATTTTGTTCAAAGAATGCGTCAGCCCAAATTCGGGGTTCTCCCCTGAGGAATGATATAACTGTTAACACCTTTATGCGTTTGGTACTGTAAGTTCTCTTTTTGAGAGTAAACAGGAGATTACAAGCATTTTTGAACTGCGTAAATTGAGACCTGTCACCTGAAAATTTATCAGGTAAACCAACCTGAGGTTCAGGAACAGCATCTGTGGGGGTTAATTTGGTAGTCATAGTATCTTTTATAATACCAGATAGGCTGTCATTTTGCAAGCGACAATTGATCTACTCTTTGTGAGAGAGCATAGACGATTTGGGGTAGGTCTGCTGGATCCATAATTTAGGGCTTCAGTATTATGTTATGAGGTTATAAACTCCTATAATGGATCACAACTGCAGCTACTGTAGCTTTAAATTTTGGTTGTATGCCTTCTTGGTTTACAGTTGTTGCATATGGTGGTTGTTGCAGCAACTAACTCTAAGGCAATTTATATTAATGCAAAGAATACTTTAACCAACTGTAGGTTAATTCCTGAAACTGTGGAATTTCCTATAGTATGAACCCTTATGTTGCCAGCTGGGAGTGGGTTAAGACCGGCTGAGGTACTATGAATATGCTGGAACGGTACTTTGGGGAGCCAAGTATAGTAGCGAGTGCCTAGGATTTTGCCTCAGTTGAATAGGCAATGTATCAGGAAATGAAACACTGTAACAGCAGATAGTGGGAAGAGATTCAGCTAGCTTGTTTGCTGTACTGGTTCAGATGTTAGGAGAACGGATCAATGCTGCAATGAATCTGCCTTGTCAGGACACTGAGTGATAGGCAACTGTAAGAGCTTTTATCCAGGCTAAATGTTCTGTGCAGTTATATTTTTAACCATATTTGTGAACCTCCCTTAATGAGATAAACAGTTCCCAAGGCAATAACTAATTTTAAAACAGTCCTTAAGAGGCCTTGTATTACTGATAAAGCATTTTATAGAATCTCACCAGACCTGAAAGCTTTGCAAAATGTGGCCCTTCGTATGGATAACTAAGAACTCAGAACTTTCTTTGGTTCCTCATATTATGCCTGTAGCTAACTCCTACTGTTTGCACTTCAAAAAATCTTTACAATTTATGTCCTCAAACAAGACAAGCTTGATCAGCTAGGAACACAAACCAAGGCCTTGTAGTTCCTACTTAGGATTGTAGTTCCAGATGGAAACCTCACATGACTATCCGCCTCCGTACACCCACCTGGGCCAGCAGAGGGTGTAGAGTCTGCTCTCTCACAGTCCTAAAATAACCCTAGTGGCAGGCCTGTACTGGGACCAAAAATAGGTCCAGGCATTTAAAGACGGAGCAGCCCACATCAGACAGATCTCTGTCAGCTAGGTAGCCATAATACACCAGATCCCTCGTCCTGAACTTCATGCTTTATTAAAGAAGCAGATTGTAATGTCTTTCCTATTGTTATCCATATTAAGAGAGGGTAGTATATAGCAGCAAGACCCACATTAGAGCCTGGCCTAATGGGCATTTGCCCTGTGTGGTCATTCTGGGCCTGCCTAGTGGTGATAACTCCAAAGCAGGCTAAACATGTATAGGCTATATGCAATTAAAAAAGGAGAAACAATACCCCTCTAGTTTGGAGGAGGATAGCTACAAGCCAGCTAGGGAGGTAGATATATCTGAGTTTTTTAGGAGATCTGAAGAAAAATCAAAAGCATCTACTGATAAAGCTACAGATAAGAATAATGATTCAAATACCAATATTTTTTATTATATTATAATAACAATCATAAATAGATTTATAGAATATTAAATCTACATTGAAACATTTTAAAAATGGATCTTACTCTTAAGAGGTTGATTGGAGATAACAAAAATGTGTTTTAAGCGTGCACCCACTCCAAAAATTAAATTGGCCCCAAATAAAGTAGTATTACACAAAAATAAAAAATAAATAATCTCACTGTGAGAAGAATTGGTAATTATAAATGTGGGATGAAAAGATGTAACTTAGAAGTATTATTCACATGGGGTCAAATGTTTTAAGTCTTATGTTAGAGGAGAAACGTTTCCGTTTCTTTTGGTTTGGATTTGTGAATCTAAGTACATTATCTTTTTATTAAATTGTTTTTGTGGGGCACAGTATGACGTTTTCACGGTTGCACCAATAGATCAAATACAGATGGTATGAACATTCCCGTAATATCAAAATGGGACTTAAATCTCATAGTGTAGCTAAGCACTATGGATCTTGTACTAATAGTGTGTATCGTATAATATTTACTCCTATTGAACAGATCAAAAAGTCATCATTATATAACAGCGAGAGACTTTTTGGATATTTAAGTTACAGTCTCTGCAACCTAAAGGTCTCAGTGCTAATATAGATCTTGCTGCTTTTGATTTGTAGTTTTTATGCTTTTTTTGTTTGTTTTTATACGATTTTTGAAAACATTTGCACCATCTTTTCTTATTCAACCAATTCTTGCAAACTTTTTCACCATCTTTTTTTTGTTTGTTTGTTGTTTTTGTTTTCAATGAATGTTTGGAAACTTTTGCACAATTTTTTGTTAGTATTTTTTTTTCCATTCATGTTTGGATACTTTTGCATTATATGGTACTAGTACTAAAGCCCGTGTACACGGGCCATTTTTTTCAGAACAGCGGTCCCACCCCTTGCTCTCTCCCCCCTTTCTTTTGCTCTCTCTTCCCCCCTCTCTTTTGCTTTTTTTCCCCCCTCTCTTTTGCTTTCTCTCCCCCCTCTCCTTTGTTCTCTCTCTCCCCTCTTTTGCTCTCTCTCTCCCCTCTTTTGCTCTCTCTCTCCCCTCTTTGGCTCTCTCCATCCTTTCTTTTGCTCTCTCTCCCCCCTCTTTGGCTCTCCCCCCCCTCTTTGGCTCCCCCCCCTCTTTGGCTCTCCCCCCCCCTCTTTGGCTCTCTCCCCTCTTTTGCTCTCTCTCCTCTTTGGCTCTCTCTCTCCCCTCTTTGGCTCCCCCCCCCCTTTGGCTCTCTCTCCCCCCTCTTTGTCTCTCTCTCCCCCCTCTTTGGCTCTCTCTCCTCTTTGGCTCTCCTCTCTCCCCTCTTTGGCTCTCCCCTCCCCTTTGGCTCCCCCCTCCCCTTTGGCTCCCCCCCTCTTTGGCTCCCCCCCCCCCTCTTTTGCTCTCCCCTCCCCTCTTTGGCTCTCTCCCCCCTCTTTTGTTCTCTCCCCCCTCTTTGGCGCTCTCCCCCCCTCTTTGGCTCTCTCCCCCCCTCTTTGGCTCTCCCCCCCCTCTTTGGCTCTGCCCCCCCCTCTTTGGCTCTCTCTCCCCCCTCTTTGTCTCTCTCTTTGGCTCTCTTTCCTCTTTCGCTCTCTCTCTCCCCCCTCTTTGGCTCTCCCCCCCTTTAGCTCTCCCCCCCCCTTTGGCTCTCTCCCCCCCCCCTCTTTGGCTCTCTCTCCCCCCTCTTTGGCTCTCTCTCCTTTTTGGCTCTTTTTCCTCTTTGGCTCTCTCTCTCCCCCCTCTTTGGCTCTCCCCCCCTTCTCTTTGGCTCTCCCCCCCTTCTCTTTGGCTCTCTTCCCCCCTTCTCTTTGGCTCTCTCTCCCCCCCCCTTCTCTTTGGCTCTCTCTCCCCCCCCCTTCTCTTTGGCTCTCTCTCCCCCCCCCCTTCTCTTTGGCTCTCTGCCCCCCCCCTTCTCTTTGGCTCTCTGCCCCCCCCTTCTCTTTGGCTCTCTGCCCCCCCTTCTCTTTGGCTCTCTGCCCCCCCCCTACTCTTTGGCTCTCTGCCCCCCCCCTTCTCTTTGGCTCTCTGCCCCCCCTTCTCTTTGGCTCTCTGCCCCCCCCCCTTTTCTTTGGCTCTCTGCCCCCCCCTTATCTTTGGCTCTCTGCCCCCCCCCTTCTCTTAGGCTCTCTGCCCCCCTTCTCTTTGGCTCTCTGCCCCCCCCCCTTCTCTTTGGCTCTCTGCCCCCCTTCTCTTTGGCTCTCTGCCCCCCCGCCTTCTCTTTGGCTCTCTGCCCCCCCGCCTTCTCTTTGGCTCTCTGCCCCCCCTTCTCTTTGGCTCTCTGCCCCCCCTTCTCTTTGGCTCTCTGCCCCCCCCTTCTCTTTGGCTCTCTGCCCCCCCCTTCTCTTTGGCTCTCTGCCCCCCCCTTCTCTTTGGCTCTCTGCCCCCCCTTCTCTTTGGCTCTCTGCCCCCCCCTTCTCTTTGGCTCTCTGCCCCCCCCTTCTCTTTGGCTCTCTGCCCCCCCCTTCTCTTTGGCTCTCTGCCCCCCCCTTCTCTTTGGCTCTCTGCCCCCCCCTTCTCTTTGGCTCTCTGCCCCCCCTTCTCTTTGGCTCTCTGCCCCCCCTTCTCTTTGGCTCTCTGCCCCCCCCCTTCTCTTTGGCTCTCTGCCCCCCCTTCTCTTTGGCTCTCTGCCCCCCCCCCCTTCTCTTTGGCTCTCTGCCCCCCCCTTCTCTTTGGCTCTCTGCCCCCCCCTTCTCTTTGGCTCTCTACCCCCCCCCTTCTCTTTGGCTCTCTGCCCCCCCCCTTCTCTTTGGCTCTCTGCCCCCCCCCCTTCTCTTTGGCTCTCTGCCCCCCCCTTCTCTTTGGCTCTCTGCTCCCCCCTTCTCTTTGGCTCTCTGCCCCCCCTTCTCTTTGGCTCTCTGCCCCCCCCTCCTGCTCCCTCTCTGGCTCTGTCTTTGCGGGACCCCGCCCGGCCTCGCCCCATCGCGGCAACACCCGCCTGGCCACGCCCCTCGCGACGCCCGGTCACGCCCCTCGCGACGCCCGGCCACGCCCTTCGCAACGCTCCCGTCGGCCACAAACAGCTGTGAGGTCTGGGGAGCGCGTTGCCGCTTCTCACGCAGCAGACCTCACAGCTGTTGAGTAGCTCGCGCTCCCTATCTCACAGCTGCTTGTATGCTGTGTACCTCGCGCTCCCAATCTGTCAGCTGTCAGCTATGCCGAGGTGCGCGAGAATAGAATCTAAGGCCAAGTGTTTGTCTGTACTGCGCATGACGGCTTCAGACAAACACTTGTCTTTTATAATATAGGATGATTTGTTACACTGTCACTTAATTAAAGGTACATTTGTGAATTAATTTAGATAATATTTGATTTTTATTATAAGTAAATAGAAATTTTTACTTTGAAATAAAATTTTATTGCCCCCCCCTTCTCTTTGGCTCTCTGCCCCCCCCTTCTCTTTGGCTCTCTCTCCCCCCCCCCCTTCTCTTTGGCTCTCTCTCCCCCCCCCTTCTCTTTGGCTCTCTCTCCCCCCCCCTTCTCTTTGGCTCTCTGCCCCCCCTTCTCTTTGGCTCTCTGCCCCCCCTTCTCTTTGGCTCTCTGCCCCCCCCTTCTCTTTGGCTCTCTGCCCCCCCTTCTCTTTGGCTCTCTGCGCCCCCCCTTCTCTTTGGCTCTCTGCCCCCCCCTTCTCTTTGGCTCTCTGCCCCCCCTTCTCTTTGGCTCTCTGCCCCCCCCTTCTCTTTGGCTCTCTGCCCCCCCCTTCTCTTTGGCTCTCTGCCCCCCTTCTCTTTGGCTCTCTGCCCCCCCCTTCTCTTTGGCTCTCTGTCCCCCCACCTTCTCTTTGGCTCTCTGCCCCCCCGCCTTCTCTTTGGCTCTCTGCCCCCCCCGCCTTCTCTTTGGCTCTCTGCCCCCCCTTCTCTTTGGCTCTCTGCCCCCCCCCTTCTCTTTGGCTCTCTGCCCCCCCCCCTTCTCTTTGGCTCTCTGCCCCCCCCCCCCTTCTCTTTGGCTCTCTGCCCCCCCTTCTCTTTGGCTCTCTGCCCCCCCCCTTCTCTTTGGCTCTCTGCCCCCCCTTCTCTTTGGCTCTCTGCCCCCCCTTCTCTTTGGCTCTCTGCCCCCCCCTTCTCTTTGGCTCTCTGCCCCCCCTTCTCTTTGGCTCTCTGCCCCCCCCCCTTCTCTTTGGCTCTCTGCCCCCCCCTTCTCTTTGGCTCTCTGCCCCCCCTTCTCTTTGGCTCTCTGCCCCCCCCTTCTCTTTGGCTCTCTGCCCCCCCCCTTCTCTTTGGCTCTCTGCCCCCCCTTCTCTTTGGCTCTCTGCCCCCCCCTTCTCTTTGGCTCTCTGCTCCCCCCTTCTCTTTGGCTCTCTGCTCCCCCCTTCTCTTTGGCTCTCTGCCCCCCCTTCTCTTTGGCTCTCTGCCCCCCCCCCTTCTCTTTGGCTCTCTGCCCCCCCTTCTCTTTGGCTCTCTGCCCCCCCCCCTCCTGCTCCCTCTCTGGCTCTGTCTTCGCGGGACCCTGCCCGGCCTCGCCCCATCGCGGCAACACCCTGCCCCCCCTTCTCTTTGGCTCTCTGCCCCCCCCTTCTCTTTGGCTCTCTGCCCCCCCCCCCTTCTCTTTGGCTCTCTGCCCCCCCTTCTCTTTGGCTCTCTGCCCCCCCCCTTCTCTTTGGCTCTCTGCCCCCCCTTCTCTTTGGCTCTCTGCCCCCCCCTTCTCTTTGGCTCTCTGCCCCCCCTTCTCTTTGGCTCTCTGCCCCCCTTCTCTTTGGCTCTCTGCCCCCCCCTTCTCTTTGGCTCTCTGCCCCCCCTTCTCTTTGGCTCTCTGCCCCCCCTTCTCTTTGGCTCTCTGCCCCCCCCCCTTCTCTTTGGCTCTCTGCCCCCCCCCTTCTCTTTGGCTCTCTGCCCCCCCCTTCTCTTTGGCTCTCTGCCCCCCCTTCTCTTTGGCTCTCTGCTCCCCCTTCTCTTTGGCTCTCTGCCCCCCCTTCTCTTTGGCTCTCTGCCCCCCCCCCTTCTCTTTGGCTCTCTGCCCCACCTTCTCTTTGGCTCTCTGCCCCCCCCCTCCTGCTCCCTCTCTGGCTCTGTCTTCGCGGGACCCCGCCCGGGCCTCGCCCCATCGCGGCAACACCCGCCCGGCCACGCCCCTCGCGACGCCCGGCCACGCCCCTCGCGACGCCCGGCCACGCCCTTCGCGATGCTCCCGTCAGCCACAAACAGCTGTGAGGTCTGGGGAGCGCGTTGCCACTTCTCACGCAGCAGACCTCACAGCTGTTGAGTAGCTCGCGCTCCCTATCTCACAGCTGCTTGTATGCTGTGTACCTCGCGCTCCCAATCTGTCAGCTGTCAGCTATGCCGAGCTGCGCGAGAATAGAATCTAAGGCCAAGTGTTTGTCTGTACTGCGCATGACGGCTTCAGACAAACACTTGTCTTTTATAATATAGGATGATTTGTTACACTGTCACTTAATTAAAGGTACATTTGTGAATTAATTTAGATAATATTTGATTTTTATTATAAGTAAATAGACATTTTTACTTTGAAATAAAATTTTATTGCAATACACATACATGTTACTAGTTATATTGTACATCAACAATAGATACATCACAAAAAATATCTTGTTAAATCTCAAGTCCTTTGGGATAATAGAATAGATTCAATGAAATCACAATTTGATCATATGTTGATGTGCTAAGTAGTCCAAGACTCCTGCACTTTTACGTACATGAATATAAAACAGAAGATAACATAGGAAGGAGAAGAAAGAGTCAGAAAAAAAACCCTCCTCCTCCGTCCGTCCTTCTTTATTATTTTTTTTTAAATAATTGAACTGCACCCTAAATAACAAAAATAATCAGATAACAAAACTCAACTTGCCTGTTTCAACTGCCCTCTGTCATCAGATCCGGGGGAGGAGCCCTTGCTCTTCCTAACCTAAGCGGGTACATTCTTAATCTGTCAAAGTCAGGTAGTGAGAGAAACATCACCCCTACCGTCCAACCACCTAATAGTCAATGGAGCCATCACCTATTGTGCCTACTCGTTAATTTCCTTTCATGATCCAGCAATACCATATCTTTAGGAATTGGTCATTAGTGCCCTGGATAGAAGCAGCACTTTCCGACATACTGTATACAGCCTGGATCTTCTCCATCACCTCCCCCCAGGAAGGAATCCCTGTCTTCCAATACCTTGCAATACAAATACTAGTGGCCGTACACAGGATTCAAATGAATGTGCTAATGGCTACATTAAATGGCTTTATGTGTTCATTTAATAATGCTTGAGACGCCGTTAAGGCGTTGTTCTCGGCCAACACTTCACTTAGCAAAGCGGATAATTTGATCCAAATGCGTTGGACCTGAGGGCAGCCCCACCACATGTGGATGTATGTCCCTGTTTCAGCACAGCCTCTATAGCAGTTTTTACTACCTTGTGGAGTATTGTGTGCTGTGATTATAGGGGTAAGATACCACCTAAAGGTGATCTTTATGCAATTCTCTCTGAAGTCTGCACTAACCATTCCTTTAGTTGATGTTAGGAAAATCATGTCCCATTCCTCCTTTGAGTGTTCCCTGTTAATATCTAATTCCCATTTTCCGAGTAGGGATGTTTTGGAGGTATTTTTTGCCTTCTGTATTGCAAGATAGATATGAGAGATCATTTTATTATTTCGTAGATTTGTGTTACAAAAATGTTCTAAAGCTGTTAAATTCTGTTGGGTGTATTGTAGATTGTATTTTGCAATTGCTGAAGCTACCTGTAGATATAAAAACCATTGTAACTTATCTGGCACGATTTTCTCTTGTATTTGGTTAAATGTGGCTATCTTTCCCTTGTGTAAAAAGTCTGCAACTCTGTATAATACCTTATTTTCCCACTTCCCAATTTGCGTGTGAAAATCCGATTGCAAGAGGGATTTGATTGGCCTTATCCTAGAGTTCGGTGGAATCAACTGCAATGACGTAGTCAATGAGATCCAGCTATGCATCATCTCAACAGTGATAGTCGCGGCATGAGCCTCTCTAAGAGCTGATCTTCGTCGTTCTCACAGTATATCATCTGGTTGTCTATAGCTCGCTATCTCCGCCTCTATTCCCACCCATATAACATCTTTGGGATTTTTGCTCTTTAGTGTAGTCTGTGCTAATCTAGCCGCCTGATAGAAGTCTACCAAATTTGGCACCCCCCCCCCCCTTCCAATTGTCTATGTTGTAATAAATTTCAGGAGGCTATTCTGTCTGTTTTATTACCCCTCAGGAAACCTATCAGGTCCATTTGTAGCCTATTGAGATCTAATATGGGGATCTTGATTGGAAGGGCCCGAAAGAGGTATAGCAGCTTTGGAAGTATATTCATCTTTATGGCCGATAGTCAGACATACCAGGAGCCCCCAGTTTTCCACTTCCCTAGGTCTTTCCTAATTGTTTTGTATAAGGGAATATAGCTTAATTTATATAGCTCTGTAATATTACTCAGCAATTTTACCCCTAAATATTTGATCGCTTCCTTTGCCCAAGAAAAACATAATTTATGCTTACCTGATAAATTTATTTCTCTTGTGATGTATCTAGTCCACGGATTCATCCTTACTTGTGGGATATTTTCCTCCCCTACAGGAAGTGGCAAAGAGAGCACCCACAGCAGAGCTGCCTATATAGCTCCCCCCTTAGCTCCACCCCCCAGTCATTCGACCGAAGGCTAGGAAGAAAAAGGAGAAACTATAGGGTGCAGTGGTGACTGAAAGTTTAAAAATAAAAATATATAGACTCACAAGTATACAAAATGACAGACACCTCAGGTCACATGCAAAAAGATAGCGTACAAATAGCGGAGATCTTCAGGCAATATTATGAGAGCCTATACAACATACAGACCGAGAGCACACAAGACGAAATAGATAGATTTTTAGCTGACACACACCTTGAGGAATTGAGTAGTGAAGACGCAGAATCATTAGAGACCCCAATAACACCCGAAGAAATAAAAACAGCAATCAAACACATGCCAAATGGCAAAAGCCCAGGCCCGGACGGTTTAAGTATAAAATACTACAAAACATTCATACACCACTTACTAACTCCACTTACCAAACTTTTCAACTCCCTACTTGATGAAAGAGGCTTTACAGACCAGATGCTAGAAGCTCACATTACAGTCCTCCCCAAGCCAGGGAAGCCTCCGGACAAGCCAGAAAGCTACAGACCCATCTCACTCCTTAATTCGGATATAAAAATATTTGCCAAAATACTAGCCACGAGAATATATAAATACCTCCCTGACCTGGTCCATATGGACCAGGTGGGGTTCATACCCGGACGAGAAGCACGAGACAACACACTCAGGACCTTTCAGTTGATCTCGTTCGCGCAATTAAACAACATACCAATGGCCCTTATCTCAACAGATGCGGAAAAAGCGTTTGATAGGGTAAACTGGCGATTCCTCAAATCAGTGCTTCACAAAATGAAATTTGGTAATAGATTTATCCGACTGATCTTCACCCTATATAGAACACCCACAGCAAAAATAAAAGTAAACGGACTTCTCTCGGAGAAGTTTATGATCAGAAATGGTACCAGGCAGGGATGCCCACTTTCCCCGATACTTTTTGCACTCACCATAGAAGTTCTTGCCCAGAGAGTAAGGGATGACAGACTGATTAAGGGACTTCCCATTGCCCCCAGACACTACAAACTAGCACTTTATGCAGATGACGTCCTACTCACGTTGACAAATATAGACACATCTCTGCCCAGGGCCTTAGAACTTTTCAAAGAGTATGGAAGGGTATCGAACTTTCAGTTGAACCTCACTAAGTCCGAACTATTAAACATAACATGCACCAAGGAAATCATAGACAACACACTACAGAAATGCCATCTCAGACAGCAAGACACAAAAATGAAATACTTAGGCATCTACATGTCACCAATTCCACAAGAGGTCTTCCAGGCAAACTATAGACAACTAGAAAGAGACCTAGTAGCTGACATGTCCAACTGGAAAACCAAAATAATATCGTGGTTAGGGAGGATAAACGTCATCAAAATGAACGTCATGCCGAGAATTCTATATCTCCTACAAACAACACCTATACCCCTTCCACACAATTACTTAAATAAAATACAAAATCTAATAGAACAATATGTTTGGGGAGACATTAGACCATGCATCCCCAAGAGAACACTCTACCTCCCAAGGGACAGGGGCGGGCTGGGCCTCCCAAACTTGGAGAAATACAAACAGGCAATCACCCTACGCATCCTGCTTGATTGGTGCTGCAATGACCAGAATAAAGCATGGGTACACCTGGACCGAGCCTTATTGGGTACGGGTAATGCAGGAAACATGGCTTGGCTGGCTAAAAAAGACAGACCACATGTAACAGAACAGCACTCATTGTATGTGGACTTCTTTTTTAACTGGGACAAACTCCTGAACACTTCAGTAAACATATCCACACAGCCCTCGCCACTGACACCCATATGCCAGAACCCCACATTGCCTTGGAATTATAAGGAACCTGACATGACAATACATATCCCATATAGGGCAAGGGCACTCACAGCTCTAATGGAAGGAGGCAGACTGGAACCGCTTGAAAAAATAAAAGATAGCGAGGTAGGTCGCAACATGAACTGGCTGACACACTCACAGTTAAACCATTTCCTGACAACACACAACCAAAAGCACAACCTAACCAGACAAACCACCACATTTGAAAAACTATGCTTAAAAGATACACCGACTGATCACGCAATATCCATCCTATACAAACTACTTATAGTAGAGGACGCCCAAACCTTGCCAACCTTTACCAAAGCTTGGGAAAAGGAATTAAACCTGGAAATCGAGCCACAGGACTGGCTGGCATCATTTCAGACCACAAAAAAATCCTCAATATCTGCCAGGATCCAGGAGTCAAATTATAAATTCCTATCAAGGTGGTATCTCACCCCCGTCAGGCTAAAGCAAATATACAAAACTACCACAGGGAAGTGCTGGAGGGAATGTGGGGGCGAAGGCACACTTGCACATATATGGTGGGATTGCCCAGGTCTAGACCGTTATTGGATGGAGATATTGGAATATATTAGGCTAGCAACAGGGAAAGCACTAGAGAACAGCCCCAAGACCCTTCTGTTTCTCTCACTGCCCAGCCTTGAAAACAAGGCTGCGGCCGCACTTAGATTAGTTATGCTGAATGGGGCAAAAATATTAATTCCGAAAAACTGGAAAAGCAAAACAGTGCCATCGGTTGAGGAATGGAAGAGACAGGTAGATACCTTATTGCACTTAGAAAGATACCACCACATGCAGGCAAACACATTAGACACACACGAGTATATGTTAATGAGATGGAAGGAATGCCAGGGCTCGGAAGTAGACAGAGCATAACTCCATAGGGCTAGAGCTTAAGACGAAGCGACAGGTTAGAGACAGAAAGGAAGCCGTATCAATTATATTTAATTAGGAATAAGACCTATACGTAGTAAATACTTATACCTACACTATTAGGATTCAATTCCCAAAGACAACAGACCACACCCAAACACTGATATAATGGTCATAATAAACTAGAAGGGTGGGTTAGACTCCTACTCCTAAACTTATACTTAATACCTCAAACCCAAACCACCACAACGAAAGATACAAATTAAACACCTTAAACTGTACAGCATACTCTACATGTCTATCATTGTTATGAATAAATTGTTAAATATTGCAAACCAGTTTATATGATAGGAATGTAACGTTTGTACTCCTTTGGGGTAATAATTAAAATATTTGCACTGTGGCTTGCAAAGAGTTCCCTGAAAGAGGAAAAGACTAAAGGACTTATGGAACTAAAGACTATACAGCTTAAGTTGAGAACTCAATGAAAAACCCGGTTACATATTGGTAACATTTGCCACTCAGGAATGCTATGTGTAGTAACTGTTTATATTTATTGTTCAACAATTTGTTATCCTCTGAACATGTTAATACTGTTTGTAAAACCAATAAAAATTATTTAAAAAAAAAAAAATAAAAAAAAAATAAATATATATATATATGCCTGTCTTAATAAACAGGGCGGGCCGTGGACTCGATACATCACAAGAGAAATAAATTTATCAGGTAAGCATAAATTATGTTTTCTCTTGTAAGATGTATCGAGTCCACGGATTCATCCTTACTTGTGGGATACCAATACCAAAGCTTTAGGACACGGATGAAGGGAGGGACAAGACAGGGACCTTAAACGGAAGGCACCACTGCTTGTAGAACCTTTCTCCCAAAAATAGCCTCTGAAGAAGCAAAAGTATCAAATTTGTAAAAAGTATGAAGCGAAGACCAAGTCGCCGCATTACAAATCTGTTCAACAGAAGCCTCATTTATAAAAGCCCATGTGGAAGTCACAGCTCTAGAAGAATGAGCAGAATCCTAATCTTACTCCACGAGTAACCTTTGGATTCACACCAAATCTTATGATGGATCTTCCTAGTGACAGGCTTTCTAGCCTGAATCAGGGTATTAATGACCGACTCAGAGAAACCACACTTTGATAGAATCAGGCGTTCAATCTCCAAGCAGTCAGACGCAGAGAAACTAGATTTGGATGCGAGAAAGGACCTTGGATTAGAAGGTCCCGCCTCATTGGCAGAGTCTACGGTGGAACCACGCAAGTGCTATCAGAATCACAGAAGCTCTCTCCTGCTTGATTCTGGCAACCAGACGTGGGAGGAGAGGAAACGGTGGAAATACATAGGCCAGATTGAAGGACCAAGGCACTGCTAGAGCATCTATCAGCACCGCCTTGGGATCCCGGGACCTGGACCCGTAACAAGGAAGTTTGGCATTCTGACGGGACGCCAACAGATCCAATTCTGGTGTGCCCCATAACTGAATCAGCTGAGCAAATAACTCCGGATGGAGTTCATACTCCCCCGGATGAAAAGTCTGATGACTTAGGAAATCCGCCTCCCAGTTCTCTACTCCTGGGATGTAGTTTGCTGAGAGATGGCAAGAGTGATCCTCTGCCCATCGGATTATTTTGGTTACCTCCATCATCGCTAGAGAACTCCTTGTTCCTCCTTGATGATCGATATAAGCTACAGTCGTGATGTTGTCCGACTGAAACCTGATGAATTTGGCCGCAGCAAGCTGAGGCCATGCCTGAAGCGCATTGAATATCGCTCTCAGTTCTAGAATGTTTATCGGAAGAAGAGATTCCTCCCGAGACCATAAGCCCTGTGCTTTCAGGGAGTTCCAGACTGCACCCCAGCCAAGCAGGCTGGCATCTGTCGTTACAATGAGCCACTCTGGCCTGCGGAAGTACATTCCCTGAGACAGGTGGTCCTGAGACAACCACTAGAGAAGAGAATCTCTGGTGTCCTGGTCCAGATGCAGTTGAGGAGATAAATCTGCATAATCCCCATTCCACTGTTTGAGCATACATAGTTGCAGTGGTCTGAGGTGTAGGCAGGCAAAAGGAACTATGTCCATTGCCGCTACCATGAGTCCAATTACCCCCATACACTGAGCCACTGATGGCCGAGGAATGGAATGAAGAGCTCGGCAAGAGGTTAAGATTTTTGATTTTCTGACCTCCGTCAGAAATATTTTCATTTCTACCGAATCTATCAGAGTCCCTAGAAAGGAAAAGAGAGAAAAGAGGGAAGAGAGAACTCTTTTTCATGTTCACCTTCCACCCATGAGACCTCAGAAAAGCCAACACGATGTCCATGTGAGACTTGGCTAGCTGGAAAAACGACACCTGAATTAAGATGTCGTCTAGATAAGGTGCCACTACTATGCCCCGTGGTCGTAGAACCGCCAGAAGGGACCCTAGCACCTTTGTGAAAATTCTTGGAGCCGTGGCCAACCCAAAGGGAAGGGCCACAAACTGGAAATGCCTGAAAAGAAAGGCGAACCTGAGAAATTGATGATGATTTCTGTGAATAGGGATGTGTAGATACGCATCCTTTAAGTCCACGGTAGTCATATATTGACCCTCCTAGATCAGAGGTAGAATAGTCCGAATAGTCTCCATCTTGAATGACGGAACTTTGAGGAACTTGTTTAGAATTTTGAGATCCAAGATTGGTCTGAAAGTTCCCTCTTTTTTGGGAACCACAAACAGGTTTGAGTAGAACCCTAGCCCCTGTTCCTCTTTTGGGACTGGGCAGATCACCCCCATAGTATGTAAGTCTTCTACACAGCGTAAGAACGCCTCTCTCTTTGTCTGGTTTACAGACAGTCGAGAAATGTGAAATCTCCCCCTTGGAAGGGAGTCTTTGATTTCCAGAAGATATCCCTGGGACACAATTTCTAAAGCCCAGGGATTGTGAACATCTCTTGCCCAAGCCTGAGCGAAGAGAGAGAGTCTGCCCCCTACTAGATCCGGTCCCGGATCGGGGGTTACCTCTTCATGCTGTCAGAGGCAGCTGCAGGCTTCTTGGCCTGTTTACCCTTGTTCCAAGCCTGGTTAGGTCTCCAGACTGACTTGGATTGAGCAAAATTCCCCTCTTGCTTTGAAGCAGAGGAAGCTGAAGCGGGACCACTCTTAAAGTTCCGAAAGGAACGAAAATTATTTTGTTTGGTCCTCATCTTATTTGATCTATCCTGAGGAAGGGTATGACCTTTCCCTCCAGTGATGTCTGAAATAATCTCTTTCAGTTCAGGCCCGAATAGGGTCTTTCCTTTGAAAGGGATGTTCAAAAATCTAGATTTAGATGACACATCAGCACACCAGGACATAAGCCATAACGCCCTGCGTGCTAAAATGGCAAAACCTGAATTCTTTGCCGCAAATTTAGCCAGTTGAAATGTGGCATCAGTAATAAAAGAATTAGCCAACTTAAGGGCCTTAATTCTGTCCATAATCTCCTCTAATGGAGTCTCCATCTGAAAAGCCTCAAACCAGAAAGCAGCTGCAGTAGTTACAGGAACAATGCACGCAATAGGTTGGAGAGAAAAACCCTGATGAACAAATATTTTCTTCAGGACACCCTCTAATTTTTTATCCATAAGATCTTTGAACGCACAACTGTCTTTGATAGGTATAGTTATATGCTTAGACAGAGTAGAAATAGCTCCCTCCACCTTAGGAACTGTCTGCCATGAGTCCCGCATGGTGTCAGATATGGGAAACATTTTCTTAAAAACAAGAGGGGGAGAGAACGGAATACCTGGTCTATCCCACTCCTTAGTAATAATATTCACAATCCTCTTAAGGACTGGAAAAACATCAGTGTAAACAGGAACCTCTAAGTATTTATCCATTTTACACAATTTCTCTGGAACCAACTATAGGGTCACAATCATCTAGAGTCGCTAATACCTCCCTGAGCAATAAGCGGAGGTGTTCAAGTTTAAAATTAAAGGCCGTCATATCAGAATCTGTCTGAGGAAGCGACTTTCCTGAATAAGAAATTTCTCCCTCAGATAACAAATCCCTCACCCCTACTTCAGAGTATTGTGAGGGCATATCAGATACGGCCACTTAAAGCGTCAGACAGTTCAACATTTTTCCTAAACCCAGAGCTGTCCCGCTTTCCTTGTAAACCAGGCAGTTAGATAAAACCTCTGTGAGGGTTGTATTCTTAACTGTGGCCATATCCTGTAAAGTAAAAGAATTTGACGCACTAGAGGTACTTGGCGTCACTTGAGCGGGCGTTACTGGTTGTGACACTTGGGGAGAGCTAGATGGCGAACCCTCATTTACTTCTGACTGAGAATCATCTATTGCTCTATTTTTAAGTGCTAATATATGTTCTTTATAGTTAATAGACATATCAGTACAATTGGGACACATACTAAGAGGGGGTTCCACAATGGCTTCCAAACATATTGAACAAGGATTTTCCTTGGTGTCAGACATGTTAAACAGGCTAGTAATGTAACAAGCAAGCTTGGAAAACACTGTAATCAAAGTAAATAACACTTAGAATTAAAACGGTACTGTGCCTTTAAGAGAAAAAAAGTTGCACAAATTCTGCAAAACAGTGTAAAAAAGCAGTAAACATAACGAAATTTTTACAGTAGCATCATAAAGACTTAGTGACTTTGCACAGCTATGCAAATAAACAATTAACCCCCTAAAGGAAAAACCGGATTGAAAAAAGACTTTCAGCACCTTGCCACAGCTCTGCTGCGGCTCCTACCTGCCCTTCAGAACGATTTGTGGGGAAAAAAACTTCTTTTACAGCCCTCAAACACAGCAGGAACCTCAGGAGAAGCAGTTAGAAGTCTCTGAGGAAAAGAAATAGGCCCCTCCCACCTCACTCGATGTTTTGAGGCCTATCAAACAAACACCAGAGTGTCTCTTAATTAACCATGTGGGTTAAAAAACCCAAAAAAACAAGCCACAATGACCCCTTTAGTCCCTTCAAAAAAACGTTATAATTGCATCATTCACTGAATAAACAAAAACGTTTTTGTTTTTTTAACAGTGTCACCAGTAACTAAAGAGCCCTTCAAGCAAGCTGAAATTCCTATCAAAGAGTCTGAATACAGCTTACCTTTCCCTCATGGGAATAATGCCAGCCTTTTCTAGAATTAACACAGTCTGTCTAGAAAAATATAGACTGAACATACCTCATATGCAGCTTAGCATGCAAACCGTTCCCCCAACTGAAGTTTTTCCTGTACTCTTCAGCCCTTGTGAGAACAGCAGTGGATCTTAGTTACAAACTGCTAAGATCATCATCCTCCTTGCAGAAATCTTCATCCCTTTTCTGCCAGAGAGTAAATAGTACACACCTGGGGGGTGGAGCTAAGGGGGAGCTATATAGGCAGCTCTGCTGTGGGTGCTCTCTCTACCACTTCCTGTAGGGGAGGAGAATATCCCACAAGTAAGGATGAATACGTGGACTCGATACATCTTACAAGAGAAATGTAAAGTTTGTTTCAATAAGCTTTTTGGTGTGCTTAGGGAGAGCTTCACATTTTTCTAGGTTGACTTTGTATCCCGAAATATCAGAATAGTCTTGCAAAACCGGATAGAGATTTGGTAAGGATATCAACGGTTTAGTTAGCATGAGAAGGACATTGTCTGCGAATAGGGACAACTTATATTCATTATGTCTGAGTCGCACTCCATATATATCTGGGGAAAGGTGTATATTTGCCGCCAACGGTTCAATGCATAGCACAAATAAAAGTGGGGAAAATGGGCAGCCCTGTCTGGTTCCATTTTATATCTCTATGGGCCTCGATTGATATCCAGCTGCTCTTATAATAGCCGTGGGATGAGAATAGATACTTCTGATGGCCTGCACAAATGTTCCATGGAAGCCCAGTCTAGCTAACACCTCCATCAAGAAATCCTAATCTATCCTGTCGAACGCCTTCTCTGCATCCAAAGATAGGACCAGAGAAGGCGTTCCAGATCTGCTAAGGTACTCAATTAAGGAGATTGTGCGTCTAGTATTATCTGGTGCCTCTTGGTCCGAGATAAACCCGACCTGGTCCGGGTGAATCAGTACCGGTAGGTATTTTTTGAGTCTGTTTGCCAGAATCTTGGTGAAAATTTTTATGTCCTCTCAATATCAACCTGGACCATAGAGTGGTCTGACCAAGCGCATGCATGTATCTGTGAGGAGGTCAGATCAGCAATCAGTATTTGACTCAAATAAACGTAATCCAATTTTGAATATGTTCTATGGGCATGAGAATAGTATGTGTAATCAGTTGTTTTGCCATATAACGTGTCCCATGAATCTAACATATTATGGGTTGAAAATATATCTTTTATCTTTTTGACCACCGAGTTGTGTCTTAGTTGTTTCTGTGTTAATTTGGTCTTGCCCGTGGCTTGGTGTGCATACATTGGAACATTAAAATCCCCTCCCAGCACTATCCTTGAATGTGAACATTGAGTCAATAAGTGGGATATGTGTTTAAAGAAAGCGATGTGTTTTTCATTCGGGGCATCACATTACAGAGAGTAAATTGTTTGTCGTGTTGTCTCCCCCTTATTATTAGAAACCTGCCTTCTGCGTCTTTAACTATCTCTTCAACCACGAAGTTGAGAGAGTGATGTAGCAAAATCAATGCCCCCCTCTTTTTTTGTCAATGGTGGAATGAAAATGCTGTGCGAATTGTCTCGTCCAGTACTTTGGGATTGAATCTTTGGTGAAATGTGTCTCCTGTAAGAATATGATATTGGCCTTCAACAGAGTATTGGCTTAGATCCGTCCTACGCTTAGGGTCAGTGTTGAGGCCTCTCACGTTATGTGAAATTAGTCTAATGTTGTTAGTCATCACTTACAAGACTCTATGTGGGATCTTCTCATCCCGGATCTGCCTTCCCCTTAAGCTTTGTGATTACCCTTTGATGCTGTAGAATATTTCCTTCAATATAAGCAGGGTTGCAAGAACAGGCATAATAGTATATTGAAACAGGAACATGAAAACTGTTAATAAACAAAAACATATTCATAAACATATTAAAACTGTAATGTGAGAGAATAAAAAACAAAAGGTTTACCCTCCGCACCAATAAAAAAAATCTGAAAGTACACTGTGCTACAACTGCTTTTTGGATATCTATAGATAATATTGCAACTGGCAAAGGCTGGAGTATCATACATAGGTAACTTGCCTCTTAGTGCTACATTTTCCCTAGCATAGGTGAATTGATCATCATTCCCCAGTGGGATCTAATCCCCAGTCAGCCCTTCTTTTTTTTATAACTCTATCGCTAAACCCAAAATTTAACCTGGGACCTCCCCCAGCTCAACAAAAATTTGCTGACTTCAATTATACTCATCTGCAGACCATCTTCATATTAGACCATTTGGACAGAGAGGTGAAGAGGAAAGGACAACTCCCCTCCATAACCCAGAAACTTCTGAGACAAGCTGTGCATGAGAGAGACGGAGATGAGAGTCCTCAAGTTTTAGCTTTTTTCTTCGTCATTCTGGTCCACTTCTGTCTTTGAGGTTGGGCTGGTCTTGTGTTTGACTGTGCCATATCCTCTGGAGATGTCATTAGTGGTATTTCTGGGGGCTCTAGTTGGAGTCTGCGGCAGGCATCTGGGATTTCCGCCACTTCCCTCAGAATTATTGATCTATCTTCGTGCAAGATATGTAGACTGAACAGGAAGCCCCAGCTGTAATTAATTTGGTGTTTCCTCAAAAGTAGAGTTAGCGGCCTCAGGTAACTTCTTCTTTGGAGCGTTCTGATGCATAAATCCGGGTAAAATTGTATTACTGTTCCTTGGAACTTGAAAGTTGGATGTTTCCTTGCTGCTGAGAGGATAGCTTCTTTTTCTGGGAATCTAGACATCTCGACAATGACGTCTCTCGGAGGCGCGTCATCTTTTGGCTTAGCGCGTAGAGCTTGGTGTGCCCTCTCCATGTGATATTTCCCTTCATCCACCTCCCCAGTTATGGCTTGGAACAGCTGGTGTAAATAAATGTGTAGTTCAGCTGGGGTAACAGATTCCGGCACTCCCTTCAAACGCAGATTGCATCTGCGACTCCTATTTTCGAGATCCTCCAACTTATCATGGATATCACTAATCACCTGTTGTTGGGAGGAGACTTGTTGAGTTAAGGTAGATAGCTCTTCTGAAGTGAAGGTTTCAGATTCTTCCAAAGTAGCCACCCTAGTTCCCAGTTCAAGGATATCTTGCTTTATGTCTGCTAGACTGTTCGTCACAGTATTCTGCAGCGTATCAAATTTTTCCAAAAGTTTATCAAAGTTCATATTGATGTCCTGTTTGGACACTAGAGCTCTAAGGTCAGCTCTCCTTGCTGGTATAGAGTCTTCTTCAATCATTTGGGAATCAGTTTCAGAGTCTCCCTCTTCCTCTAATGCGGTATTCTGGGGTTCCTGCATTTTTTCGCCTCTGACAGATTTAAAAAACAGATTAGCGGCAGGTGTTTTGGACGCCAGGGGTGGCTTATTTTGTTTTCTAGCCGACATTTTTGGTTAAAGTTGCAAGTGTATAAGTTTTCTTTTTGAAGATATAAGTACTACCCAGGATACTCAAGCTTTGATGTCTCCACAGCTGGAGAGGGGCTGTTAGACTTGGTGTTAAATTAATCACGGGGATAGTAGGTTATTGCCGCTGCCGAGACTTGCTTCAGTAGTACCCCCATATATTCCCTGGGTCTGCTATTATGCTGCTTTATACTGTGGGACCTGCCAGAAGGATAGTCGCTTACACAACTTAACACATCCTTTCCCTTAAGGGAACCGTTATTTATCTGTTTGGCTGAGCCCCTGTCATGCATATTCATCTGTGTCTGCGCGCTGAGTCACGGCTCCGTTATGTTGCTAGCTTTAATTCCCTGTTGACATTTCATTTATCTATTGTGCATATTGCAGCCTTCATAGTTGATTGGGTAGATTGGATAACAATATGTCTCTGTTTTCACCCTTATCAGGGGAGCCACATAATTTCACAGGAGAATGCTGTCTCTGTTGTCACTTTATGCCTAGATCTAAGCAGTATCTTTGTTGCTTACCCCAGTAGTGTTCTAAATCCACTGCCTTTTATTCAGACTCACTGAGCTCCCTTCTGCTACTGAGCTCCTTCTCCTTGTTCCTTAGGCCTCAGTCACATTCGAGCTAAACCGCTTCATCTCGCCCAGATGGTGATCTGCTCCGTGGAGCTGAATTACTAGTTATAGCCACACTGCCCCTGGGGTGATATGATCAGACCTGAAATTGTGAGCGGTGTTAGTTTCACTGCTGATCCGTCCGGACTTGGCTGCTGTTTTAAATCATAGCTTCGCAACATATCCAAGATGGCGGACGGCTCCGTGCAGCCAGATCAGTGTCCGTAGCTGTAAGTCGCCTCCGATGTCAGGGCTTGGCTCAGACTCTCTCCTGGTGTTCACACCATCCACCCAGCTCCAGTTATGGTTAAATTTTGCTTTGCACCTCAGCCTTAGCCAGTGTAATCTGCAGTGTTGCAGGGAGCTGAGAAATCACACCTCCATTTTCCTTCAGCTCCAAGCTCCGCCTCAAATAGACATTTTTAAAGGGACAGACTACACAAAAATTGTTATTGTTTAAAAAGATAGATAACACCTTTACTACCCATTCCCCAGCTTTGCACAACCAACATTGTTAGATTAATATACTTTATAACATTTAAACCTCTAAATTGCTGCCTGTTTCAAATGCTCTATTCACAGCCTCTTAATCACATGCTTTTGTATTTGCTTTTCACAACAGGAGACTGCTAGTTCATGTGGACCATATAGATAACAACGTGTTCATGCCCGGGGAGTTATTTAAGAGTTAGCACAACACAATACTAAATGCAAGTCAATAGATAATACATACAAAGTCATGTGATCAGGGGGTTGTCAGAAGATGCTTAGATACAAGGTAATCACAGAGGTAAAAAGTGTATTAATATAACTGTGTTGGTTGTGCAAAACTGGGGAATTGGTAATAAATGGATAATTTATCTTTTAAAACAATTAATAGTATATTATAGACTGTCCCTTTAAGTTTGCTTTTATATTATGACAAAGGATGTATTTTTATATATACTGTATATATAATTTTCTATATTTGTATATTGCATATGTATTATTGTATATTGTTGTCTTATTTTTGGGCATTATAGGATCATCTGTCTTTTGAAGATTGCTATAGAGATCTTATCTTCCAGTACTGCAAGAGTTAACAGATTTTCTCTGGGAAAAGTAATCAAATTCATTAGGATGTGCAGTTGTGCTGTACAATTATTTATTTCGTATGGCTATTTAAGACTAGCACACAGTGAAATATAGCTTCAATATCTGTAACAATGAAAATTATCACTAATGGAGCGACAAATACAGATTGATTGATTTTCAAATATTTTCCAAATACCGATATGTGTTTTAAAGGGACAGTAGCCACTGTCATTTTGTTAGCAAAATATCCATTGTTTTGCAGTTTCTATATTCCCTCTACTGACCCGTACTGAGACCAACTAAAGACTGAAATGCAGGAGGCCTGTGAAGCCTGCAGTGTGCTCTTTTGAGCTTCTTTTTTTTTAATACATAATTAAAGGGACACTGAACCCAAATTTTTTCTCCTGTGATTCAGATAGAGCATGCAATTTAAAGCAACTTTCTAATTTACTCATATTATCAATTTTTCTTCGTTCTCTTGCTATCTTTATTTGATAAGGAAGGCATCTAAGCTTTTTTTCGGATCAGTACTATGGACAGCAATTTTTTTATTGGTGGATTAATTTATCCACCAATCAGCAAGGACAACCCAGGTTGTTCACCAAAAATGGGCCGGAATCTAAACTTACATTCTTGCATTTCAAATAAAGATACCAAGAGACTGAAGAAAATTTGATAATAGGAGTAAATTAGAAAGTTGCTTAAAATTTCATGCTCTATCTGAATCACGGAACAAAAAAATTTGGGTTCAGTGTCCCTTTAAACATTTTATTTTAAATTGTCAAAATATTTACTGTTACTTAGGGTTGCCATATTGTCACTTAAAGGGAGGACACTTATGAAAAATACATGTCAGGGGCTGTTTAAAGAAATGTTTGAATAATGTTCCATTACAAGAAACATGTGTATTTTTTTATAATTTGCATAATGTACCATTATAAGAACTATATGTATTTTTTTATGTGCCCCCCCTTAAAGTGGCACTATGGCAACCCTATAAATACTTTGTTTCGTGTTAATTTTTTCACACACTAATACTTAATTGTTTTAAGCTCAATATGTTATTTATATGTTTGCTGTAATGATTTTAAGCCTTATATAAGTTACTGCCATTAATAATACACTTTATTTTAAGTATTTTAAGTATATTGTAGATCTATTGTTTTAACTTTGGTAAGTAAGGCCTCATTAGTTTTGTTTAGCAAGGATTGTAAAATAAATTTATTTGGCAGAGTAATTACAAAAGGTTATGTAGATACAGTTTTTTTTAATTGAAACCCAGTCCCTCCATGATGCAAATGTGAATTAGTGCCCTCTAGTGGGTTTTTTTCAGTATGCCCAAGGACATGAAATTCAGAAGCAAATTTTCATGATTTATATTATTCAGCATGATTTAGCAGGCAAAATATAAATAAAAGGAAAACTACTCTCTACTTCCTTCTATTATCAAATGTACTTTGTTCTTTTGGTGTCCTTTGCTGAAGAGCATACTCAGGTAGACTCAGAAATGTGCACTATATTACAGCAGTGAGTGCAATAATCATTGATGTGATTTATTTAATACTTAAAAGAACAGTTTACCCCAAAATATTCCCCACTTTAACTTGTTCCCAGGTATCTATTTTACCTGCTGCAGTATTTTAAATTGTGTACAAATAACTTCTTTGCCTTTGTATCAGCATTTGAAATAGCTGATTTTGCCTATGGTATCCCTACCTGTGCTGAAAGTTTTAACATTAATTATAAGCTATTGACAAGCCATATAATCAGAGGCAGCAGAAGACATTACACTCCGAGTAGGAAGTGGGAGAGAGAAAATTCTAAAATGTTAATTTTGAATTCTTGTTTTCTAAGTATTGTATAGACAGAGATAAGAAAGGGTAACATATTAGTAATATGATAAGGATGATTTACAAGTTCAGCCTATTTTGATAGGTTGTGTTTTCAAAGACCAAATCCAACTATTTAATTTACAAAAATAAACCTAAAGAAGGAAATTCTCATTCAATGTATATTATGCAGCAGGTATAACAATGAATTGGGAACATAGTAAGGGGAAACTAATTTTACAGCACACTGTCCCTTTAAGAACATACTGTTGATCATAAAAAAAAGACATTCTGGTCTAAATATTTTATGTTGTGATACAGAATGAATCAGTAGACAAAGCTGCCATCGAAGGACTTTTTTTTTTGGTGATATTCTTAAAACTGGAGTAAAAGTAGTATTTCCCGAGGGGCGGAGCCGACCATGGATTGAAATGGCCGCACAGAAGTGAAGCTCTGCAAATTTATAGACATAGGGGATAATACTTTATGTAGTAATAACCTGATTGCACGATACCACCAAAATAGTATGCGGTAACTCCGGGAACATTTCTAAACTGAAAGGAGGAAGGTAGAACTCGCCATAATAGCGTTTGAAAAAAGAAGCGCCAAAACCGCCATTATAGCTGCTGGGGAAAGTAAGCTGAAAGGAGAAAACACACTCAGCCGCTACAACTAGACACCAATGCGGTCCCAGTAGAGGCGAGTGCTCTTTGTCAGCTTGTACGGGACATTTGTAAACAAGTAAACCCTCCGATCAGCCGGACTTGTGAGCAGCGGACATTTTCACCCCAGCACATAAGAGGTGAGTGCTACGCAGACCACAGAGGGGAAAAATAAGGCGTACAAAGAGGGGTACTGCTCATTCGCTCCGTATTGAACAAGAGATCAGAGAGCTCCGGGCAGGGTGACAGATAAACTGCACCAACGACTTAAGCCTCCCCATTAGGCCGCACTTTCACCAGGGAGCACAGTGTACAAACGGCTGCCCAACCCACAGGACCGGCCTCTGACTGTTAACTACTAGCACACCGACGAATATACCCGCACTCGACTAGAACTTTGATAGCGAGCCGCAAGCAGAGCAGGGGAGTCTGTTCTTCACCCCACAATTAATATTATATTAACACACAGCGTTTGGAATCCCCATTAAACCTGAGAATCTGAAAAGGCAGAGAATCTGTTTATTGGTGCTAATTTAATCAGGGGTCATAATTTATGTATGCTCTGTGCCATTTGACCTCCTATTCATCCCCTAAAACCCGTACTAGGGGATGATGAGGCATATTTAAGTATTGTCACTGGGGTTATATGCCTAAGAATTAGCAGCTCAAGAGCAATAAGATAATGAACCTGTGTATCACAAAATACACGGGAAGTAATGCAGCATCACTTAGCTTTGCATGCAATAAAAATAAATAATCACTAAAAAAGGTTAAAAGCAAAGGAGACAAGCACAGCGTAAAAAAAAAAAGGAGGAAGAAAAAGAGAGCTAGAAATACAGTCTAATAGACCCTTAGAAGGATATCAATATGGCATCTAAAAGATCAGCAAAAAATTATAAAAATGCTAAAAACATCCCTAACAAGATGAATATGTTTTTTAAGACATCGCAAGCACTAATAGCAGAAGATGAGGATTCTGCTCAGACCCCAGAGGATACTGAAAACAGCCAGGAAATGGCTCTGGATGTCCCGCTCACAAGAGCTGACTTGAAAGATCTCCCTACAAAGGAGGACTTCTCCTCATTCTTTCAACAGGTTGGACGTATGATTAAAGAAGGATTGGCGGAGGTAAAGAAAGAGGTCAATGAGCTCGGTAACAGGGTGGAATACTTAGAAGAACAATCAGAAAGTCAGACTAACGACATGGACTTGATGAATAGAAAACTATTAGCTCAAGAATCTCAAATCTCTTTCTTGCAAGAAAAACTAGAGGATCTGGACAATAGAGGGAGGCAGAATATAAGGATCAGAGGTATCCCAGAACGAATTGCCCCAGAAAATCTGCTCTCCTCCCTCCAGGACTTGTTCAAGACCATACTGAAAGAACCAGAGTACACTGAAATCCCTTTGGACAGAGCACATAGGGCATTGCGCCCGCAACCAAAAGATGCCGACCCTCCAAGGGACGTAATTATAAAGTTTCACAAATTTCTTGATAAAGAAAAAATAATGAAAATGGCAAGACAACAACAATTAATAACCTTTCAAGGACACCAACTACAAATCTATTCCGACCTCAGCCCATTAACGCTACAAAACAGAAGCGAAACCCGATTCCTGACTCAGCATCTCCAAGACAATGGTATCTCCTAAAGGTGGGGTTTTCCTTTCAGTGTTAAGGTGTTGAAAAATAATCAAATGCATACATACAAATCCCTAGCAGATCTAGAAACCTTTTGCACCCAGTTGGATATACCACAACCAGAATCAGAATAATCCAGACCACTACAACAAAGACCTTGCTGGCAAACAGTTCAGCGAAAGAGGTTAAGAGTTCCGGCTAAAGCTAGTTCAACATCCACCCACACCGAAGAAATTAAGTGATTCAATTCCTATCAGGTTAGACAAAACCATGTTGGAATTCGAAGAAGCAAAATGGAACCTGGTCTGTATCTGCTTCTTGGATCGAGAGTCTGCATTCAGGTAATACAGTTCATTGTTTTATATGCACCATCATATAAGGCCTCTCCAGAGTGGAGAATAATTCTACTTAAAAGAGACTAGAGACAGACTGTGAGCTTGTTTGCCGTCCATTTGACTCTGGTCATATTTTGACCTCAATATATATAACACCACAAATGTGGGAGTTCGTGACTCTTAATTCAGAATTTTCCAGGCCAGAGTCAAGCATAATCAAAACAGAGACTTTGAATGTTGATTTTGGACTGTTCCTGTCTATTTAAGATAAAAGTTTACATATAGTTATTAAAGTTTATTGTATCTTTGGTTCATACATTTGGGGACCCATCTAAGAAAATATTGAGAATATATGTAAAAGATTAGAGAAGGTCTTTTAGCCTTTAATTATCCATATGACTTTGGAACATTTCATTTAAAAACTAGGCAGTAATATGAATAGTGGTCTTCGATGCTTCCACATTTAATAAATAAAACATATTATATATAACATAATAAAAAAGGAAAAAAAAAGAAATAAAAATAAAAAAAAATTTTTTTATAAATTGATAACGAAAAAGGACAGGCCGAGACAGACCCAAAAAAAATAGTGAATGTTTTTGGGGATTATTACACTAAACTGTATAACATTACAAAACAATTGGATACTAGCAATCTAGATGCACTTGGTCGGTACTTAGAAACTGTCGACACTCCTAAAATTTCAACACAAGCTGCAGATATTCTAGATTCACCCTTCACCTTGAAGGAAATAATAGATGCTATTGAGGCCTTACCTAATAACAAAAGTCTGGGCCCGGATGGCTACTCCAATGATTATTATAAGATGTACAAATCTTTAATAGCCCCCCAATTATTGAAGGCATTCCAACAC
Organism: Bombina bombina; assembly: GCF_027579735.1. Lineage (NCBI taxonomy): Eukaryota > Metazoa > Chordata > Amphibia > Anura > Bombinatoridae > Bombina > Bombina bombina. Next base: position 159,760,168 of record NC_069499.1, on the reverse strand, counting down.
ATTGATGAGTCAGGATGTTTTCCTGCGGAATGCTTAGAAGCTTACATCTCGGTGTTACCAAAGCCAAACAAACCGGTTAATCTTCCCGGTAATTACAGACCCATTTCTCTGCTCAACACGGACCTGAAGTTGTTTGCAAAAATTTTGGCAGGGCGCATTAATAAAATACTACCCCAAATTGTACACCTTGATCAAGCTGGTTTTGTCCCAGGGAGGGAAGCGAGAGACAACACCATCAGAACACTACAACTAATTGACTATGCTAAAATTCATAAAGTAGGGATGGTGATTGTCTCCGCTGACGCAGAGAAAGCGTTTGATCACTTAGACTGGAGATTTTTGCAAGCAGTCTTGCGTAAGATGGGATTCGGTGAAACCATCATTACCAGAATCTTCAGCTTGTACCAAAGCTCATCGGCTAAGGTGAAAGCAAACAATATACTATCAAATGCATCTTTTATTCAAAATGGCACCCGCCAGGGATGTCCTCTATCACCTCTTCTGTTTGTGTTGAGCATGGAGATACTAGCCCATAGAATCAGGCAAAATAAGTTGATATCGGGTATTTAAATAGGGCAAGACGATTATAAATTGACACTTTATGCGGACAATGTGTTACTCACATTGACTAAACCCACTGAGTCAATAACTGAAGTCTTGAGAGAATTTAAGGAATTCGGATTGTTTTCCAACTTCCTAATAAATGCTCAAAAATCCGAGATTTTAAACATCTCTGTCCCACATGCTGAATATGCCGATCTATTACAGATATGTCCATTTAGCCCTCAAAAAAAAGCCATTAAATATTTAGGTATTTATTTAACCCCTAAGCCTAATATATTGTTTGAATGGAATTACCAAAACCTATATAGAGAATTAAATAAAGAGCTAAATGGGTGGAGAGATAAATCAATTTCATGGTGGGGACGCATCCAAGCGGTGAAAATGACCATACTACCTAGAATTCTTTATGTCCTCCAGACGGTGCCGATTTCCCTGACTAATGCTTTTCGTATAATGCTTCTAAAATTGATAAATTAATTTATTTGGGGTAAAATCAAACCTAGAATCATTAAAAATACAATGTATCGTTCCACACAGAACGGAGGTCTAGGACTTCCAAATTTAGCAATATACTATAAGGTGACTTGTTTACAAAGAATATTGGATTGGCATCGTAATGGAGGCAGTAAGGCATGGGTAGCACTAGACTCGCATATTTTAAAAACTCCAACCCCAGGAGTGTTATGTTGGGTAGATAGGAAAAGCCGACCACCCTGGCTTAAGTCTTTCCCACTATATCGGCATGTTTTCGAGATGTGGGATAGTATAATAGCAAATGATCATAGAATCTCCTCCCTGAGATCCCCTATGTCCCCAGCTTCACCTAACTCTGAGCTACACGGAGGTTTAGAACAAAAATTGAACACACAGCACAATTGGGAGATAGGATTCACGGCTCCCATATATAAATTTCTAAGCGGTAACAAACTCAAACAGAGAACTGATTTGGGCGAGATATTAGGGGGGGCCTTCTCAAAATGGCTGAAGTATTACCAACTTGGCCACTATCTGGCCACGTCACCGGATAGGGGACAAGTGACTAGACAACCTACTTCATTTGAACAACAATGCTTACAAGATCAACCTTTAAGGCATTCCTTATCATGGGCAAAAAAGGCACTATTATGTGGGGAAATGACTGAAACTCCTAACTATATTGACAGATGGCATAGGGAATTGGGTAGTGAATTATCTGATAGGGAGTGGAGTAGGATCATGTATAACACAAAAAGATCTTCTGTATCAGCCAAGTCATTGGAGTTAAACTTCAAAGTCCTGACGAGGTGGTATCTCACCCCGGTTAGGATTAAGGCGATTTATCCGTCAGCTTCGGATATGTGCTGGAGAGGTTGCGGTAGCAAAGGCTCTATGACTCACATTTGGTGGGCATGTAACAAAATACAACCCTTCTGGTCAAGAATAGGGGAGTATATTAAAAACATCAGTAATCTAGATAGGGACTACCAAATCCAACCCACCACGGCTCTGCTGAACTTACTCCCACGGTGTAAGTGTAAGATACGTCGGAAACTAGTACAGTTAGCCTTAAATACTGCAAAATCCCTGATAGCCGCCAACTGGAAATCACAAACAATTCCCACATATCAGGCATGGGAGACACTGATGGACCATACAATCCGTTTGGAGGAATATGGCTATTTCATTAGAAAAGATATGGAAACATTCCATAATATACAATTTTATTGGGAAACACGATTGCACACACATTAATTGCCATCTTCGCATAACCAGATCACTTGAGGCACATTGGGGGGGTGGGTTTAATTCAAATCTTGCAGTTACCTAAACAGAAATGAAAAACCCTTAGATGTACATGGGCGTTGTTGATATAGAACTTAAGTTTACAAAGTGACCAACTTTTGTTTTGTTTTGTTTCTTTGTTTTGTTTCCTTGTTAAGTGTTGATTAATGTTGTTTACTAATACAACAATTATATTCATAAAAGCTGGATGATAAGTTTTCAGAATACGAGAAATCAGTATAGCTTTTGTTAAAGTCGCTCAAACTACGACCTATGTGATTTTTTTTTGATGCATTAATCTGTATTGCTTTATTTCATCCAATAAACATTTAAAACTTAAAAAAAAAAAAAAAGTAGTATTTCCCTCAGAAGTATCACTTCCCAACAGCAACACACATGGATATTTTAGTGGAAAGTGCAGATATCTTTAGAATGACTTACCATTAGCCAGCTGACAAAAGCAAATATCACCCCCCACAAATTATCTGATATCTTTTCATAATGGGTGAAATAAAATTTAATCTGAACTTCAAATAGTAGTAGTTTTTTTTTTTTTTCTGACAGATTTTAAAGTTATAAATAAAAAGAGAGAAGCGCTCAACCTGGGAACAAACAATAATAGCTTGTTCTATGGCTAGTTACCACCCAAGATGCAGCCTCTTTTTGCTCAATATGTGCCTTTCACAGAGAAGAAAGTCTCCCTAAGTGTCATGAGAGTTTAAATTTGATTTGAGTGTCTATTTAAAGGTGACCTAAAACCCACACTTTTTTTTCATGATTCATATAGAGCATGCAATTTTAAACATCTCTTCAATTTACTTCAATTAAAGGGACAGTCTACAATATAATTTGTATTGCTTTAAAAGATACATAATCCCTTTTATTACCCATTCCACAGTTTTGCATAACCAACAGTTATTTTAATTTACTTTTTACCTCTATTGACTTGCATTTAGTACTGTGTTGTGCAAAATCTTAAAGGGACAGTCAACACCAGAATTTTTGTTGTTTTAAAAGATGGATAATCCCTTAATTACTAATTCCCCAGTTTTGCATAACCAACAGTTATAATCACTGCAGTGATCAAGCGTGGAGTATTACACGAAACATGTCTGCAGTCTTTTTGCTGTGACCCTGACCTCATGCTGATGGAGTTTAGGCACCTTTTTGCTTTTATCGTGTGCCCCAAATAAAGCCTCAACTTTTTTATCTTTACTGCGGTTGGTGACCTGGTTTTCTTTTCACTGGATATTTTTATTGCTTGCCACTACTTACACCAGGGAAGCCCTGAAGTAAGTTTGGATCTCTCTGACTGCAGTGTGCGCCGGAAACGGAGGCGCGTCTAACTGGGCTCCAGGTGTAACAGCCCGATAGTTCAACTGAGTGCCTACGCTGAAGAAAACGCAGCTTGCAAGCACGGAGCCCCACGATTGGTAAGCGCCACCTTTCCTTTGTTGTTTGTTTACAGTAATAATTATACACGTTTTACCTCTGTAATTAGCTTGTATCTAAGCCTCAGCAGACTGCCCCTTTATTTCAGTTCTTTTGACAGACTTGCATTTTAGCCAATCAGAGCTGTCTCCATGGTAAATTCACGTGCATGAGCTCAATGTTATCTATATGAAACACGTGAACTAATGCCCTCTAGTGGTGAAAAACTATCAAAATGCATTTAGATTAGAGGCGGCCTTCAAGGTTTTAGAAATTAGCATATGAACCTCCTAGGTTTAGCATTCAACTAAGAGTACCAAGAGAACAAAGCAAAATTGGTGATAAAAGTAAATTGGAAAGTTGTTTAAAATTACATGCCCTATTTGAAACATGAAAGTTTTTATTACCTTGACTGTCCCTTTAAATAACTCCCAGGGCTTGAACACAATGTTATCTATATGGCCGACATGAACTAGCAGTCTCCTGTTGTGAAAAGATAATACAAAAGCATGTGATAAGAGGCTGTCTTTAGTGGCTTAGAAACAGGCAGAAATTTAGAGGTTTAAATGTTATAAAGTATATTAATATAACAATATTGGTTGTGCAAAGCTAGGGAATGGTTAGTAAAGGCATAAACTCTCTATTTAAACAATAATTTTAGTGTACACTGTCCCTTTAAGTAATTTGCTTTATTCTCTTAGTATCCTTGTTGGAAAGCATACCTAGGTAGTTATAGTAGCAACAAGAGCAAGTTGCTGATTGGTGGCTGCACATATATGCCTCTTGTATCCAATGGATCTAAACTAGACTCAGAGGAACTTAAAACTGAAGTTTAATTGTGCAACAAGGTAAAAACAATACTGGTGTAATTTCGGCCAATAGACTGCGCTCCTTAAAAAAAACAAAAAAACATGCGTTTCTTGCCTAAGCCAAAAGAACTTGATTAGGGTTAACATCTTCTTCTATTGAGTCCTTTTTTATTGCCATCAATAATTGTGAGCTTAACCCCGTGTTTCAAGTAAATTCCACATAATGTATATAATGTCTCACATTATACATGTATCTTGGCCTTCCTAGACTAATACTTAAAGGGACAGTAAACACCAGAATTTTTGTTGTTTAAAAATGTAGATAATCCCTTTATTACCCATTCCCCAGTTTTGCATAACCAACACAGTTATAATAATACACTTTATAACTCTGTAATTATCTTATATCAAAGCCTCTGCAAACTGCCCCCTTATTTCAGACTTGCATTTTTAGCCAATCAGTGCTGACTCCTAGGAGCTTCACATGCCTGAGCTCAATGTTATCTATGTGAAACACATGAACTAACGCCCTCTAGTGGTGAAAAACTGTCAAAATGCTTTCAGATTAGAGGCGGCCTTCAAGGTCTAAGAAATTAGCATATGAACCTCCTAGGTTTAGCTTTGAACTAAGAATACCAAGAGAACAAAGCAAAATTGGTAATAAAAGTAAAAGTTGTGTCCACAACAGGATGGATAGAAGTAGTTCCCTCTCTAGATTATTATGTTTAGTGATGGCTTTTTATACCACACCAGGTTATGCTAATATTTCTGCCCTGGGTTACTGGAAGTTCCTGTGTCCAAGAGGCAAATCTGTTATCACAGGGGCTCAGGCTTGCAGGCAGTAGCTTCTAGCTGTGCTGAGGGTCCTTCCTTTGGGTGCCATCATTTTCCCCCGGTTTAGGACCCACGGGTAAAGTTCAGATGTGTGCATGAGCACACTTTACATATGGTAATGTTTTCGGAAGGGCTCAGAGAGGAGCGTGCAGTGTTACAAGCGTTTGTGCTGCAGTATATATTGGTTTTGTGAAAAGCCTGGATTGCTGTATGTCCTGAATAGTGTATGACTGCACCTTTTCACATATTCATTGATTATATGATTTTGGAAGGAAGTTTGTTTCTTCTTTGATGCCCCAGATGCAGACAGCATGGATTCTAAGGTATGAAAATGAGCTATGCTCAGGGAATTTCTATACTATATACGTTTATACAAAGTAAGGATTTTGTAAGTCATATTACAATACTCGAGATATGGCTTTGTGTCTTATTTTATCACAAAAAGCATGTCTTTGCAGATGCTCTAACGACATAGGCGTGTTCATACTATGTCTTTGCAGGTGCTCTAACGACATAGGCGTGTTCATACTATGTCTTTGCAGATGCTCTAACGACATAGGCGTGTTCATACTATGTCTTTGCAGATGCTCTAACGACATAGGCGTGTTCATACTATGTCTTTGCAGGTGCTCTAACGACATAGGCGTGTTCATACTATGTCTTTGCAGGTGCTCTAACGACATAGGCGTGTTCATACTATGTCTTTGCAGGTGCTCTAACGACATAGGCGTGTTCATACTATGTCTTTGCAGGTGCTCTAGCGACATAGGCGTGTTCATACTATGTCTTTGCAGGTGCTCTAACGACATAGGCGTGTTCATACTATGTCTTTGCAGATGCTCTAACGACATAGGCGTGTTCATACTATGTCTTTGCAGGTGCTCTAACGACATAGGCGTATACATACTATGTCTTTGCAGGTGCTCTAGCGACATAGGCGTCTTCATACTATGTCTTTGCAGGTGCTCTAACGACATAGGCGTGTTCATACTAGGTCTTTGCAGGTGCTCTAACGACATAGGCGTGTTCATACTATGTCTTTGCAGGTGCTCTAACGACATAGGCGTGTTCATACTATGTCTTTGCAGGTGCTCTAACGACATAGGCGTGTTCATACTATGTCTTTGCAGGTGCTCTAACGACATAGGCGTGTTCATACTATGTCTTTGCAGGTGCTCTAACGACATAGGCGTGTTCATACTATGTCTTTGCAAGTGCTCTAACGACATAGGCGTATTCATACTATGTCTTTGCAGGTGCTCTAACGACATAGGCGTGTTCATACTATGTCTTTGCAGGTGCTCTAACGACATAGGCGTGTTCATACTATGTCTTTGCAGGTGCTCTAACGACATAGGCGTATTCATACTATGTCTTTGCAGGTGCTCTAACGACATAGGCGTATTCATACTATGTCTTTGCAGGTGCTTTAACGACATAGGCGTGTTCATACTATGTCTTTGCAGGTGCTCTAACGACATAGGCGTGTTCATACTATGTCTTTGCAGGTGCTCTAACGACATAGGCGTATTCATACTATGTCTTTGCAGGTGCTCTAACGACATAGGCTTATTCATACTATGTCTTTGCAGGTGCTCTAACGACATAGGCGTGTTCATACTATGTCTTTGCAGGTGCTCTAACGACATAGGCGTGTTCATACTATGTCTTTGCAGGTGCTCTAACGACATAGGCGTGTTCATACTATGTCTTTGCAGGTGCTCTAACGACATAGGTGTATTCATACTATGTCTTTGCAAGTGTTTGTACTACATAGGCAAATAGTATACTAAAAAAGAAACTTTTTATACGTTTTAGTGATATTGTTGTATCTGTTTCTCCGACAACTATCATTAGATTAAGTTACATGGTGGATTGAAACATAAAAGGCAAAGGGTATATCTTCGTGAAGAAAAAAAAAATAGTGATGTGTAAGTGAACAACTTAAGTGGGCTAAAGAAATCTGATGAAATAAAATAAAATAACCCAGAGTTCTGGTGTAAAGGTGCATAAACTTAGATGTTAAATACAAAAACAAAGATGCCTCATTTTGAAGCATTCTAAAATTGTGTATACTAAATATTGGGTATTGAATTTTAAATATTAATTTTTAATTTTTAGTTTTTATTTTTTGATTTTTGCCATGATTGAATCATAAAGTTAATTTGAAAATCAGTTCATAATTTTCAATTGCTATGTTATTGTCCTTTATTCTTATGCTTTTTATGTTATCTATAGAAATGGCATTATAAAGTACAAAAAAACAACAGGTGCTTTTGAGCACATGTGAAAAATAGGAAAATCTGTGAATTTAAAAATAACTAATACTTGTAAAAGTATTACAAGTATTATAATAAAAGTATTACAAGTATTATAATAAAAGTATTACAAGTATTATAATAAAAGTATTACAAGTATTATAATAAAAGTATTACAAGTATTATAATAAAAGTATTTACAAGTATTAGTTATTTTTAAATTCACAGATTTTCCTATTTTTCACATGTGCTCAAAAGCACCTGTAGTTTTTTGTACTTTCACTTTGATTTTTGCCAGTTTCTATCTAATATGTTATAATGCCATTTCTATAGATAACATAAAAAGCATAAGAATAAAGGACAATAACATAGCAATTGAAAATTATGAACTGATTTTCAAATTAACTTTATGATTCAATCATGGCAAAAATAAAAAACTAAAAATTAATATTTAAAATTCAATACTCAATATTTAGTATACACAATTTTAGAATGCTTCAAAATGAGGCATCTTTGTTTTTGTATTTAACATCTAAGTTTATGCACCTTTACACCAGAACTCTGGGTTATTTTATTTTATTTCATCAGATTTCTTTAGCCCACTTAAGTTGTTCACTTACACATCACTATTTTTTTTTTCTTCACGAAGATATACCCTTTGCCTTTTATGTTTCAATCCACCATGTAACTTAATATAATGATAGTTGTCGGAGAAACAGATACAACAATATCACTAAAACGTATAAAAAGTTTCTTTTTTAGTTGTCTCCGATTTCCCGTTGTCTGCTATATAATAATAACCTTGGCACTAAGACAGTTCACATGTATATTACCAACATTACAGAAGCTATGTATGAGATTTTATTTGAAATTGAAATTTTGATACTAGAATTATCTCACATTTCCTCTGAGAGTCCGCAGTACATTGCTATAACAATAACTTCAGATTTTTTATTTTATATTTTTTATTTTATTTTCAGCTTATTTTTACAGTATTTTGTTTTTTGTCTGCTTATGGAGCAATCCTATTATATCATCTTATGAACAGGGAACTGATATATCCAACAATATGCCTCCACGGTTACCAGTCTTTTATATTGTATTCCTTAAAGTAATTTATATTGATACAAGATTCATATACATTGAATACTTAGAATCCAATATTGACTTACGCCTAACCCTTTAAAAGGGTTTTTGCTTCAGCCCGGCATTAATCCGTTCCCACAAACAGCAGCAGCTGTCCCTTTAATTAAAATACACAGGTGCTCCCATTGTGACGTAGGCAGGCAAGCCTTTTTAAGTTGTTTACTGTATGTACTAGTTAAGTCCCTGACGAAGTGCCTCCGGGCAGGAAATGCGTCGGACGTTTGCTATTGTTTCAGTGTACCCCTGAGTTTGTTTGACACCCTGTTAATGATCTTACAATAAAGTCTTCATTTTTACTTGCACAAAATCCTGCGGCTGCAATCTGTCCCATCAAGGGTAATCTTTATTGCTTAGTATACATACTATGTCTTTGCAAGTGTTTGTACTACATAGGCATATAGTATACATACTATGTCTTTGCAGGTGCTTTAACGACATAGGCGTATACATACTATGTCTTTGCAAGTATTTGTACTACATAGGCATATACATACTATGTCTTTGCAAGTGTTTGTACTACATAGGCATATAGTATACATAGTATGTCTTTGCAGGTGCTCTAATGACATTCATACTATGTCTTTGCAAGTGTTTGTACTACATAGGCAAATACATACTATGTCTTTGCAAGTATTTGTACTACATAGGTGTATACATACTATGTCTTTGCAAGTGTTTGTACTACATAGGCGTATACATACTATGTCTTTGCAAGTGTTTGTACTACATAGGCATATAGTATACATAGTATGTCTTTGCAGGTGCTCTAACGACATAGGCGTATTCATACTATGTCTTTGCAAGTGTTTGTACTACATAGGCATATAGTATACATACTATGTCTTTGCAAGTGTTTGTACTACATAGGCATATAGTATACATACTATGTCTTTGCAAGTGTTTGTACTACATAGGCATATAGTATACATACTATGTCTTTGCAGGTGCTCTAACGACATAGGCGTATACATACTATGTCTTTGCAAGTGTTTGTACTACATAGGCATATAGTATACATACTATGTCTTTGCAAGTGTTTGTACTACATAGGCATATAGTATACATACTATGTCTTTGCAGGTGCTCTAACGACATAGGCGTATACATACTATGTCTTTGCAAGTATTTGTACTACATAGGCGTATACATACTATGTCTTTGCAAGTGTTTGTACTACATAGGCATATAGTATACATAGTAGTCTTTGCAGGTGCTCTAATGACCTTCATACTATGTCTTTGCAAGTGTTTGTACTACATAGGCAAATACATACTATGTCTTTGCAAGTGTTTGTACTACATAGGCGTATACATACTATGTCTTTGCAAGTGTTTGCACTACATAGGCGTATACATACTATGTCTTTGCAAGTGCTCTTACTATAGACATATACAACTAATCATCACAGCTAAAATAAATAAATAAAAAAACATAATTTATGTAAGAACTTACCTGATAAATTCATTTCTTTCATATTAGCAAGAGTCCATGAGCTAGTGACGTATGGGATATACATTCCTACCAGGAGGGGCAAAGTTTCCCAAACCTTAAAATGCCTATAAATACACCCCTCACCACACCCACAAATCAGTTTAACGAATAGCCAAGAAGTGGGGTGATAAGAAAAAAGTGCGAAAGCATATAAAATAAGGAATTGGAATAATTGTGCTTTATACAAAAAAATCATAACCACCACAAAAAGGGTGGGCCTCATGGACTCTTGCTAATATGAAAGAAATGAATTTATCAGGTAAGTTCTTACATAAATTATGTTTTCTTTCATGTAATTAGCAAGAGTCCATGAGCTAGTGACGTATGGGATAATGACTACCCAAGATGTGGATCTTTCCACGCAAGAGTCACTAGAGAGGGAGGGATAAAATAAAGACAGCCAATTCCTGCTGAAAATAATCCACACCCAAAATAAAGTTTAATGAAAACATAAGCAGAAGATTCAAACTGAAACCTCTGCCTGAAGTACTTTTCTACCAATAACTGCTTCAGAAGAAGAAAACACATCAAAATGGTAGAATTTAGTAAAAGTATGCAAAGAGGACCAAGTTGCTGCTTTGCAAATCTGATCAACCGAAGCTTCATTCCTAAACGCCCAGGAAGTAGAAACTGACCTAGTAGAATGAGCTGTAATCCTTTGAGGCGGAGTTTTACCCGACTCGACATAGGCATGATGAATTAAAGATTTCAACCAAGATGCCAAAGAAATGGCAGAAGCTTTCTGGCTTTTTCTAGAACCAGAAAAGATGAAAAATAGACTAGAAGTCTTTCAGAAAGACTTAGTAGCTTCAACATAATATTACAAAGCTCTAACAACATCCAAAGAATGCAATGATTTCTCCTTAGAATTCTTAGCATTAGGACATAATGAAGGAACCACAATTTCTCTACTAATGTTGTTAGAATACACAACCTTAGGAAAAAATTCAAAAGAAGTTCGCAACACCGCCTTATCCTGATGAAAAATCAGAAAAGGAGACTCACAAGAAAGAGCAGATAATTCAGAGACTCTTCTGGCAGAAGAGATGGCCAAAAGAAACAAAACTTTCCAAGAAAGAAGTTTAATGTCCAAATGAATGCATGGGTTCAAAAGGAGGAGCTAGAAGAGCCCCCAGAACCAAATTCAAACTCCAAGGAGGAGAAATTGACTGAATGACAGGTTTTATACGAACCAAGTCTTGTACAAAACAATGAATATCAGGAAGATTAGCAATCTTTCTGTGAAAAAGAACAGAAAGGGCAGAGATTTGTCCTGTCAAGGAACTTGCGGACAAACCTTTATCTAAACCATCCTGAAGAAACTGTAAAAAAATTCTCGGAATTCTAAAAGAATGCCAGGAAAAATGATGAGAAGACACTAAGAAATATAAGTCTTCCAGACTCTATAATATATCTCTCTAGATACAGATTTACGAGCCTGTAACATAGTATTAATCACAGAGTCAGAGAAACCTCTTTGACCAAGAATCAAGCGTTCAATCTCCATACCCTTAAATTTAAAGATTTGAGATCCTGATGGAAAAAAGGACCTTGCGACAGAAGGTCTGGTCTTAACGGAAGAGCCCACGGTTGGCAAGAGGCCATCCGAAAAAGAATCCGTCCATGCTGGAGCTACCAGCAGAACAAACGAGCATTCCTTCAGAATCTTGGAGATTACTCTTGGAAGAAGAACTAAAGGCGGAGAGATATAGGCAGGATGATACTTCCAAGGAAGTGATAATGCATTCACTGCCTCCGCCTGAGGATCCCGGGGTCTGAACAGATACCTGGGAAGTTTCTTGTTTAGATGAGAAACCATCAGATCTATTTCTGGAAGTTCCCACATTTGAACAATCTGAAGAAATACCTCTGGGTGAAGAGACCATTCGCCCGGATACAATGTTTGACGACTGAGATAATCCGCTTCCTAATTGTCTATACCTGGGAAATGAACCGCAGAGATTAGACAGGAGCTGGATTCCGCCCAAACCAGAATTCGAGATACTTCTTTCATAGCCAGAGGACTGTGAGTCCCTCCTTGATGATTGATGTATGCCACAGTTGTGACATTGTCTGTCTGAAAACAAATGAACGACTCTCTCTTCAGAAGAGGCCAAGACTAAAGAGCTCTGAAAATTGCACGGAGTTCCAAAATATTGATCGGTAATCTCACCTCCTGAGATTCCCAAACCCCTTGTGCCGTCAGAGACCCCCACACAGCTCCCCAACCTGTAAGACTTGCATCTGTTGAAATTACAGTCCAGGTCGGAAGAACAAAAGAAGCCCCCTGATCTGTCCACCACGTCAGAGAGTGTCGTACAATCGGTTTTAAAGATATTAATTGAGATATCTTTGTGTAATCCCTGCACCATTGGTTCAGCATACAGAGCTGAAGAGGTCGCATATGAAAATGAGCAAAGGAGATCGTGTCCGATGCAGCAGTCATAAGACCTAAAATTTCCATGCATAAGGCTACCAAAGGGAATGATTGTGACTGAAGGTTTTGACAAGCTGATATCAATGTTAGACTTCTCTTGTCTGACAAAGACAGAGTCATAGACACTGAATCTACCTGGAAACCTAAAAAGGTTACCCTTGTCTGAGGAATCAATGAACTTTTTGGTAAATTGATCCTCCAACCATGATCTTGAAGAAACAACACAAGTCGATTTGTATGAGATTCTGTTAAATGTGAAGACTGAGCAAGTACCAAGATATCGTCCAAATAAGGAAATACCAATACCCTGTTCTCTGAATACAGACAGAAAGGCACCGAGAACCTTTGTAAAAATTCTTGGAGCTGATGCTAAGCCAAACGGTAGAGCCACAAAACTGGTAATGCTTGTCTAAAAAAGAGAATCTCAGAAACTAAAAGTGATCTGGATGAATCGGAATATGCAGATATGCATCCTGTAAATCTATTGTAGACATATAATGCCCTTGCTGAACAAAAGGCAGGATAGTCCTTACAGCTACCATCTTGAATGTTGGTATCCTTACATAACGATTCAATATTGATAGATCCGGAACTGGTCTGAAGGAATTGACCTTCTTTGGTACAATGAAGAGATAGAATAAAACCCCAGCCCCTGTTCCAGAACTGGAACTGGCATAATTACTCCAGCCAACTCTAGATCTGAAACACATTTCAGAAATGCTTGAGCCTTTGCTGGGTTTACTGGGACACGGGAAAGAAAAAAATCTCTTTGCAGGAGGCCTTAACTTTAAGCCAATTCTGTACCCTTCTGAAACAATGTTCTGAAACCAGAGATTGTGAACGGAATTGATCCAAATTTCTTTGAAAAGAACGTAAACTGCCCCATACCAGCTGAGCTGGAATGAGGGCCGCACCTTCATGGGGACTTAGGAGCTGGCTTTGGGTTTCTATAAGGCTTGGATATATTCCAAAGTGAAGAAGGTTTCCAAACTGATACCGCTCCTGAGGATGAAGGATCAGGCTTTTGTTCCTTGTTGTGATGAAAGGAACGAAAACAATTATTAGACCTAAATTTACCTCAGATTTTTTATCCTGTGGTAAAAAAGTTCCCTTCCTTCCAGTAACAGTTGAGATAAAAGAATCCAACTGAGAACCGAATAATTGATTACCCTGGAAAGAAAGGGATAGCAAAGTTGACTTAGAAGACATATCAGCATTCCAAGTTTTAAGCCATAAAGCTCTTCTAGCTAAAATAGTTAGAGACATATACCTGACATCAATTCTAATGATATCAAAGATGGCATCACAAATAAAATAATTAGCATGTTATAGAATAATAATGCTATGAGAATTATGATCTGTTACTTGTTGCGCTAAAGCTTCTAACCAAAAAGTTGAAGCTGCAGCAACATCCGCTAAAAATATAGCAGGAGTAGAGACAGCCCCATTAACCTTAGGGATTTTGTCCCAAACTCTAATCTGTCAGATGGCACAGGATATAATTGCTTAAAACGTTTTAAAAGGAGTAAATGAATTACCCAAATTATTCCATTCCCTGGAAATTACTTCAGAAATAGCATCAGGGACAGGAAACACTTCTGGAATAACTACAGGAGATTTAAAAACCTTATTTAAACGTTTAGTTTTAGTATCAAGAGGACCAGAATCCTCTATTTCTAATGCAATTAATACTTCTTTAAATAAAGAACAAATAAATTCCATCTTGAACAAATACAAAGATTTATCAGCATCAACCTCTGAGACAGAAACCTCTGAACCAGAAGAACCATTATCAGTATCAGAATGATGATGTTCATTTAAAAATTCATCTGAAAAAAGAGAAGTTTTAAAAGACTTTTATGTATACTAGAAGGAGAAATAACAGACATAGCCTTCTTAATGGATTTAGAAACAAAATCTCTTATGTTATCAGGAACACTCTGAGTATTAGATGTTGACGGAACAGCAACAGGTAATGTAACAGTACTAAAGGAAATTTTATCTGCATTAACAAGTTTGTCATAACATTTAATACAAACAACAGCTGAAGGAACAGATACCAAAAGTGATACACTTAGCTTTGGTAGCTCCAGCACCGGGCAGCGATTTTCCTGAAGTATCTTCTGACTCAGTTGCAACGTGGAACATCTTGCGATATGTAATAGAAAAAACAACATATAAAGCAAAATTGATCAAATTCCTTAAATGACAGTTTCAGGAATGGGAAAAAAATGCCAGTGAACAAGCTTCTAGCAACCAGAAGCAATAAATAATGAGACTTAAATAATGTGGAGACAAAAGTGACGCCCATATTTTTTTAGAGCCAAATAAGACGCCCACATTATTTGGCGCCTAAATGCTTTTGGCGCCAAAAATGACGCCACATCCGGAACGCCGACACTTTTGACGCAAAAGAACGTCAAAAAATGACGCAACTTCCGGCGACACGTATGACGCCGGAAACAGAAAAAAATTTTGCGCCAAAAAAGTCTGCGCCAAGAATGACGCAATAAAATGAAGCATTTTCAGCCCCCGCGAGCCTAACGGCCCACAGGGAAAAAGTCAAATTTTTTAAGGTAAGAAAAAATGATTGATTCAAATGCATTATCCCAAATATGAAACTGACTGTCTGAAAATAAGGAATGTTGAACATCCTGAGTCAAGGCAAATAAATGTTTGAATACATATATTTAGAACTTTATAAAAAAAGTGCCCAACCATAGCTTAGAGTGTCACAGAAAATAAGACTTACTTACACCAGGACACTCATCTACATGTTTGTAGAAAGCCAAACCAGTACTGAAACGAAAATCAGCAGAGGTAATGGTATATATATATAAGAGTATATCGTCGATCTGAAAAGGGAGGTAAGAGATGAATCTCTACGACCGATAACAGAGAACCTATGAAATAGACCCCGTAGAAGGAGATCATTGCATTCAAATAGGCAATACTCTCCTCACATCCCTCTGACATTCACTGCACGCTGAGAGGAAAACCGGGCTCCAACCTGATGCGGAGCGCATATCAACGTAGAATCTAGCACAAACTTACTTCACCACCTCCATAGGAGGCAAAGTTTGTAAAACTGATTTGTGGGTGTGGTGAGGGGTGTATTTATAGGCATTTTAAGGTTTGGGAAACTTTGCCCCTCCTGGTAGGAATGTATATCCCATACGTCACTAGCTCATGGACTCTTGCTAATTACATGAAAGAAAAGACGATAAAGGTTTCTGCACATCTTAACCTGCATATAGCTAAGATAGACATTTAAATATTCAGGATACTGGAACTTAGTTTATATATGAAGATTGTTTTTGGCTGCTCTTAAAAGGGTTCCTGAACAGAACCGAATGTCTTATTACCTTCTACAGCTAGCAAGATTGCTATTGGTCTTAGCAGGAGAGAGTCGCAAATAAAATAGCATGGAGCCTCTATTCTTCAAGTAAGATTTGGTAGTGCAGAGAAAACCTGCCCTGTCTGATGGTTTTCAGCCTAGGTCACTGCTGTGAACTCTGGCAGAAAATTCTCCAGAATAATTTCATGTTCTGATGTAGGACATTGATGATGTGTTTTGGTATTTACAAGAGTAAAATCTTGTTTCTTGAAGTTTACTATTCAGTCCTTACAAGGCTTACACTATGGCAAATACTTGAGCATCTATATGTTTACCTGATAAATTCCTCTCTTTCTTGGTGGTGAGTCGACAACATTCCTTAGTGTTGGGAATGCATCAACTGGCGAGCAGGAGGAAACAAAGACACCCTACAGTAAAAGTTTTAATATCCCTCCTTCTTCCTGTTCCCTCCCAGTATTTTGTATAGCCAAGTAAAGGAGGAGGAAGAAGAAAGAATGATAGTAGGGTTAAGAGGTGCCAACTAGAACCACCACCATTAGTAAAATTAGGCAGGTTCCTGGACTCTCGCCACTAAGAAAGAAAGGAATTTATCAGGTAAGCATAAATGCAACTATTTACCAAAAACTTTGAAAGACCTTCCTTCCAAAGCTGCTTCGCCGAGGCAAATGCATTAAATGGAAATTTTTAATGAACGTATGCGAAGAAACCAATGTAATGCCTGCAAATTTGCTCTACTAACTCCTTATTTATGAAGGTCCAAGAGTAGAGACAAAACGAGTTGAAAGAGCTAAAATAGGTAGCGACGGCAAGGTAAACCTTGTCAAACTAACTTTGTAATGTGACCCTTTTTGATTCTGACATTTACCTGAAAGCACAAAAAACCTGGAAAAATAACAAAAGTGCTTAGCAGCCTATCAGGACCCTGACCACATCCAGATCTTTGATAGTAATATAATGATTGTTATTGGGGCCCTTTTTCCCATTTTGATAACATTGCACTGTAAAAGTGGGCCTGATTCTAAGGAGGTTATGTATTTACATCCTTAAATTGTAGTATATTTACACAGACCCAGTAGAGGTTTCTGGTATGTGCCCACCGATTTAGTGTAGTTTACTTTCCTGACTCTGGTTAGTCAAGTGTATTGGTTGTACTTACATTATTTACCTTTATATTTACGTGTATACTATGCAGTATCTTTCTTCATTGCATGTTACAAGAAATATTACAAGAATTGTATACTTAGTGTTTACCATGTAATAGTATTGCTTCCTTCAATTATCGCTACATTGTATCATGATGAATATTACGCCGTCAATATGCCTACAATATCATGTATATATTTTCCTATAAGTATTCTTGTGATGTCTTTCATGATGTGCCGTTTAACCCTTATCAATGACTAGCTGAACATGGCTGTTCTAAATGGGATTAAGAGCATTCTAATATGAAACAGGTGTGACACAGAGAGGTGTGTTTGTTTTAACCAACTAGGATAGAGCTGTGATTTTAAATAGTATGGGTTAGACATATCCAGTCAGGCTATGATTACGGCTACAAGCCGAAACGCGTAAGCCATTTGGTATACACTACTCTGTGATGCTATATTGTGGCTGTGTTTTCCATTTGGATTTTTAAAGTGTCCAATAAAGTTTTGAAGTTTTAAGGAACTGGACTCTTCTCTGTTTGCTTGCTCACATCCATATTATGCAGGAAAACTCAATTTCATGGGTAACATTCCCTGAATCGACCCTCTTAGGAGAAATAAACCCCAGACTAAGTTTGTAAACTGCTTTGTCCAGCTGAAACACTAGATACAGAAGACCACAAGAGAGAGCTGATAAGTCAGATACTCTCCTAGCTAAGAAATAGCAAACAAAAACCAAACCTTCTAAGATAGCAACTAAATATGCAAAGTATGCATAAGGCAAAGAGAGGAGATTGCAAGACTTTTAGAACCAGATTCAACTCCTTGGAAGAGACATAGGCTTGATAACCAATCGAGTCTGATCAAGGCCTGATTAAATGTCTGGATATCTGGAAACAAGCAGATTCTCTGTGCATTAAAAGAAACAAAAAATGTGGGGGCGGGGCTAGGAAGCGGCCATGATCGGTCGCAATTTATGAAGCTCCCTGAGCGATCCTTATAATTTACCAGTTACTCAGGCAAATATATCTTATCCTTTCTCACACTTACAACATTCAGCTACCCCACAACTTGCTAATTTGAGCTATACCGAGATTACTTTGAGCCCTGAGGACCTGAACTACTACGTTGTGCTCCTAGGTTGCGGCCTCACAACACGCCCCCTGGATACCCGGGTCGAGCAGCATTACTTTTCAATTTACAGTTCCCTATCACAAAATCGTGCAACATGGAGGAACTCTATCCAGAAATACGAAAGCTGCTTAATCAACTAAAAGGTAATATAGACAGGGGATATGACAGCATTCTTAAAGTTACTGAGGGCACCATATTTGGAGGTAACGCTCTGTGGATCAACCACAATGAAGGAGACAGATCCATATGCACACTGCATTTCCTCACAGCTGACATTGTACCAACATTTCGGCAAAAATCTATTAAGATTTTACACATCTGTCCACGACATTAATTGGGCTATTGTTTGTCTACTATATCTACGATAAGGACAAAAGTCTATATAAAAAATATCAAGGACTTTATATGTACCTTTTAGCAAATAGGATTTTTTAAATATCAAAGCACTATAATTGCAATATTCGTGATGCACAAGGATTTGAATTATCTGTGATGTATAAGGTTACAAGGTGGATACTGATTACATAGAAATGTTTACATATGACCGGTCATATATAAGATAAAGTTTTATATTCAGTTGTATATTGTGTTTTAAACATATTTGTGTATGTCACAAACCTTCTTACTATTATTTTAGAATCTTGCATAGCAATAAATATATACATTTTATATTACATAACCTCTGATTTTGTTTCCATTTGATTATTATAATTAGTAAACTATTCAGGCTAATTGATTAGAGATACTCACTAGGCTAAAAAGATATTTAATAACCCCTTAGCTGTCTAGCGCACATATACACCTCTTTCTGTATATTTTAAATAAAGGGGTTATCCATCTTTTAAAACAATAAAAATACCCCTTTAAATATATCAATGTACTATCTACATCACTGCAGGTCCTTTAAATGTGTAGCTATGCAGGAGCTAGTTTGATCTTTTTGTTGAACTAAAACTATTGCATTTCAGAAATTAGGCTGCACATTTATATGCTTTTTATTGCAGGGTACACTCCTCAAAGAGCTTCACCTCCAGCTAGTTTGTACATGACTCCCAAAAATCAGGGACACTTATGTTTGGTTTGACCTCTTCTCCAGCCTAGGCACTGAGTGTTCATAGTACAGTTATACACTTCTCCATTTTATGAGTCTCTTTCCCTAATTAAACAAATGCCATACTTGGCAACTATAGCAACCCTATGTTACTAGTTCAGCCCACCTGACTCAATCCCCCCCCCTCACATACACCAGGTTGATACACTGGTATTTAAACATAAGGATAGAGAACGATTTTACATTAGCTATTTGTTTCTATTATTCTACACCATTGACCCTTTTAGTTGCTAGATTTTATTCTATCGTCCAAGAGTGACCCTTCTAGTAGCTAATCCTCCTCTTTCCAAGTGGCCCCTTGCAATTTAGGAGGAATTCATATGCATACTATTAGAACATGAGGTTTCACCTTGATGTGTTCTTTCATTTAATTATATTGTTGACATTTATGTCACCTACTCTCACTGATTTAGTTTTACTGTGTGAACTTCACTTGTTGTCTATCGTTATTATACTGTAACCATAACTGTTATAATCACTCCTCTTCAGTGATGCTGCTTCTAAATTTCATGTATATGTTTAATAAGTAGTGTACTGATCTGCAGTTAGTCATACCTCAGTCTATTCTACTATGTTGACTTGTGAACCAATTCTATTTCCCTTATCAATATTAATGGATGTGTATTATCTTTTGTGACATGTATAAACTTCAATAAAAGATTAATAAATAAATAATGCCAAAATGTGAACCTGTAGAGCACTGGCTAAAACCTCCAATCTAGGCCCTCTTTAAAAAAAAAAGAAAAAAAAAAGTGCAAGAATCAAGGAATCCTAGTAGAATGCCAAGTATAGCCTACACTTTGATACATTTCTAATAACAGGTTTGAGAAAATAAAGATCTTTTGAAGACCAAAATGAATGATAGAGCATCTTTCAAAACTGCCTGATGACCAACTTTGCCTCCTAAAGAGGCAAAAATCCCTGAGACCTTTGAAAGTCCCAGGTCGCTCCCCCAACTTTAGAGTCTGGTGGCCTTGGTAATTATGACCCATGATGAACGAAAGGAGACTAAACCCTGAGAAACTGGAATGGCGAATATCCACCAAGAAAAGATTACCTGACTAACTGATCGAGATGGATGAACCGGACAGGTTAGAGTGGTCTACATTCTATTGCCTCAGCATATAAAAATTATGTGAACGCAAATGAAACCTTGATCTTGCGTTGATCAAATATAATAACAGTATGAAGACCAATATATGAACACTCTCAGGCAAGACACCCTTTATAAAGGAACTTTTAGGAAAGTTTACCTTCCTACGATGACTACGCTGTAGCTACTCTGAAAAAAAATGTTGTTAAAGGTAAAACCGGAGGCTTGGACCAAAGCAAAGTCCAAGTAGAAAGCAACAGCAATACCCAGAGCTCTGACATTGACAGTAGTGTCCCCAGATCTTTAAGTTAGTTCTCCTAGACCAGTCATGGCAAACCTTGGCACTCCAGATGTTTTGAGAACTACATTCCCCATGATGCTCAACGGGACTTCAGTACCTAAGCATCATGGGAAATGTAGTTCTGAAGTATCTGGAGTGCCAAGGTTCACCATCACTGTCCTAGACCATGTAGACTTGAGTGTCACGCCCGTCCAGAGAATTTAACCTGAGATTCCTGGTTAGTGGCCCTTTCCCAGTGAGCCACAGTAAGGCTTTTGGAAAAAAATAAGATCTGTAGCCAGACCAAAAGGAATAGCCACAAACTAAGAACAAAGAAACTGATGCTGCTCTCAGAGAATAATGATATGAAAGTAAATACCCTTTAAATCTATAACAGACAAGAACTGACCTTAAAGAACGAAAGGACCTGATAGGTTCCATTTAAAAAAAAAGTAACCTTTAAGAACTGTTGGAGTCAAAACCAGGATGGGCCTGAACTTTCCCTTCCGTCTTCGGGATGCAAAAAGAATGGAAGATATTCCCTTTATTCATAATGACATGAAAACAGGTCCATCCTCCACGTCCTCTAAATTATAAGCACAGTTAAAGGGACATTAACCCCAAATTTTTCTTCCATGATTCAGATAGAACACACAAATTAAATAAAAAAAAAAACCTTTCCTTTTATTCTATTTAATTTTCTTCATTTTCGTGTGAGCCTTTGTGGAAATGCAGAAAAACATAATTTATGTAAGAACTTACCTGATAAATTAATTTCTTTCATATTAGCAAGAGTCCATGAGCTAGTGACGTATGGGATATACATTCCTACCAGGAGGGGCAAAGTTTCCCAAACCTCAAAATGCCTATAAATACACCCCTCACCATACCCACAATTCAGTTTAACGAATAGCCAAGAAGTGGGGTGATATAAAAAGGAGCGAAAGCATCAAAATAAGGAATTGGAATAATTGTGCTTTATACAAAAAAAATCATAACCACCACAAAAAAAGGGTGGGCCACATGGACTCTTGCTAATATGAAAGAAATGCATTTATCAGGTAAGTTCTTACATAAATTATGTTTTCTTTCATGTAATTAGCAAGAGTCCATGAGCTAGTGACGTATGGGATAATAAATACCCAAGATGTGGAACCTCCAAGCAAGAGTCACTAGAGAGGGAGGGATAAAATAAAGACAGCCAATTCCGCTGAAAAATAATAATCCACAACCCAAATCAAAAGTTTTAATCTCAATAATGAAAAAAAATGAAATTATAAGCAGAAGAATCAAACCGAAACAGCTGCCTGAAGTACTTTTCTACCAAAAACTGCTTCAGAAGAAGAAAACACATCAAAATGGTAGAATTTAGTAAAAGTATGCAAAGAAGACCAAGTAGCTGCTTTGCAAATCTGATCAACAGAAGCTTCATTCCTAAACGCCCAGGAAGTAGAAACTGACCTAGTAGAATGAGCCGTAATTCTTTGAGGCGGGGATTTACCCGACTCTACATAAGCATGATGAATCAAAGACTTTAACCAAGACCCAAAGAAATGGCGGAGGCCTTCTGACCTTTTCTGGACCCAGAAAAGATAACAAATAGACTAGAAGTCTTTCTAAAATCTTTAGTAGCTTCAACATAATATTTCAAAGCTCTTACTACATCCAAAGAATGTAAAGATCTCTCCTTTGAATTCTTAGGATTAGGACACAATGAAGGAACAACAATTTCTCTACTAATGTTGTTAGAATTCACAACCTTAGGTAAAAATTTAAATGAAGTCCGCAACACTGCCTTATTCTGATGATAAATCACAAAAAAGAGCAGATAACTCAGAAACTCTTCTAGTAGAAGAGATTGCCAAAAGGAACAGAACTTTCCAAGAAAGTAATTTAATGTCCAGAGAATGCATAGGTTCAAACGGAGGAGCTTGTAAAGCCCTCAGAACCAAATTAAAACTCCAAGGAGGAGAGATTGACTTAATGACAGGTTTGATACGAACCAAAGCCTGTACAAAACAATGAATATCAGGAAGATTAGCAATCTTTCTGTGAAAAAGAACAGAGAGAGCAGAAATTTGTCCTTTCAAGGAACTTGCAGACAAACCTTTATCCAAACCATCCTGAAGAAACTGTAAAATTCTAGGAATTCTAAAAGAATGCCAAGAGAATTTATGAGAAGAACACCAAGAAATATAAGTCTTCCAGACTCGATAATAAATCTTCCTAGACACAGATTTACGAGCCTGTAACATAGTATTAATTACCTCTATGACTAAGAATCAAGCATTCAATTTCCATACCTTCAAATTTAATGATTTGAGATCCTGATGGAAAAAAGGGCCTTGAGATAGAAGGTCTGGTCTTAAAGGAAGAGTCCACGGTTGGCAACTGGCCATCCGAATGAGATCCGCACACCAAAACCTGTGAGGCCATGCTGGAGCCACTAGCAGTACAAACGAACGTTCCATTAGAATTTTGGAAATCACTTTTGGAAGAAGAACTAGAGGCGGAAAGATATAGGCAGGATGATAATTCCAAGGAAGCGACAACGCGTCCACTGCCTCCGCCTGAGGATCCCTGGATCTAGACAGATACCTGGGAAGTTTCTTGTTTAGATGAGAGGCCATTAGATCTATTTCTGGAAGTCCCCAGATTTGAACAATCTGAAGAAATACCTCTGGGTGAAGGGACCATTCGCCCGGATGTAACGTCTGGCGACTGAGATAATCCGCTTCCCAATTGTCTACACCTGGGATGTGAACCGCAGAGATTAGACAGGAGCTGGATTCCGCCCATACAAGTATCCGAGATACTTCTTTCATAGCCTGAGGACTGTGAGTCCCACCCTGATGATTGACATATGCCACGGTTGTGACATTGTCTGTCTGAAAACAAATAAACGATTCTCTCTTCAGAAATGGCCAGAACTGAAGAGCTCTGAAAATCGCACAGAGTTCCAAAATGTTTATTGGTAATCTCGCCTCCTGAGATTCCCAAACCCCCTGCGCTGTCAGAGATCCCCATACAGCTCCCCAACCTGACAGACTCGCATCTGTTGAGATCACAGTCCAGGTTGGACGAACAAAAGAAGCCCCTTGGACTAAACGATGGTGATCTATCCACCACGTCAGAGACTGTCGTACATTGGGATTTAAGGATATTAATTGTGATATCTTTGTATAATCCCTGCACCATTGGTTCAGCATACAAAGCTGAAGAGGTCGCATGTGAAAACGAGCAAAAGGGATCGCGTCCGATGCAGCAGTCATGAGACTTAGAATTTCCATGCATAAAGCTACCGAAGGGAATGATTGAGACTGAAGGTTTCGACAGGCTGAGACCAATTTCAGACGTCTCTTTTCTGTTAGAGACAAGGTCATGAACACTGAATCTATTTGAAAACCCAAAAAGGTTACCTTTGTCTGAGGAATCCATGAACTCTTTGGTAAATTGATCCTCCAACCATGTCTTTGAAGAAACGACACAAGTTGATTCGTATGAGATTCTGCAGAATGTGAAGACTGAGCAAGTACCAAGATATCGTCCAAATAAGGAAATACCGCAATACCCTGTTCTCTGATTACAGAGAGAAGGGCACCGAGAACCTTTGAAAAGATCCTTGGAGCTGTTGCTAGGCCAAACGGAGGGCCACAAACTGGTAATGCTTGTCTAGAAAAGAGAATCTCAGAAACTGAAAGTGATCTGGATGAATCGGAATATGAAGATATGCATCCTGTAAATCTATTGTGGACATATAATGCACTTGCTGAACAAAAGGCAGAATAGTCCTTATAGTCACCATTTTGAATGTTGGTATCCTTACATAACGATTCAATAACTCCAGCCAACTCTAGATCTGAAACACATTTCAGAAATGCCTGAGCCTTCACTGGGTTTATTGGAATGCGAGAGAGAAAAAATCTCTTCGCAGGCGGCCTTACCTTGAAACCTATTCTGTACCCTTGTGAAACAATGTTCTGAATCCAAAGACTGTGAATCAAATTGATCCAAATGTCTTTGAAAAATCGTAACCTGCCCCCTACCAGCTGTGCTGGAATGAGGGCCGCACCTTCATGTGGACTTGGGAGCTGGCTTTGACTTTCTAAAAGGCTTGGATTTATTCCAGATTGGAGAAGGTTTCCAAACAGAAACCGTTCCTTTAGGGGAAGGGTCAGGCTTCTGTTCCTTATTCTGACGAAAGGAACGAAAACTATTAGCAGCCCTATATTTACCTTTAGATTTTTTGTCCTGAGGCAAAAAAGTTCCTTTCCCCCCAGTAACAGTTGAAATAATAGAATCCAACTTGGAACCAAATAATTTATTACCTTGGAAAGAAAGAGAAAGCAAAGCTGACTTAGAAGACATATCTGCATTCCAAGTTTTAAGCCATAAAGCTCTTCTAGCTAAAATAGCTAAAGACATATACCTGACATCAACTCTAATGATATCAAAGATGGCATCACAAATAAAGTTATTAGCATGTTGAAGAAGTTTAACAATGCTATGAGTATTATGGTCTGATACTTGTTGTGCTAAAGCCTCCAACCAAAAAGTGGAAGCGGCAGCAACATCAGCCAAAGAAATAGCAGGCCTAAGAAGATTACCTGAACATAAATAAGCTTTCCTTAGAAAGGATTCAATCTTCCTATCTAAAGGATCCTTAAAGGAAGTACTATCTGCCGTAGGAATAGTAGTACGTTTAGCAAGAGTAGAGATAGCCCCATCAACTTTAGGGATTTTGTCCCAAAACTCTAATCTGTCAGATGGCACAGGATACAATTTCTTAAACCTTTGAGAAGGAGTAAATTAAGTACCCATATTATTCCATTCCCTAGAAATTACTTCAGAAATAGCATCAGGGACAGGAAAAACTTCTGGAATAACCATAGGAGGTTTAAAAACCGAATTTAAACGCTTAGTAGATTTAGTATCAAGAGGACTAGATTCCTCCATCTCCAATGCGATTAAAACTTCTTTAAGTAAAGAGCGAATAAATTCCATTTTAAATAAATATGAAGATTTATCAGTGTCAATATCTGAGACAGAATCCTCTGAACCAGAAAAATCCTCATCAGAAACAGACAAATCAGAATGATGACGGTCATTTAAAAAGTTTTAAAAGACCTTTTACGTTTACTGGAAGGAGGAATAACAGACATAGCCTTCCTAATAGATTTAGAAACAAATTCTTTTTATATTAACAGGAACATCCTGAGTATTAGATGTTGAGGGAACAGCAACAGGTAATGGTATATTACGAATGGAAATACTATCTGCATTAGCAAGCTTATCATGACATTCATCACAAACTACAGCCGGTTACCACAAGTTTACAACAAATGCACTTAACTTTGGTAGAACCAGCATTAGGCAGCGTCTTTCCAGAAGTAGATTCTGATCCAGGGTCAATCTGAGACATCTTGCAATATGTATTAGAAAAAACAACATATAAAGCAAAATTATCAAATTCCTTAAATGACAGTTTCAGGAATGGGAAAAAATGCCAATGAACAAGCCTCTAGCAACCAGAAGCAAAGAAAAATGAGACTGAAATAAATGTGAAAAAAAGGTGGAGACAAGAATGACGCCCACATTTTTTGGCGTCAAAAAAGACGCCCACATTATTGGCGCCTTAAATTTTTTGGCGCCAAGAATGATGCCACATCCGGTGACGCCGACATTTTTGGCGCAAAACGTCAAAAAAATTACGCAATCACGAACAACTTCCGGCGTCAAATATGACGCCGGAAATGATAAAAAAAAATTTGCGCCAAAAAAGTCCGCGCCAAGAATGACGCAATAAATTGAAGCATTTTCAGCCCCCGCGAGCCTAACAGCCCACGGGGAAAAAAGTCAATCTGAAACAATTTTTAAGGTAAGAAAAAAATTGATTATTCATATGCATTATCCCAAATAATGAAACTGACCGTCTGAAATAAGGAATATTGATCATCCTGAATCAAGGCAAATATAAGTTTAAAGACATATATTTAGAACTTTATATATAAAATGCCCAACCATAGCTTAGAGTGTCACAAAAAATAAGACTTACTTACCCCAGGACACTCATCTACATATAGTAGATACCAGTACTGAAACGAGAATCAGTAGAGGTAATGGTATATAAGAGTATATCGTCGATCTGAAAAGGGAGGTAAGAGATGAATCTCTACGACCGATAACAGAGAACCTATGAAATAGATCCCGTAGAAGGAGACCATTGAATTCAAATAGGCAATACTCTCTTCACATCCCTCTGACATTCACTGCACTCTGAGAGGAAAACCGGGCTCCAGCCTGCTGCGAAGCGCATATCAACGTAGAATCTAGCACAAACTTACTTCACCACCTCCACGGGAGGCAAAGTTTGTAAAACTGAATTGTGGGTGTGGTGAGGGGTGTATTTATAGGCATTTTGAGGTTTGGGAAACTTTGCCCCTCCTGGTAGGAATGTATATCCCATACGTCCCTAGCTCATGGACTCTTGCTAATTACATGAAAGAAAGTACATTCAAAGGTGTGCACGTGTCTGAAGCACTATATATACATTAGCAAGAGCACTAGATGGCAGCAATATTTCCTGTCATGAAGTGCTTCAGGCATGTGCACACTACCTATCTAAACATCTCGTCAACAAAGAACAAAATAAGAACAAAGCAAAATTCATAACAGAAATTGTATTATCTATCTGAATCATGAAATAAAAAAAAATTTGGGTTTCATTTCCCTTTAAGGAAAGCCAAAGTGCTTCTGTACTCTGAGACAGAAGAAACCTCTTTCATGAACATTGGACCTGGGAGTGAACATTAAGTAGGAGGGATATTAAAGCTTGTACTGTAGGGTGTTTTTACCTCCTACTGGTGGCCAGGTGATGAATTCCAAACAGTAAGGAATTTCATGGACTCTCACCACCGTTAGAAAGACTGTTGCTGCTCTTCCATACAGAAATATTTTAAGTAGGCTTTATATTCTTCAGTGCACAATGTTACCAGCATGATTTGTGAAGGTAACATTCATATCCACAAGCAATGACTACCCCAATCTCATTTGACAGTGGATATTTCCTTATAGCATGGATTCCAAGAGGGAGGGTGCCAGAAAATTTGTTAATGCAATTATTGTGAAAACACTGCTCTAGATTTTTTATTACCCTCCTTTGGTTCCTCTTCTTGCCCAAAAGGAGGCAGGAAGGTTATTAATAAGATCAAAATTATAGCAATATTTAGCATAAAAGATCTTATGAAGTAGGTCATTCCTAATGGAAGTCTTAATAGTCATGGATATTATTTAGCTTACTTTGCCCAAGAATTATCAGTGTGATATAAAAAAAATAATCACTAAATAGGATGTTGCGCAGGTTCTAAATAGACAGCGATACATGTGCTAGAACACTAGACCCATTAGCTAAAGACCACGCTCATATGGTCAGGTATGTAAATACCCCACATCCTTGTTCATATAGGCACTATGCACTAGCTTAGTATTTTTAAAGGGACACTGAACCCAAATGTTTTCTTTCGTGATTCAGATACAGCATAACATTTTAAGTAACTTTCTAATTTACTCCTATTATCAATTTTTCTTCATTCTCTTGGTATGTTTATTTGAAATGCAAGAATGTAAGTTTAGATGCCGGCCCATTTTTGGTGAACAACCTTGGTTGTCATTGC
The DNA here is from genome assembly GCF_027579735.1 of Bombina bombina. NCBI lineage: Eukaryota > Metazoa > Chordata > Amphibia > Anura > Bombinatoridae > Bombina > Bombina bombina. Next base: position 159,731,643 of record NC_069499.1, on the reverse strand, counting down.
TGATTGGTGGATAAATTCATCCACCAATAAAAAAAAGTGCTGTCCAGAGGTCTAAACAAAAAAAAGCTTAGATGCCTTCTTTTTCAAATCAAGATAACAAGAGAACAAAGAAAAATTGATAATAGGAGTAGATTAGAAAGTTGCTTAAAATTGCACGATCTATCTGAATCACGAAAGAAAAATTTTGGGTTCAGTGTCCCTTTAAGTTCACACCAAAAGACTGTATAGCTTAAACCAGGCATCTCCAAGTCAATAAATCAGAAGTCCTTTAAGCAATGGAAAGTTAGATGGAGTAAAACCTCTGTCCAAGTTCAGCAGTAACACGATGACTTGACACTTCCACTTCCTGGTTTGCGACCAATGCATGTTTAGCACATTCCTCTAATACCCCAGGACCTTTATGGCTCCAAAGCAAGAAAGGATATGCTCATGCTCTATCTACCACATATCCAATCAAATTAATAAAATACACACTAGAAGAGCATACATTCAACAACCTATATAGGTGCGACAAAGAAAAAGAATGAGACAGGAGAAGACATTTTGTAGTTGGATGTGTACATGTTTATGTCCATCAACCTAGAGGCATTTTCAAAACTGGTTTCTATTATGAGAAAATAAATAGGTTTTCAAATACCTGGTGTTAAAATGTAGAATAAATGTAATTTTCTAAATATATATGTAGTTTATTGGAGATGGACAAAGACAAATATTTTGAGTGCATACATCAGTGTGTAGACATTTTATAAAATACAACAGATCTTTCGGGCTAATGAACAGGATAAAGCTGCTTTTATAATGTAGACAAAAAATACTTTTATATATCTATAAAACTAATATATTAGACAACAAGAAATTAAACATGCCTGCTTTTTAAATGGCATCAACAATAATAGCAAGAACATGTTATTTTTCTGCAGGGGGCCATATTTGACTAAATGTTGAGTGGCGACTCCTTATTGAGTTTGTTATGGCTCTTGAGAACATTTGACATATTACTTACTAACTTAAATCCCAGGTCAATTTGCCATAATAGGCAATGATTAAATACAGTAGTTTAATAGTTTTAATATTTGAAAGCTGCTGTATCCTATACAACTTTTTGTGCCATGTACCAAAATCATTTAAAAGACTATGAATGCGTTATAAATTCCAGGAGTTGCCCCCCTGAATAAAAAGTGCTCAAAAATACCCCCTCTCCCCATTCTAACTTTCACTTCAGTAGCAGTGTGTCTTTCCGCTTTAATCAGCAGTGATCTTTAGCAAATGTAAAAAATAAAAACGAGTACATAGTACTTATTGAACATGAGTTCTAATCCGTTTGGATTGTTTTTCCCCAGTAGAACGAGTTTAAACAAAAGTATAAGGTTTATATAAGAAATGATTCCATTTAAACACAAGAAAGAAATCAGTCATATTTTAGATACATTTTTTTGCAATACTCTTGCAAACAACATTATTTCTTGTATTGAAAAACAACTATAAACAAGGTGGTAAAAACTGTTTAAAAAATATCAAGTTGCAGTTAATTATTAAAACATTTGTGGAGGGCTATATATAGTAAATTATGATTTCTGTTACTATACAATAAATGAGTAGTGTCTTCTAAATGCTTTAAAAAACTAGAATCATTTTTAAAAGCTGCTGTTCTAACTGTAACTCTGTTACAACTAAGTCATTATCCATAATACTTTCAAAGTCCCTCGTTTACAATAATTCTGCAATAACCATCTACAGTATATTTCCTGTCCTATTCATATACTGTACTGTATGCTCTATACCTTTCATTTTTTCCTGCTGTAATTTCATATGAAATTGACCACTGATATCATAAGCTACCCTAGCACTGTGCATGCGCTATATTATTGTGGCGGGGGTACCAATGGCACTACTTATTATAGTAAATAAACGTTCCCATATATATATATAATTACTAGGTGGTAAATATTGAAGGGGTCGGTGCTTGTACTTACAAGTAATTTACATAAATTTCAGTCTAGAGCTAAAAAGAAGAGTAAAAAACATAATTTATGCTTACCTGATAAATTTATTTCTCTTGTGATGTATCAAGTCCACGGATTCATCCTTACTTGTGGGATATTCTCCTTTCCTACAGGAAGTGGCAGAGAGAGCACCCACAGCAGAGCTGTCTATATAGCCCCCCCCCCCCCCCCCAGTCATTCGACCAAAGGCTAGGAAGAAAAAGGAGAAACCATAGGGTGCAGTGGTGACTGAAAGTTTAAAAAAATAAAAATATATATGCCTGTCGTAATAAACAGGGTGGGCCGTGGACTCGATACATCACAAGAGAAATAAATTTAACAGGTAAGCATAAATTATGTTTTCTCTTGTAAGATGTATCGAGTCCACGGATTCATCCTTACTTGTGGGATACCAATACCAAAGCTTTAGGACACGGATGAAGGGAGGGACAAGACAGGGACCTTAAACAGAAGGCACCACTGCTTGCAGAACCTTTCTCCCAAAAATAGCCTCCGAAGAAGCAAAAGTATCAAATTTGGAAAATTTGGAAAAAGTATGAAGCGAAGACAAGTCGCCGCATTACAAATCTGTTCAACAGAAGCCTCATTTTTAATTCTTTCAGGAGACCCTCTAATTTTTTATCCATAGGATCTTTGAAAGCACAACTGTCTTCGATAGGTATAGTTGTATGTTTAGACAGAGTAGATATAGCTCCCTCCACCTTAGGGACTGTCTGTCACATGTCCCGCATGGTGTCAGATATAGGAAACATTTTCTTAAAAACAAGAGGGGGAGAGAACGGAATACCTGGTCTATCCCACTCCTTAGTAATAATATTCACAATCCTTTTAGGAACTGGAAAAAAAATCAGTGTAAACAGGAACCTTTAAGTATTTATCCATTTTACACAATTTCTCTGGAACCACTATAGGGTTACAATCATCTAGAGTCGCTAATACCTCCCTGAGCAATAAGCGGAGGTGTTCAAGCTTAAATTTAAAGGCCGTCATATCAGAATCTGTCTGAGGAAGCGTCTTTCCTGAATCAGAAATTTCTCCCTCAGATAGCAAATCCCTCACCCCTACTTCAGAGCATTGTGAGGGCAGATCAGATACTGCTACTAAAGCGTCAGACGGCTCAGCATATTTTCTAAACCCAGAGCTGTCCCGCTTTCCTTGTAAACCAGGCAGTTTAGATAAAACCTCTGTGAGGGTTGTATTCATAACTGTGGCCATGTCTTGTAAAGTAAAATAATTTGACGAACTAGAGGTACTTGGCGTCACTTGTGCGGGCGTTACTGGTTGTGACACTTGGGGAGAGCTAGATGGCGAACCCTCATTTACTTCTGACTGAGAATCATCTATTGCTCTATTTTTAAGTGCTAATATATGTTCTTTATAGTTTATAGACATATCAGTACAATTGGGACACATTCTAAGAGGGGGTTCCACAATGGCTTCCAAACATATTAAACAAGGATTTTCCTTGGTGTCAGACATGTTAAACAGGCTAGTAATGTAACAAGCAAGCTTGGAAAACACTGTAATCAAAGTAAAAAACACTTAGAAATAAAACGGTACTGTGCCTTTAAGAGAAAAAAAGCTGTACCAGTTCTGCAAAACAGTGTAAAAAAGCAGTAAACTTAACGAAATTTTTACAGTAGCATTATAAAGGCTTAGTAACTTTGCACAGCTTTGCAAATAAACAATTAACCCTTTAATGGCAAAAACTGATTGAAAAAAACGTTAAACCCAGTAAAAAAGACTTTCAGCACCATGCCACAGCTTTGCTGTGGCTCCTACCTGCCCTTCAGAACGATTTGTGGGGGAAAAAACTTCTTTAACAACCCTCAAACACAGCAGAAACGACAGGAGAAGCAGTGATATGTCTCAGAGGAAAGGAAACTGAGCAACTGAGGCGCAAAAATAGGCCCCTCCCACCTCACTCAATGTTTTGAGGCCTAACAGACAAACACTAGAGTGTCTCTAAATTAACCATGTGAGTTACAAACTCAAAACCAAGCCACAATGACCCCTTTAGTCCCTTCAAAAAACGTTATAAATGCATCAAAAAACAAAACGTTTTTTCCTAACAGTGTCACCAGTAACTAATGAGCCCTTCAAGCAAGCTGAAATTCCTATTAAAGTATCTGAATACAGCTTACCCTTCCCTCATGGGGATATTGTCAGCCTTTTCTAGATTTAACACAGTCTGTCTAGAAAAATATAGACTGAACATACCTCATATGCAGCTTAGTCTGCAAACTGTTCTCCCAACTGAAGTTTTCCAATACTCTTCAGGCCTTGTGAGAACAGCAGTGGATCTTAGTTACAAAGTGCTAAGATAATCATCCTCCTTGCAGAAATCTTCATCCCTTTTCTGCCAGAGAGTAAATAGTACACACCGATACCATTTAAAATAATAAACTTTTGCTTGAGAAGTAAAAATCTAACATCTTAGTCACCACATAGCTCTTTGCCCTTCGTAGCAGTTAAGCAGGCAGAGAGAATGACTGGGGGGTGGAGCTATATAGACCGCTCTCCTGTGGGTGCTCTCTCTGCCACTTCCTGTAGGGAAGGAGAATATCCCACAAGTAAGGATGAATCCGTGGACTCAATACATCTTACAAGAGAAATATAGCACTCGCAACGTTTGATGATATTAGTTTGTATAAAGCAAAGATTGAAAATAAAATAAAAACTTTTATTTGAATATGGTTAATAAAAAAAGGGTAGAGAGGTATATTAAAAATACAATTGCCAACTCCAATGGTTAGGTGATTATTATAAGACTAAAGAGGTGAATCTAATGGCATGGGTAATATCTGAGTTGGTGATGATATCTTGGTTATCCGGTCCTTGATCCCTATAGCAAGGGGGACCTATAACAAATAATCATCAAAATGTGTCCTATGAGATAGATTCCTGTGACACCTTAGTTACCAACGTAGACCCTGTTAGGAAAATGTAGGTATTGGTAAAGTAGAAAAGCTCTGGTAGAGAGAAAAATACCGATATTGATACAAAGTCTTGGCTCACCAGTAATACTGGTGACCTATACCATTTAATTACCGGGATGACTCCTATGTATGACAGAGTGCCAAATAAAAATATAAAGTCTGGGCTCACCAGTGATACTGGTTACTTATACCTTTTAGTTACCGGAATAGATCCTATATATGACACAAAGCCAATGTAAATACAAAGTCTAGGCTCACCAGTTATACTGGTGACCTATACCTTTAAATTACCAGAATGAACCCTATAGAAGCAAAATTGTGGATAGTTAAATTGTAATGCTCGTATAACGGGCAAAATAGAGTTCTATATGGGAATATTGGTGACCTCTACCTATAAGTAACCTACAAATACTAGTATCCTATACCTTTTAATTACCAAGATAAATTCTATAAGCAACAAGATGCCGATATAAATACAAAGTCTCTGCTCACCAGTAACACTAGTGACCTATACCTTTTAGCTACCAGAATAACCATGTATTTGATAAAGTAGGTATATTTGGATTATAATGCTCATATCAAGAGCGGAAATATCAGGAGCCTAAACCTTTAAATACCACATAGTTACGGTATCTTGGAATGTTGTGTGATATACTGTCAAATAGGTTATTCGTGCCTAGATACAGGTGATATTGTTTATATTTTAGATATCAATGCTCTATATAGCTTACTATAGTGGCTCTCAAATTATTATTAAATGCCAGATCCTGGCTCTGACACAGTATTATACTCTCTGGAAATAACAGAGACCTATACCTTTTAGTTACCATTTAATTACCGAAATAAGCCATATAAAGTGAAGACGAATACCAGTTATATTGTAACACTGATACGGAGAACAAGACTCCTTCCAGAAAAAGGCAAGTATATGTTCAGGAGTCAAATTAGCGTATTGGCAAAGGTGCCTCTTAGTCAAAATTACTTCAATACCTTGTAATACCCATAATTAAAGGGACATTGAACCCAAATTTTTTCTTTCGTGATTCAGATAGAGCATGCAATTTTAAGCAACTTTCTAATTTACTCCTATTATCAATTTTTCTTCGTTCTATTGTTATCTTTATTTGAAAAAGGCATCTAAGTTTGTTTTTTTTGGTTCAGGACTCTGGACAGCAGTTTTGTATTGGTGGATGAATTTATCAACCAATCAGCAAGGACAACCCAGGTTGTTCACCAAAAATGGGCCAGCATCTAAACTTACATTCTTGCATTTCAAATAAAGATACCAAAAGAATGACGAAAATTTGATAATAGGAGTAAATTAGAAAGTTGCTTAAAATGTCATGCTCTATCTGAATCACAAAAGAAAAAAATTGTGTTCAGTGTCCCTTTAAGGAGTAGGCATTGTTTATTTAAAAGAAGGGAAAGGGGGTGGGGACGCCACTGACGCGTTTCGTGGTTGTGGCATTTTGAAAAAGCCACAACGGCAAAAACGCGTCACTGTGGCGTCCATTGGTATCTATTAGTACAATATAACTGGTATTCGTCTTCACTTTATATGGCTTATTTCGGTAATTAAACGGTAACTAAAAGGTATAGGTCTCTGGTTTTTCCAGAGAGTATAATACTGTGTCAGAGCCAGGATCTGGCATTTAATAACAATTTGAGAGCCACTATAGTAAGCTATATAGAGCATTGATATCTAAGATATAAACAATATCACCTGTATCTAGGCACGGATAACCTATATGACAGTATATCACACAACATTCCAAGATACCGTTACTATGTGGCATTAAAAGATATATGCTCCTGATATTTCCACTCTTGATATGAGCATTATAATACAAATATACCTACTTTATCACATACATCGTTATTCCGGTAACTAAAAGGTATAGGTCACTAGTATTACTGGTGAGCAGAGACTTTGTATTTATATTGGCATCTTGTCGTTTTTAGGATTTATCTTGGTAATTAAAAAGGTATAGGATACTAGTATTAACTACTAGGTTACTATAGGTAGAGGTCACCAATATTCCCATAGGTTTAGAACTCTTTTTCCCTCTATAGGGTTCATTCAGGAAATTTAAAGGGATAGGTCACCAGTATAACTGGTGAGCCTAGACTTTGTATTTACATTGGCTTTGTGTCATATATAGGATCTATTCCTGTAACTAAAAGGTATAGGTAACCAGTATCACTGGTGATCCCAGACTTTATATTTTTACTTGGCACTCTATGTCATACATAGGAGTCATCCCGGTAATTAAATGTTATAGGTCACCAGTATTACTGGTGAGCCAAGACTTTGTATCAATATCGGTATTTTTCTCTCTACCAGAGCTTTTCTAATTTACCAGTACCTACATGTTCCTAACAGGGTCTACGTTGTTAACTAAGGTGTCACAGGAATCTCTCTCATAGGACACAATTTGATGATTATTTGTTATAGGTCCCTTTTACTATAGGGATCAAGGACCGGATAACCAAGATATCATCACCAACTTAGATATTACCCATGCCATAAGATTCACCTCTTTAGTCTAATAATAATCATCTAACCATTGGAGTTGGCAATAGTATTTTTAATATACCTCTCTACCCTTATTGTTTTAACCATATTCAAATAAAAGTTAAGTTTTATTTTATTTTCAATCTTTGCTTTATACAAACTATTATATCATTAAACATTGTGAGTGCTACAATTGTACTCTTCTTTTCAGCTTTAGACTGAAATTCATGCGCTATATTATGTCACTGTATTCCAATATATCTTTGTAATGCTGTGACCTCAGACAGCGCATGCAGAGTTATAGGGTGAGTTATAGGGTAGCTTTTTTGAAGGTGGAGAAACTCCTCACCCAAAATACACGTGTGATCGTATACCCTTCATTAAGAATGCACACTGGTGCTTGCTTGTACAGGCCCCAGCATGCACATGCCCACACAAAGTAATTATCATATACAGCTATACAGTGTTTACATATAAGTAGTAAAGACATTAATAAATAAAAACTACAATAAACTTTTAGGTTCGAACTGATGCTGATGTCAATGACAAGTGTCTGTACAACACACTCACATATTGCTTTCAACTGAGTTGCTCCCTTCACATGGGCAGTCATTGTGTACCAAATAAAAATATCCGTAAAAAAAAAAGCTCTTTGTCACTGTGCATACGGATAAGCAAACATTCACAGAGGCATAGCTTGAGGAATTTCTCCAGCATCAGAAAAAGCTACCCTACAACTCTGCAAGTGCTGTCTCAGGTCACAGCATTTCAAAGATATTTATGATAGAGATTTGGAATGCGGCGACGTTAAAATAGCGTATGCACAGCACTAGGGTAACGTTTTCTGACACCAGCATGACATGCTGCTACAGCTTCAACATATGCCTAATAAATCCTAAAGATTTGAAATGAATATCAGAAACACCAACAACATGACTATAACTATGCCATAACACATCATACTACCGTCTAGGTGACACTGCACTTCTAAAAACAGAATTTATGTTTACCTGATAAATTACTTTCTCCAACGGTGTGTCCGGTCCACGGCGTCATCCTTACTTGTGGGATATTCTCTTCCCCAACAGGAAATGGCAAAGAGCCCAGCAAAGCTGGTCACATGATCCCTCCTAGGCTCCGCCTTCCCCAGTCATTCGACCGACGTAAAGGAGGAATATTTGCATAGGAGAAATCATATGATACCGTGGTGACTGTAGTTAAAGAAAATAAATCATCAGACCTGATTAAAAAACCAGGGCGGGCCGTGGACCGGACACACCGTTGGAGAAAGTAATTTATCAGGTAAACATAAATTCTGTTTTCTCCAACATAGGTGTGTCCGGTCCACGGCGTCATCCTTACTTGTGGGAACCAATACCAAAGCTTTAGGACACGGATGATGGGAGGGAGCAAATCAGGTCACCTAGATGGAAGGCACCACGGTTTGCAAAACCTTTCTCCCAAAAATAGCCTCAGAAGAAGCAAAAGTATCAAATTTGTAAAATTTGGTAAAAGTGTGCAGTGAAGACCAAGTCGCTGCCTTACATATCTGATCAACAGAAGCCTCGTTCTTAAAGGCCCATGTGGAAGCCACGGCCCTAGTGGAATGAGCTGTGATTCTTTCAGGAGGCTGCCGTCCGGCAGTCTCATAAGCCAATCTGATGATGCTTTTAAGCCAAAAAGATAGAGAGGTAGAAGTTGCTTTTTGACTTCTCCTTTTACCAGAATAAACAACAAACAAGGAAGATGTTTGTCTGAAATCCTTTGTAGCATCTAAATAGAATTTTAGATCACGGACAACGTCCAAATTGTGTAACAAACGTTCCTTCTATGAAACTGGATTCGGACACAAAGAAGGTACAACTATCTCCTGGTTAATATTTTTGTTGGAAACAACCTTCGGAAGAAAACCAGGCTCAGTACGTAAAAACCACCTTATCTGCATGGACCAGATAGGGCGGAGAACACTGCAGAGCAGATAACTCAGAAACTCTTCTAGCAGAAGAAATTGCAACCTAAAACAAAACTTTCCAAGATAATAACTTAATATCTATGGAATGTAAGGGTTCAAACGGAACCCCTTGAAGAACTGAAAGAACTAGATTAAGACTCCAGGGAAGAGTCAAAGGTCTGTAAACAGGCTTGATTCTAACCAGAGCCTGAACAAACGCTTAAACGTCTGGCACAGCTGCCAGCCTTTTGTGAAGTAAAACAGATAAAACAGAGATCTGTCCCTTCAGAGAACTCGCAGAAAATCCTTTGTCCAAACCTTCTTGTAGAAAGGAAAGAATCTTAGGAATTTTTATCTTGTTCCATGGGAATCCTTTAGATTCACACCAACAGATATATTTTTTCCATATATTATGGTAAATTTTTCTAGTTACAGGCTTTCTAGCCTGAATAAGAATATCTATTACAGAATCTGAAGACCCACGCTTTGATAAAATCAAGCGTTCAAACTCCAAGCAGTCAGTTGGAGGAAAACCAGATTCGGATGTTCGAATGGACCCTGAATAAGAAGGTCCTGTCTCAAAGGTAGCTTCCATGGTGGAGCCGATGACACATTCACCAGGTCTGCATACCAAGTCCTGCGTGGCCACACAGGAACTATCAAGGTCACCGAAGCCCTCTCCAGATTGATCCTGGCTACCAGCCTGGGAATGAGAGGAAACGGTGGGAATACATAAGCTAGGTTGAAGATCCAAGGTGCTACTATTGTATCCAATAGAGTCGCCTTGGGATCCCTGGATTTGGACCCGTAACAAGGGACCATGAAGTTCTGACGAGAGGCCATCAGAACCAAGTCTGGAATGCCCCATAATTGAGTTATTTGGGCAAAGATTTCCAGATGGAGTTCCCACTCCCCCGGATGCTCCTCCATCGCCAGGGAACTCCTTGTTACCCCCCTGATGGTTGATATATGTAACAGTCGTCATGATGACTGATTGAAACCTTATGAATTTGGCCTTTGCTAGTCGAGGCCAAGCCTTGAGAGCATTGAATATCGCTCTCAGTTCCATTATGTTTATCGGGAGAAGAGAGTCTTCCCGAAACCATAGACCCTGAGTTTTCAGGGGTTCCCAGACCGTGCCCCAGCCCACCAGACTGGCGTCGGTCGTGACAATGACCTATTCTGGTCTGCGGAAGCTCATTCCCTGTGACAGGTTGTCCAGGGTCAGCCACCAACGGAGTGAATCTCTGGTTATTTGATCTACTTGTATCGTCGGAGACAAGTCTGTATAATCCCCATTCCACAGTCTGAGCATGCCCAGGTGCAATGGTCTTAGATGAATTCGTGCAAAAGGAACTATGTCCATTGCCGCAACCATCAACCCTATTACTTCCATGGACTGCGCTATGGAAGGAAGAAGAACAGAATGAAGTACCTGACAAGAGCTTAGAAGTTTTGATTTTCTGGCCTCTGTCAGAAAAACCTTCATTTCTAAGGAAACTATTATTGTTCCCAAGAAGGGAACTCTTGTTGACGGGGACAGAGAACTTTTTTCTATGTTCACTTTCCACCTGTGAGATCTGAGAAAGGCTAGGACAATATCCGTATGAGCCCTTGCTTTTGACAGAGACGACACTTGAACCAGGATGTCGTCCAAGTAAGGTACTACTGCAATGCCCCTTGGTCTTAGCACCGCTAGAAGGGACCCTAGTACCCTTGTGAAAATCCTTGGAGCAGTGGCTAATCCGAATGGAAGTGCCACAGGTAATGCTTGTCCAGAAAGGCGAACCTTAGGAACCGAAAATGTTCCTTGTGGATAGGAATACGTAGGTACGCATCCTTTAAGTCCACCGTGGTCATGAATTGACCTTCCTGGATGGTAGGAAGGATCGTTCGAATGGTTTCCATTTTGAATGATGAAACCCTTAGAAACTTGTTTAGAATCTTGAGATCTAAAATAGGTCTGAATGTTCCCTCTTTTTTGGGAATTATGAACAGGTTGGAGTAAAAACCCATCCCTTGTTCTCCTAATGGAACAGGAAGAATCACTCCCATGCTTAACAGGTCTTCTAAACAGTGTAAGAATGCCTGTTCGAAGATAATTGAGACCCGTGGAACCTTCCCCTTGGGAGTAGTTCCCTGAATTCCAGGAGATAACCTTGAGAAACTATTTCTAGCGCCCAAGGATCCTGAACATCTCTTGCCCCAGCCTGAGCAAAGAGAGAAAGTCTGCCCCCCACCAGATCCTTCCCAGATCGGGGGCCAACACTTCATGCTGTTTTGGTAGCAGTGGCAGGTGACTTGGCCTGCTTACCCTTGTTCCAGCCTTGCATCGGCCTCCAGGCTGGCTTGGTTTGAGAAGTATTACCCTCTTGCTTAGAGGGTGTAGAATTTGAGGCTGGTCCGTTTCTGCGAAAGGGACAAAAATTTGGCTTCTTTTTAGCCTTAAAAGACCTATCCAGAGGAAGGGCGTGGCCCTTTCCCCCAGTGATGCCTGAAATAATCTCTTTCAAGTCAGGGCCAAACAGTGTTTTACCCTTGAAAGGGATGTTAAGCAAAAGCGCTCTGCGCGCCACGATAGCAAACCCTGAATTATTCGCCGCTAATCTAGCTAATTGCAAAGCGGCATCTAAAATAAAAAAGAGTTAGCCAATTTAAGAGCTTGAACTCTGTCCAAAACCTCCTCGTACGAAGATTCTTTATTAAGCGACTTTTCTAGTTCTTCGAACCAGAAACACGCAGCTGTAGTGACAGGAACAATGCATGAAATTGGTTGTAGAAGGTAACCTTGCTGAACAAACATCTTTTTAAGCAAACCCTCTAACCTTTAATCCATAGGATCTTGAAAGCACAACTATCTTCTATAGGAATAGAAGTGCGTTTGTTTAGAGTAGAAACCGCCCCCTCGACCTTGGGGACTGTATGCTATAAGTCCTTTCTGGGGTCGACTATAGGAACTAATTTCTTAAATATAGGGGGAGGACAAAGGGTATGCCGGGCCTTTCCCACTCCTTATTTACTATGTCCGCCACCCGCTTGGGTATAGGAAAAACATCGGGGGGCACCGGAACCTCTAGGAACTTGTCCATCTTACCTAATTTCTCTGGAATGACCAAATTGTCACAATCATCCAGAGTAGATAATACCTCCTTAAGTAGTGCGTGGAGATGTTGAAATTTAAATTTAAAAGTTACAATATCAGGTTCTGCTTGTTGAGAAATTTTCCCTGAATCTGAAATTTCTCCCTCAGACAAAACCTCCCTCCTGGCCCCTTCAGATAGGTGTGAGGGTATGTCAGAACAGATATCATCAGCGTCCTCTTGCTCTTCAGTGTTTAAAACAGAGCAATCACGCTTTCTCTGATAAGTAGGCATTTTGGAAAAAAATGCATGCAATAGAATTATCCATTACAGCCATTAATTGTTGGATGGTAATAAGTATTGGCGCACTAGATGTACTAGGGGCCTCTTGTGTGGGCAAAACTGGTGTAGACACAGAAGGGGATGATGCAGTACCATGCTTACTCCCCTCATTAGAGGAATCATCTTGGGCAATATCATATCTATGGCATTATTATCCCTACTTTGTTTGGACATTATGACACAAATATATCACATATATTTAAATGGGGAGACACATTGGCTTTCATACATATAGAACATCGTTATCTGATGGTTCAGACATGTTAAACAGGCTTAAACTTGTCAACAAAGCACAAAAAACGTTTTACAATAAAACCGTTACTGTCCCTTTAAATTTTAAACTGAACACACTTTATTACTGAATATGTGAAAAAGTATGAAGGAATTGTTCAAATTTCACCACAGTAACTTAAAGCCTTAAAAGTATTGCACACCAAATTTGAAAGCTTTAACCCTTAAAATAACGGAACCGGAGCCGTTTTTACATTTAACCCCTATACAGTCCCAGGTATCTGCTTTGCTGAGACCCAACCAAGCCCAGAGGGGAATACGATACCAAATGATGCCTTCTATAAGCTTTTTCAGTGGTTCTTAGCTCCTCACACATGCATCTGCATGCCATGCTTTCCAAAAACAACTGCGCATTAAAGGCGCGAAAATGAGGCTCTGTCTATGACTAGAAAAGGCCCCCAGTGAAAAAGGTGTCCAATACAGTGCCTGCCGTTTTTATTAAAACAATCCCCAAGATTTAACAACTATTAAAAGTAATAATCTGCCAAATATACTTAGTAAAGTAATCGTTTTAGCCCAGAAAAATGTCTACCAGTTTTTTAAGCCCTAATGAAGCCCTTTATTCTTTTACTTAAACTAAGAAAATGGCTTACCGGTTCCCATAGGGAAAATGACAGCTTCCAGCATTACCGAGTCTTGTTAGAAATGTGTCATACCTCAAGCAGCAAAAGTCTGCTCACTGTTTCCCCCAACTGAAGTTAATTCCTCTCAACAGTCCTGTGTGGAAACAGCCATCGATTTTAGTAACGGTTGCTAAAATCATTTTCCTCTTACAAACAGAAATCTTCATCTCTTTCCTGTTTCAGAGTAAATAGTACATACCAGCACTATTTTAAAATAACAAACTCTTGATTGAAGAATAAAAACTACATTTAAACACCAAAAAACTCTAAGCCATCTCCGTGGAGATGTTGCCTGTACAACGGCAAAGAGAATGACTGGGGAAGGCGGAGCCTAGGAGGGATCATGTGACCAGCTTTGCTGGGCTCTTTGCCATTTCCTGTTGGGGAAGAGAATATCCCACAAGTAAGGATGACGCCGTGGACCGGACACACCTATGTTGGAGAAATATATATTTCTGAATTAATCATTTATCATAGTTTTATATTTTACCTCTTGACATTTAAGGAGTTAAACCAGCATGTTCCACTTTTAAACCCACAGTTAAGTTTAATTGCTTGAAGCTAAATAAGTACAGCTGTTTTAATTTATGAACACATGGTCACACAAACACATACTCATATCTTCCATCAACACAGCACATTTACAACACTCTAATCTAAAACATTTATATGCTAGACTCACACATCTCTGCTTTTCCCTAGGCCCTATCAATATACACTCATCCACTGTTCTTGGATGAGGGAAAACCCCAAAAGAACTAAAATGGCAACACAACATTGCCTTCTCTAGCTATATATATATATATGTGTGGCCCTATATCTGGCACATGCCTTTGGGACACAGTCACAGTGATCAGCATTTCTTAACTCCGGTTCTTAATTGTCACTAACCAGCTAGATTATAAGGCTTTCCTTACCTGAGTACAGGTGATTGAGCAGTTGATCTACACAGGCAGGGAAATACAATCTGGCCTAATAGAGGTGCTTGAGGGCAGAACCAAGAAATACTGATTTGAGTGATACATTGAATGTTTACCATAGCTGCATCAGGACAAACATAATGAAAGGACAAGTGTTGGAGTACCCCTTGTCAGTGTTCTAAGTACCCCCGTGGTATATTTACCACAGGTAGAGAAACAAGGTGCTAACATCTGCACTGCATACTAAAAGACAACAGCTTAAAAACCTATGTTCCACAAAAAAAGCAACATCAAGGAATGTAAAAAAACCTTCTGATGAGCAGTACAACTTGTCAAGTTATGTTGCAATACAAACAAGATAACTATTTTCCAATTTAAAAGAAGCTGAAATGACACCAATAAACTAAAAATTACTAGTCCTAAAGCCCGCTCACACGGGTCATTTTTTGCAGGGTACAGCGGTCCCACCCCTTGCGCTCTCTCCCTGCCCCTCTCTTTTGAGATCTCTCTCCCCCCCTCTCTTTTGCGCTCTCTCTCCCCCTCCTCTCTTTTGCGCTCTCTCTCCCCCCCTCTTTTGCGCTCTCTCTCTCCCCCCTCTCTTTTGCGCTCTCTCTCTCCCCCCTCTCTTTTGCGCTCTCTCCCCCCCTCTCTTTTGCGCTCTCTCTCTCCCCCTCTCTTTTGCGCTCTCTCCCCCTCTCTTTTGCGCTCTCTCCCCCTCTTTTGCGCTCTCTCTCCCCCCTCTCTTTTGCGCTCTCTCTCTCCCCCCCCCTCTCTTTTGCGCTCTCTCTCCCCCCCCGCTTTTGCGCTTTCTCTCTCCCCCCTCTCTTTTGCGCTCTCTCTCCCCCCTCTCTTTTGCGCTCTCTCTCTCCCCCCCTCTCTTTTGCGCTCTCTCTCTCCCCCTCTCTTTTGCTCTCTCTCTCCCCCTCTTTTTTGCGCTCTCTCTCTCCCCCTCTTTTTTGCTCTCTCTCCCCCCCTCTTTTGCGCTCTCTCCCCCCCTCTCTTTTGCGCTCTCTCTCCCCCCTCTCTGTTGCGCTCTCTCTCTCCCCCTCTCTTTTGCACTCTCTCTCCCCCTCTTTTTTGCTCTCTCTCTCTCCCCCTCTTTTTTGCGCTCTCTCCCCCTCTTTTTTGCGCTCTCTCTCTCCCCCCTCTCTTTTGCGCTCTCTCTCTCCCCCCTCTCTTTTGCGCTCTCCCCCCCTCTTTTGCGCTCTCTCTATCCCCCCTCTTTTGCGCTCTCTCTATCCCCCCTCTTTTGCGCTCTCTCTCCCCCCCTCTTTTGCGCTCTCTCTCCCCCTCTCTTTTGCGCTCTCTCTCTCCCCCTCTCTTTTGCGCTCTCTCTCTCCCCCTCTCTTTTGCGCTCTCTCCCCCCCCCCTCTCTCTCACTCCCCCGCCCCTCTCTCACTCCCCCGCCCCTCTCTCTCTCCCCCTCCCCTCTCTCTCCCCCTCCCCTCTCTCTCTCCCTCCTCCTCCCCCCCTCTCTCTCCTCCCCCTCTCTTACTATTCCCCCCCTTTCTTTTGCTCTCCCGCCACTCTCTTTTGCTTTCTCCCCCCCTCTCTTTTGCTCCCTCTCTTGTGCTCTTTTTATCTCCCCTCTTGATCTCTCTCTCCCCTCTTGATCTCTCTCTCACCTTTCTTATCTTTTCCCTACCCCCTCTCTTGAGCTGTTTTGAGCTCTCAAACTGCACAGCCTTTCACGGCCACGCCCCCTTCACGCTCGGCCACGCACACTTCTGCTCGCACTGCAGAGCAGAGACTTAGGGACTCTCAAAGGCCAGGTGTGTTTGTCCTCGTGCTGTGCTGTCTACTGCGCATGACAGCTTCGGACAAACACACTTGGCCTTTTATTATATAGGATTAGTTTTTACCTGAAGCAGTCCTGGCATTAAATGTTAACTGTTTAAGACCAGGTTATTTTTAACGTCAAAAGACCAAAGCTTTACCATGGTCATTGTAATATATGTTTCACATTCCCTTATTAGTTTAGGTGGCTGTGAGGCAGGAGGTAATGAGGTAGGGAGGTGATTGGCTCTTTAGATTGTGTGTATGAATACATACATACACACACACACACACACACACATACATAGATCCCATTAAAGGGGCATGAGACTCAAAATTCTTCTTTCATGATTCAGATAGAGAATACAATTTTAAACAACTTTCTAATTTACTTCTATTATTGAATCTGATTTGTTTTCTTGGTATCCTTTGTTAAACAAAAAAGCATAACTAGGCATGCTCATGAGCTAGCTGCTGATTGGTGACTGCACATATATGCCTCTTGTCATCAGATTACTAAAGTGTTCAGCTAGCTCCCTCTATTGCATTGCAACACCTTCAATAAAATGATTCTAAGAGAATGACGCAAAATAGATCATAGAAAATAAACTAGAAAGTTGTTTAAAAAGGTTCATCTGAATAATGATTGGTGTTTTATGTCACTTTAATGCATTCCTCTGGTCCAGTACCAGTTGCAAGAAAATAGACTGATTTGCTCGTCTGCTCCAAAAATTTTTTTTTTCTTTTCTTTTTTTTATTAATCAACCATGTCAGAAAAAACAGAATTTATGCTTACCTGATAAATTACTTTCTCTTGTGATGTATCGAGTCCACGGATTCATCCTTTACTTGTGGGATATTCTCCTTCCCAACAGGAAGTGGAAAGAGAGCACACAGCAGAGCTGTCCATATAGCTCCCCCTCCAGCTCCACCCCCCAGTCATTCGACCGAAGGTTAGGAAGAAAAAGGAGAAACCATAGGGTGCAGGGGTGACTGTAGTTTAAACAAAAAAGCTACCTGACTTAATAGCCAGGGCGGGCCGTGGACTCGATACATCACAAGAGAAAGTCATTTATCAGGTAAGCATAAATTCTGTTTTCTCTTGTAAGATGTATCGAGTCCACGGATTCATCCTTTACTTGTGGGATACCAATACCAAAGCTTTAGGACACGGATGAAGGGAGGCAACAAGACAGGTACCTTAAACAGAAGGCACCACTGCTTGTAAAACCTTTCTCCAAAAAATAGCCTCTGAAGAAGCAAAAGTATCGAATTTGTAAAATTTGGAAAAAGTATGCAGCTAAGACCAAGTCGCTGCCTTACAAATCTGTTCAACAGAAGCCTCATTTTTAAAAGCCCATGTGGAAGCCACTGCTCTGGTAGAATGAGCAGTAATTGTTTCGGGAGGCTGCTGGCCAGCAGTTTCATAGGCCAAACGGATGATGCTTTTCAGCCAAAAGGAAAGAGAGGTAGCAGTCGCCTTCTGACCTCTCCTCTTACCAGAATAGATAACAAACAATGAAGGTGTTTGTCTGAAATCCTTAGTTGCTTGTAAATAGAACTTTAAAGCACGAACCACATCAAGATTGTGTAACAGATGTTCCTTCTTCGAAGAAGGATTAGGACACAGAGAAGGAACAACAATTTCATGGTTAATATTCTTATTAGACACAACCTTAGGAAGAAAACCGGGTTTGGTACGCAAAACTACCTTATCTGCATGGAAAACCAGGTAAGGTGAATCACACTGTAAAGCAGATAACTCTGAAACTCTTCGAGCAGAAGAGATAGCTACCAAAAACAAAACTTTCCAAGATAAAAGCTTAATATCTATGGAATGTAAAGGTTCAAACGGAATCCCTTGCAGAACTGAAATAACTAAATTCAGACTCCATGGCGGAGCCACAGGTCTATAAACAGGCTTGATTCTGACTAAAGCCTGACTAAACGCTTGAACGTCTGGTACCTCTGCCAGACGTTTGTGTAAAAGAATAGACAAAGCAGATATCTGTCCTTTTAAGGAACTAGCGGATAATCCTTTCTCCAATCCTTCTTAGAGAAAGGAAATTATCCTGGGAATCCTAATCTTACTCCATGAGCAACCCATGAATTCACACCAAAAAATATATTTTCGCCAAATCTTATGGTAGATTTTCCTGGTGAAAGGCTTTCTAGCCTGAATCAGGGTATCAATAACCGACTCAGAGAAACCATGCTTTGATAGAATTAGGCGTTCAATCTCCAAGCAGTTAGACGCAGAGAAATTAGATTTGGATGCTTGAAAGGACCTTGTATTAGAAGGTCCTGCCTCATTGGTAGTGTCCATGGTGGGACAGATGACATGTCCACTAGGTCTGCATACCAGGTCCTGCGTGGCCACGCAGGTGCTATCAGAATCACCAAAGCCCTCTCCTGCTTGATTCTGGCAACCAGACGAGGGAGGAGAGGAAACGGTGGAAAAACATAGGCCAGATTGAAGGGCCAAGGCGCTGCTAGAGCATCTATCAGCACCGCCTGGGGATCCCGGGACATGGACCCGTAAAGAGGAAGTTTGGTGTACTGATGGGATGCCATCAGATCCAATTCTGGAGTGCCCCATAGCTGAGTCAGCTGGGCAAATACCTCCGGGTGGAGTTCCCACTCCCCGGGTGAAAAGTCTGACGACTTAGAAAATCCGCCTCCCAGTTGTCTACTCCTGGGATGTGAATTGCTGAAAGATGGCAGGAGTGATCCTCCGCCCACCTGATTATTTTGGTTACTTCCGTCATTGCTAGGGAACTCCTTGTTCCCCCTTGATGATTGACGTAAGCTACAGTCGTGATGTTGTCCGACTGAAATCTGATGAAATTGGCCGCGGCTAGCTGAGGCCATGCCTGGAGCGAGTTGAATATCGCCCTCAGTTCCAGAATGTTTATCGGGAAAAGAGCTTCTTCCCGAGACCAAAAGCCCTGAGCTTTCAGGGAGTCCCAGACTGCACCCCAGCCCAACAGACTGGCGTCGGTCGTTACGATGATCCACTCTGGTCTGCGGAAACACATTCCCTGAGACATGTGATCCTGAGACAACCACCAGAGAAGAGAATCTCTGGTCCCCTGGTCCAGCTGTATTTGAGGAGACAAATCTGCATAATCCCCATTCCACTGTTTGAGCATGCATAGTTGCAGTGGTCTGAGGTGTATCCGTGCAAAAGGGACTATGTCCATTGCCGCTACCATTAATCCGATTGTCTCCATGCACTGAGCTACAGATGGCCGAGGAATGGAATGAAGGGCTCGGCAAGAGGTTAAGAGTTTTAACTTTCTGACCTCCGTCAGAAATATTTTCATTTCTACCAAGTCTATCAGAGTTCCTAGGAAGGAAACTCTTGTGAGGGGGGAGAGAGAACTCTTTTTGATGTTCACCTTCCACCCGTGAGACCTCAGAAAGGCCAATACAATTTCCGTGTGAGACTTGGCTCTTTGGAAAGTCGATGCCTGAATTAAGATGTCGTCTAGATAAGGCGCCACTGCTATGCCCCGCGGTCTTAGAACCGCCAGGAGGGACCCTAGCACCTTTGTGAAAATTCTTGGAGCAGTGGTCAACCCGAAAGGAAGAGCCACAAACTGATAATGCTTGTCCAGAAAGGCGAACCTGAGAAACTGGTGATGATCTTTGTGGATAGGAATGTGCAGATACGCATCCTTTAAATCCACGGTGGTCATATATTGACCCTCCTGGATCATTGGTAAGATTGTCCGAATGGTCTCCATCTTGAATGATGGGACTCTGAGGAAATTGTTTAGAATTTTGAGATCCAGGATTGGTCTGAAAGTTCCTTCTTTCATGGGAACCACAAACAGATTTGAGTAAAAACCCAGCCCTTGTTCCGCAATTGGAACTGGGTGGATCCCTCCTATTGTATGTAGGTCTTCTACAAAGCGTAAGAACGCCTCTTTCTTTGTCATGTCTGTAGACAGTCGAGAAATGTGGAGCCTTCCCCTTGGAGGGGAGTCCTTGAATTCTAGAAGATATCCCTGGGATACAATCTCTAAGGCCCAGGGATCGAGTACATCTCTTGCCCAGGCCTGAGCGAAGAGAGAGAGTCTGCCCCCTACTAGATCCGGTCCCGGATCGGGGGCTACCCCTTCATGCTGTCTTGAAGGCAGCTGCAGGCTTCTTGGCCTGTTTACCATTGTTCCAGCCCTGGTAAGGTTTCCAGGCTGACCTGGGTTGGGAAGCGTTACCCTCTTGCTTTGCAGCAGGGGAGAATGAAGCAAGACCGCTCCTGAAATTCCGAAAGGAACAAAAATTATTTTGTTTGTTCTTTATCTTGAAGGACTTGTCCTGAGGGAGAGCATGGCCTTTTCCCCCAGTGATTTCTGAAATAATCTCTTTCAATTCAGGCCCGAAGAGGGTCTTTCCTTTGAAAGGGATGTTCAAGAGTTTGGATTTTGACGACACATCGGCCAACCAGGACTTTAGCCATAGCGCCCTGTGCGCTAAAATGGCGAAACCTGAATTCTTTGCCGCTAACTTAGCTAGTTGGAAAGCGGCATCTGTGATAAAAGAATTAGCCAGCTTAAGAGCCTTAAGTCCATAAATTGTCTCCTTCTGTCCATAAATGTCCTCATATGAGGTCTCCGTCTGGAGCGCATCTTCCAGCGCCTCGAACCAGAAGGCAGCTGCAGTAGTTACAGGAACAATGCACGCAATAGGTTGGAGAAGAAAACCTTGTTGAACAAAAATTTTCTTAAGTAAACCCTCTAATTTTTTATCCATAGGGCCTTTGAAAGCACAACTGTCTTCAATTGGTATGGTTGTGTGTTTAGCAAGTGAAGAAATAGCCCCCTCCACCTTAGGGACCGTCTGCCACGAGTCCCGCTTGGGGTCAGATATGGGGGACATTTTCTTAAAAACAGGAGGGGGAACGAAGGGAATACCTGGTCTATCCCACCGCCTTGTAACGATATCCGCAATCCTCTTAGGGACCGGGAACACATCAGTGTAAACAGGAACATTCAGGTACTTGTCCATTTTACACAATTTCTCTGGAACCACCATAGGGTCGCAGTCATCCAGAGTAACTAATACCTCCCTGAGCAAACAGCGGAGGTGTTCTAGTTTAAATTTAAAAGCCAATATATCTGAATCTGTCTGAGGAGAAACCTTTCCTGAATCGTTAATTTCTACCTCAGACAGCACATCCCTCACCCCAACTTCAGAGCGTTGTGAGGGTATATCGGATACGGCTACTAAAGCGTCAGAATACTCATTATCTGTTCTTAAAACAGAGCTATCACACTTTGCAGGTAACACGGGCAGTTTAGATAAGAACTCTGAGAGGGTATTATTCATAACTGCCGCCAAGTCTTGCAAGGTAAAAGAGTTAGACGCACTAGAGGTTCTAGGCGTCTGAGCGGGCGTAACTGGTTGTGACACTTGGGGAGAGGTTGACGGGCTAACCTCGTTACCTTCTGTCTGAGAATCATCTTGGGCCACATTTTTAAGTGTAACAATATGTTCTTTAAAGTGTATAGACATATCAGTACAAGTGGGACACATTCTGAGAGAAGGTTCCACCATGGCTTCTAAACACATTGAACAAGGATTTTCCTTGGTGTCAGACATGTTAAACAGACTAGTAGTAAAACAAGCAGGCTTGGAAATTACTTTAATCAAGTAAAAACACACTTTGAAAAAAAACGTTACTGTGCCTTTAAGAGATAAAAAAGGCACACAATTTTGCAAAACAGTGAAAAAATGCAGCAAACTGTTCGAAATTTTTACAGTATGTACCTAAAGCATTAGTAAGATTGCACCACTAGCAATAAAAACGATTAACCCCTTAATGCCCAAACCGGATCGACAGTAAGCCAAAAAAACGGTTAAAAAACGTTCAGCACCTTGCCACAGCTCTGCTGTGGCCCTACCTGCACTTAGGAACCAGATTGGTGGGGAAAAAGCTTCTTATAGGCCCTCAAACTGCAGCAGGACCCTACATGTCAAACAGCCTGAACTTCTAGTCAAATATAACTGCGCATCTGAGGCTCGAAATTAGGCCCCTCCCACCTCACTACGGTGCTTGTGAGGCCTAAAGAAACACTCCAAAATGTTTTAATATTAGCCATGTGGGTAACAACCCCTGAAAGAAACCCAAAGGAACCTTCAAAGTGTCTCAAAAAAACGATATTTTCAATAAAAACCGCTTGCCTTGAAAGTAGCGTCAACCAGCATAAACTAGCCCTGTTATGTAAGCTTGAAATTCCAAACTTAGTCTCTGAATACAGCTTACCCTTCCCTCATGGGGATATTATCAGTCTTCTCTAGCATTATCACAGTCTTGTCTAGAAAAAAAAAGACTGAACATACCTTATTGCAGCCTAACCTGCAAACCGTTCCCCCCAACTGAAGTTTTCTTGCACTCCTCAGTCCTTTGTGGGAACAGCAGTGGATTTTAGTTACAACATGCTAAAATCATCTTCCTCCCTGCAGAAATCTTCGTCTCCTTTCTGCTAGAGAGTAAATAGTACACACCGGTACCATTTAAAATAACAAAATCTTGCTTGTAGAAAATAAAAACTACATTTTTTTTACCACATTCACTTTACCCTTCCGATTGCTTAGAGCCGGCAAAGAGAATGACTGGGGGGTGGAGCTGGAGGGGGAGCTATATGGACAGCTCTGCTGTGTGCTCTCTTTGCCACTTCCTGTTGGGAAGGAGAATATCCCACAAGTAAAGGATGAATCCGTGGACTCGATACATCTTACAAGAGAAAACAGTACACTTTTCTGTTCCAATTAAATATCTTAGTGTCTGATATTAAAAACGTGATGGAAAAAATAGAAATTTTTTTTTGTTTGTTTTTTAGTATTGTTTTGTATGGGTCTCCCCTTAACACACAAAACTCACTCAAATTTGCCTTTCAAAAATTATTTCAGGGACCTTGTAGTATTGATGCCACACGTTGGATAATCTCACTATAACAGAATCATGCTTCGAGTTTTGAGATTCCAGATTTAAAAAAACAAATAAAAACCCAATAAAATCAGTATCAACGATGCATCACACACAAATCACGCTTTATCTGCTCAAACAACCTGTCTTATCTAAACATTTAAAAAGATAAAATACACTTAAAATGTAGATTAATGAAAAAAATTAGAACTAAAGCACTATTTTCATGGCTCCCAATAAACAAAAGATTTAGTATGTAATATCAAGTGTTATGTTTAAGAAGTCAGATGAAGCCGACACATTTAAAGGGACATTAAAGTCAAAATTAACCTTTCATGATTTATATAGAGCATGATGTTTTAAGAGACTTCTTAGTTCGCTTGAGTGCCCTGCTACTACAGGTAAGGTTGCCACCCATCCGGTATTTTAGCGACATGGCTGATACATTTTTAAGGTTAAGGTCAAAGTTGAAAATAAATTAAATATAGAAATAAAGATATTATAGTGATACTTTCTTAGTGTAGTATAATCTAATTATAAACCAATGATTTAAAAATCAGTCCTAGCAGCTTTTTTCCCCCACAAAAAGTGGTAACCCTAACTACTAAGCATGTACAATAATCCAGTGTATAGGCATATGTCAGTGATTGGCTGATAGCTATCACATGATACAGCGGGCCGGCAAAATGAATTTTGAAATTTGTCAGCAAAATCTAAAAAAATTTTTTTGCATTGTCTTTTTATAATGCACTTGTTGAATTCTACTGTATTTAAAGTGATGCTAAATCCTAGCGTCCCCTTTATTTGTTCCATCACTTTAATGATCTTTTAAATATTTTAAAGTATAGCTAATAGCATGAATAGGATAGCAAGAAACAAAACACCAATACTCTGATGATAGTACGAGTTTGTATACATTACATGATTTGACTGCTATACAAAGCTAAAAGCCATATAAATCAAAAGCTGCTAATACACCAGTGAATAATTTTGAACATGAGAATTGGTTTACATTTGAGGTACTGCTGAAGCTCATTTAAAAATTCTGTTGGAAGTTGCATTATCATGAAATACAAGTCAATTATTACAAAGGTCTGATGGTAGAATATATCATTATGCTTGTGCTGTGAAGGAGACCTTCAGTGAGTCCCCCCATGTGTCAGTAAGCAATAAGAAACCTTGTAGTCTTTTTTTGTAACGGAACATAAAGCTCCAGGTAGCAATTCTAACCGTACAACTGCATAAACATGTCCAAGCTCTCACCAACTGGTATGAATTATTGTTGGCCTTTCCTTACTTTACAGCACTATGATCCACCGCAGTAATTTAATTTCCAGCAAAATCACAAGAAATAGCACCTTAATATCGGTATCTAGCATTTATTGTCAGAATGTTATGAACCTACAAAAGTACAAAACAAAAAAAAAAACTAACTGCAACATCAAATTAAGAGGTAGACAGTCTTAAAGTTCAAAAGGTTTGGCTGTTTGTAAAATAACGACATGATACCAGGGACTCCTTGTATGTATGTATATATATATATATATATATATATATATATATATATATATATATATATATATATATATATATATATATATATATATATATATATATATATATATATATAAATAAAATAATCCAGTTATTAAATATGTTATTTATTGTGCTTTAATCCGACGTGGCAATTCAAATAAAACAAAACAAACCCTACTATCTAATATCAAACTATTTTGTGAGCAAAAATGTAATTTTGTAGTGGATCAAATAACAAAAAGGGGCTAAGACTGCTTAAAGGGACATTTGTCTCAAAAAGTTTTATACTGCATTGAATTACTAAAAACAAAATGCTTGTAGTTAACCCACTACAAAGGCATTAAACATAGTTAAAGCTATGCCCAGGAGTTGCAGTGGATTGAATGAGCAGGGCATAGCAGCTGAGCCAATCAAGAGTGGCACACATGTAGCAAACAATCCAGTGCTCGACTGGGATAGGAGCATGCAGTAGTTAAATATGGCATTGGAGGGTGTGGTAGTTAAACACAATTCGACTAGAAAGTCATTTTGACCTGAAAGGGGAAAAAAAAAAAAGATGGGATACTCAAAAACCAAAACCCTTTTTCAATAGGTATTTATGGGTTCAGCCTATAAAGTGTTTGACCTTTAATATACATGTAGCTGGATTCTTTATAAATGGCTACATCAGTTCCGCAGTCAATTTAGTGGTATTATATAATAAATATAGTTGGATGGCAATATTTATTTTTATTTTTGTGCAAACTGTTAATATGTTTTTAAATGAATAATACATTGCATTAACAGTCTATGCTGATGAATCCATGGTACATTTTCACGTTTAGACAAATAATGCTACTGCCAAATTCTCTAATCTACAAAAAATAGACCTGAAAACCTGTTTATTAAAATGGAATTAATATCCTATTCATTATTTAAGTGCCATTTGTAATATCCCTGTTGGGAGTAAGAACTCAGCCCCTTTAAAAGGATGTTCCTGCAAAAGCTTTGAATACGTTGGACTCTTAAACAGCTGTCCCTTGCAAGCACCTTGATTTACAGTTGACACTGTGTGGAAACCCCCCCCCCCATTTGGTTTAGATATCCAGAACAATATAACCAACGTAGCAGTCAATTAATGTAAAAAGGGAAACATTGAAACACCCAAACTGTACCCTCACACAATTTGCAATCTGTTACAGGTTTATGAGAAAAAACTATTTGAAGAGAACATTAATTAAATCAGCATCAATATAACAGATGATATGATATTCCCATTGTTTGACTCAAACATATACATTTAATTTAAACACATTTTAACAATGAAAATAAACTGCTCTGCGTTACTAGAACGTTAGTTGTATATCTACCTTTATGTCCCTAGTGCATATGTCGATAGACTGAGCTCCTCTCTATAAACATTTTTATTCTGACTAAAACGCACATTTCATTTGCCAATAACTAAAGAGTTGTAAAATAGTAAATTGTTAAAAAAACAAACTATAATCTGAAAAAGTCCATTAAGCTATTAATTTTCGTAAGCAACTGCAGATTCTAAGTTTATTCAGAACAAAATGCTGAATGATTACAGTTCCCGGTAGCACAACAAGCAACAGAATTACTTTTGTAATAAAATGATTTTACAAAATGGAATGTTAAAGTCCCAGATTCTAAAAACTGATTTGGTTTAAAAATAGTGGCAGAATTAGAATCCTCCAGCTTGTAAATCTGCCATAAAAATTTCAAAAGCATATTGCTAAAACACAATCTATGTTATATATGTACATCCAGTTAAAGAGAAAGGTTCAGTTTTCTCTGTACAGTGTTCATTAATATAATCAGTGCGATAACAGCATTCATACTCACAATAGTGTGTATTACCCAAGAACGGTTATGGGCCTAATAAGTGTGCACTCTTTAATTTAAATTAGATATATGTGCTTCTGTTTCATATACAGTACAAGTCTGCAGTCCCATCCAGGGCCTGAACAGTAAGTATATGTTCATAATACAGAGAGTACTTAGCTAAAGTACACAAGTCTCAATCATTTCAGTTTATAAAAAAAATGTCACCTGTAGACTCAACTTTAAAGTGTACAGTTAACTTTTTCTCTCAGACATAACATTTTTTACTTTTTCTTATTTTTGTAGAATGTAGAGTTCATCACAAACACAGCAAATAAAAACCGTCTGCTCGCCACCCTGGTGCAGGGTCAAAACCAAAACCAAACAAGTGTTTAATTTGCCCAATGGTGGAACCGACATCCTCTCCTTCACTACCAGAGTCATTAATTAAATGAAGTTAAGAAAAATATCTGGTGTATATACAATACATACAAATATTAGATAAAATACATGCTTGTTTTGGGCAATTAATTAGGTTCAAAGTGACAATATGGACGATAACTATCGGAACCAAATGCAAGTCTCATGAAGA
This sequence comes from Bombina bombina, assembly GCF_027579735.1. Lineage (NCBI taxonomy): Eukaryota > Metazoa > Chordata > Amphibia > Anura > Bombinatoridae > Bombina > Bombina bombina. The sequence goes on along the minus strand of NC_069499.1, from coordinate 159,704,317 downwards.
ATAAGATGCTGGAACAGAGTGATGTTTTCAATAATTAATAAAGCGGCTATTACCCTCTTTAATAAAGCGAATACTGTCTCTTTTTGTAAAGAAAATCCAAAACCAATATCTGCAAAAAGCTTTGGAGAAAATAGAGAATTTAAAAACAAGACACCTTATTCGAACAGATGCTAATGGGAAACACTTGAGCTTTGGGTTGAAGAAAAGTAATCTCAAATGTCAAATTTATAAACACTTGTAACCACATTAAAAAGCTGCAAGTTATTCATAAATTGCGGTAAGAATTTGCAGGCTCTAGAAGCTATTTTTCTTCTTCTTAGTGCATCTGAGTTATGGTCTTGGGTACGGGTTACAACTTGATATACACCGATTTCTAGACCTTGTCCACCTTTTTATGCTCAATAGTTATACGCTCTAAAAATACAATTTGAGTGTCTCCTCAACACTTCCACTTGCAGCACATGAAGTGCTACTGCACTATTGAATTATCAGTATTATCTCATCTTCATCTTAACCATGATGACGGGACCCACTGAGGCTCGGTATCCAGCTTATTAATAAGTCGCAGGAGTTCTTGAAAGGCCTTTTCCAGATCTGTATTAACAATTGCAGTGTCAAAATAGTGACCATTGTTCTGTTCCATTTCACGTGCCTTTTCTATAATTTCCCGAAGTTCATCAGGCTACAATGGAAATAAAATAAAACGTTACAAATAAGAAAGGTATAATACTTCTTTTTAGCAAATACCGACCTCCATGCAACAATTTTTTCAAACATTCTCATAAGACTATTTAAACAAAAACATATGGCCAAAGGATAATATTTAGTAATAGCATCTAACATTTTATGATGCAAAACAGATAGTTTTCTCTTACTATAACATTTCAGCCTTCTGACATGTTTAACATTTTTGCATTAAAAAGGATTAATTTAAACAGCTTATTATTATTATCATCATTTATTTGTATAGCGCAACAAAATTCCGTAGTGCTGGGTATAGAGATAAGGGTATACAATGACAAGGATTTGTGATACAATAAAAAAAGTACAGGAGGAAGAGGGCCCTGCTCTGGAGAGCTTACAGTCTAAATCTATACTGAAAGTAGCATAAAGTTGCGACTGTGCACACCTGGTAAACGGTCCAATTCTCACTGGTTACATACAATCTTTTAGCTAACAAGTTTGCATGAAGCTAAGCAAGACTATTTGACAAAGAGAAGACTGACTTTGGAGTGAAGCACAGATCAGGTAGACGTTATACACAAACAAACACCATGTGGTAAGGGAAGCCTTTTAAAGATTATATGAACATTTATAAAAAGCAGCAAAGTCACTGCATTAGGCATTTTTATAAAGGAAAACAAAAGTCACTCTACAGAAAAGTAGCACACAATGTACAGCCAAAAATAAACTTGTAACACACGCATATATAAAAGGAGAATATAGAAATCCTAAAAATATAAAACCACCACTACACCCCCCCCCCAAAAAAAAAAACAACCAACCATATCAACAAACTAGACAAAATAACCTAAGCAGTTAATTATAAATGTTAAGGCTCATACAGATGATAGAAAGTAAAAACCGATGGCAATCTTTAAAGGGAAAGTCTAGTCAGAATTTAACATTACATGCCCTATCTGAATCATCAAAGTTTAACAACCTTTCTATTTACTTTTATCCACAAATTTGCTTTGTTACCTTGGTATTCTTAGTTGAAAGCTAAACCTAGGTAGGCTTATATGCTAATTTCTAAGCCCTTGAAGGCCGCCTCTTCTCTGAATGCATTTGACAGTTTTCACAGCTAGAGGGTGTTAATTCATGTGTGTCATATAGATAACATTGTACTCACTCCTGTGAAGTTACTTGTGAGAGGGCACTGACTGGCTAAAATGCAAGTCTATTAATAGAATTGAAATAAGGGGGAACTCTGCAGAGGCTTAGATACAAGGTAATCACAGAGGTAAAGTATATTAATATAACAGTGTTGGATATGCAAAACTGGAGAATGTTTAATAAATGGACTATCTTTTTAAACAATACAAATTCTGGTGTAGACTGTCCCTTTAATTAGATTAGTAAGAGCTCCATTAAGGGATGCAACTTTAATAGGCAATGTGGACAATACTTCTCTTCTTAAAGAGGTTGCACTTTTATTGGCATTATCAAGATTAAGTGGGTCCATATAATATTCATCAAGGGCTTTAAAAGGAATTTATATATGCGTTACCTGCTGTTCTGGATGATTGTAAAAATTGCAAATCGCCATAACAAAGGCAGTAGGGAAAACTCTGGTGCAAATCTTCAAGTACATTTAGGGGGTTTAGTAAAGCTGCAGATGAAAGCATTTAAAACAAAAAAAGACTAACACAAGATTGCAAGGACTTGTTTGGAGGGTTTAGGAGCTATTTATATAAAAACATAGTTAAAAGGCAAAAACCCCAAACAGAAGTAATTTCCCATTGTGCCTCAAAGGGTAAAGAATCCTCCTTGACTCCAAAGTGGTAACTATTAGAAAAATTGCTAGTGGTGCCAAAATACCTATAATAAATTTTATTTAAAATCCACAATAACCAGGTGTGAGGGCCACAAAATTATATTAATCACAATAAAATAAGAAGTGTATATTATCTACTACACCAAAGAATGGCCAAAACACACTCACAAGTTGTTATTTTAATGTGACCTTAACTTAACTCAATATGATACAAATATAAAAAGGTAATTTACAGATATACAATATCATGCACCGAAGTTACCTAACCCAGTTGTTCGTGGAACAAAAGTATCCAACCCCACCGTCAAAGAAGGGTAATCCCAAAAAGGTTCCAGTCCATGCACTGAATTAAGTAGGATTCCAGGCTAATAAGATATAGTCCCCAAAGTCAATTAGAAAGAAGAGCCACACAGGTCACCATTCATAGTAGGTCTATAGGGGGCATGATTCTACTGGGGTTATATACAATCTTGAACTTGTGAGGCACAAGCGTGGTGAAAACAGTCCGCCACAACTAAAACCTAAGTGGCCATATGAACAGTACATCCCACAACCACACTGCAAGAAACGTATCCCCTCCAGCAGAGGCCACTCACCTAATATATATCCTCAAAAGTCTGTGCCTGCATAGAACTTAAAAGCAGCTTTAAATAATTAACTATAGCGGTATCTGCAGACGACCAAACAAGAATCTTGAAGACAAACTAATGTGTATACAAACTTGCATTGGAGCCTTGGTATGTCCGTTCCAAGGAAGCCCTATGTCGCCCACAGGGGTTAAACACGTCATCCGGCATGTTGGATGTTTGTCTTCAAGGCTCTTGTCTGGGCCACTCAAACAGGTTGTACATCTCATATATAGACTGTTAGAGTAACCTTGCCTGTACTACCATCTTAAATATACTAGTGTATTTGGCATGTAATATCAGCAAAACAAATTCCTACCTATCTTAAATTTAAAATGCAGTATTAAAAGATACATTATCTTGAATATAATTAAATATAAAAAATTACTTATGCAAATATATTAGTAATATATGTATAAAAAGGTACTTCTTAAAAAAAATTAACTGTTAAAACAATTAGTGCATTACAAATGAATCTTCACAGATATTTTTACCGTCACTACAAAATCACCTACCTTGGGATTTCGACCTTCCTTAGCCAATAGTGCCCGCAATCTCTCCTGAGATGGTGGTGCAATAAAAATGATGTATGGCTTTAAATCTGAATTACGTAGCATCTTAAGAGCCTTAGGAAAAAATAGAGATTATGCGTTACTACTTACGCCTTATACCTATTATATGGATAAATATTTTTACAAGTATGTATAAGAAAGGATATTTTATATAAGTAACATAATTACATTTCAGAAGCAAAGAAAGTTTTCAAAAACATTAATGCAATAAGTTTCATATCAACATATACATATTTTTTTTAAATAGTAAAAAAGTGTTGACTTTTAGGTCATGAGAATAAGGATGAATAAGTCTTTAGTTTTCTGTACTGTGAACCATAAATATTGAATCGAACTGAATAAAAATAGATTGTTTGGATTTAATATTTCATAATTTCACTTGAAATAACACCACTGTAAAATAATGTTATATCTATATATATATCCTGCTTTGCCAAAAATCATCGACTAGATTTGCTAAAACAAATCCATTTGGCAGAAAACTCCATATTCTTATTTTACATACTGTATTAAGTTTATATCACGGTTTCATTTGCATTAACACCACTGTAAAATACAATGAGTAAATGCTATATCCAGCTTGCCAATAAAAAAAGCATCAACTGTAAAATACCACAGACTGCCCTACAACTTTGAGTAGAAAGAAATGAAAGACAAATCAGATTTTATTTACAAACTTTATTCTGCTGAGAGAATAATGTTCCTGAACAAGGGTCCAATATCTGAGATTAAGCATGATCATTATAATAAGATAAAGAATATATACTCAACTGCAACAAACTACAAAGTTTATTGTTTACTTCAAAATCAGGGATTCCGTAACCAACCTACTTAACACAAAGCTTTGCAACGACTATCTGATAGGAACAACGTTTTTCAGAATTAGGGTAGGCAGCAACTGCTTGTAGTAGGAGTACTGGTGGGTATAGGCCTGGAGTAGATATAGACACCTCCCATAATCACATTTTGGCTATTAGTTCATTTATACCCCAAAAGCCTACAAGGCGAGCAAGGATTTCTATCCACAAACTAAAGTTTGCAGCAAGCAGGCCTTCATATGGTTCTACTTTAATAGTGAAGAAACAATTACCATATATTTCACTCCATAAGACACACTTTTCCCCACCCTCAAAAGAGGAAAATGTCTGTGCGTCTTATGGAGTGAATGTGTGTGTGTCCTGGAGCCAAATCGCCAAGTGCAGGGGCAATGTTCCCTCTATTGAGCGTGGCAGCGCATTGATTTAATTGACACCGCACGCTAAAAAATTATTCCCGCACACCAAGGGGGAGTTGAGATAGCACATCACATGTGGAGTCTGCTGTGGCCTGGAGAGACCGAGGTGGTGCGGAGCATCTAATTGTAAGTTTAAACTTCAACTTATTTGGGGCATGTTTGGGGTCTGCCTGGCACCATATTGCATTACAGAAAGTACTGAATTTGATTACTTATCCGCGGGCTCAATATTTTATAAGTGCTCTGCTCTGGCGAGCAATACAATTATCCTAATCATATGGGTGACCCATATAATAAGGATAATTGTATTGCTATTGGAGAAACAGCATACATGTGTAAATATTCCTGATTCCTTAAAATCCCATGTATTGGCAATTTGACCGGTCCGGTGCAGTGCTAGCCCGCAGTAGGGCTAAAAGTAGGGTTTAAATTTCGTGGATTCAGTAATGTAATTGCATTACAGACGATACTGAATCTGATTGGTATTTGTTGGTTTTTATGGTACAGAGTTTAGTCAGCCTTTTGATTACCGGTATATGTTCTATGGAAAAGTGAGGATAGCTGCCTGAGCTCTAAGTGAAATTTAAATGGGTAAGATGGCTATTTTACATAATGCAATACTTTTAGCCTTGCACTGGTTTAATATACAGTATGTACTTATTACAGCTTCTAAATATAAGTGCTAAGGAGCACAACCCTCACATATCCTGCTCACATGCCAAATTTAAAATGTGAAAACCGGGGGTAGATTTTAAAACAGCAATGTGTGTGTGTGTTTAAGAGTTTGCTTGAGAATGTGAGGGTGTGAGTGTATTTGAGAATGTGAGTGTGCTTGAGAATGTGAGTGTGCTTGAGAATGTGAGTGTGAGGGTGTGAGTTGATTCAGAATATTTTTTTTCTTGTTTTCCTCCTCTAAAAACTAGGTGCATCTTATGGAGCGAAAGATACGGTATAAGCTAACTTTAAATGTGTTTTTCACAGGAATAACAGGCAAGGGTAGGAAGAAAACCTCAGACAAGTCCTAATCAAGCCTGTAAGACAATTCTACCAAACTGGGCTTGATGGCAATAGAGAAAATCTAATTGGTTCATGAAACTTGGCCTGGGCGAAAGTAAAAATCAGACAAAATATATTTGCCCTGACAATATAAAGAATGTGCTGTCTATTACTAGGATTCAGACCAAATCTCTCTGACCTTTTAGAAGGATCTGACATGACCTAGAATCTTTGACAGGCATGTCGTCCAGAAGAAAACACAGACATACCTTGATAGAATCCGTTTACAGTTTTTAAATCTAATAAATAGCCAAACTATACATTCTTTCTTTGGAACAATGAAATGTATAGTGTAAAAATAATTGATCCAGGATGGACACATGACGGAGTACTCCAATATCCACATGAGCAAAACTAAAGAGACACTCCCATTCATTTAGGTACCAAGCAATCTGACAAACCTTGGAGGATCACTTATATTTTGCTAAGAATTTGAAATTATTAAAAACCTTGTTCTCTGGAAATGTCTCAGCCAGAGAGGAAACCGCTAGAACATCATGTCCTGCCTTGGGCTTGCTTTGTGATGTTCTTGTAAAAACTAATTATGCTTACCAGATCATTTCCTTTCCTTCTGTATGAGGAGAGACCACGGCTTCATTCCTTACTTGTGGGAAATACAGAACTTGGCCACCAGGAGGAGGCAAAGGCACCCCAGCCAAAGGCTTAAATACTCCTCCCTCTTCCCTCATATCCCAGTCATCCTGCCAAAGGAACAACGAAAAGTAGGAGAAATATCAGGGTATAAATGGTGCCAGAAGAACAAAACTTAGGTCCGCCCTTCAGAGAAAACGGGCGGGCCGTGGAGTTTCCTCATACAGAAGGAAAGTAAATTATCTGGTAAGCATAATTTATGTTTTCCTTCTTAATATGAGGAGAGTCCACGTCTTCATTACTTACTTGTGGGAAACATATAACCAAGCTCTAGAGGACACAATGAACGGGAGGGTAAAAATAAGGCGGACCCTATTCTGAGGGCACCACAGCCTGCAAAACCCTTCTCCCAAAAAGCTGCTTCAGCTGAAGCAAAAACTGCAAATTTGTAAAATTTAGAAAAGGTATGCAAGTAGGACCAAGTAGCCGTCCTACAAATCTGTTCCATAGAGGCCTAATTCTTGAAGGCCCAAGAGGAAGCCACTGCTCTAATTGAATGAGCCTTAATACTCTGAGGAGGCATATGACCCGCTGTCTCATAAGCTAAGCAAATAATACTCCTCAACCAAAAAGTTAAGGAAGTGGTCAAGGCCTTCTTCCCCTACGCGTCCCAGAATAGACAACAAAGAAGTCTGTCTAAACTCCTTCGTAGCCTGAAGATAGAACTTCAAGGCCCGAACCACATCCAAATTATGAAGTAACTGTTCTTTCAAAGGAGGAGGATTAGGACACAAGGAAGGACCCACAATCTCCAGATTGATGTTGCAATCTGAAACAACCTTAGGAAGAAAATCTAACCCAGTACGAAGAACAACCTTATCAGCATGAAATACCAGGTAAGAAGGCTCACATTGCAAGGCAGCCATCTCAGAGACTCTGCACGCTGAAGCAATGGCCAGTAGAAAAAGAACCTTCCAAGACAGTAATTTAATGTCAACTACATGCATAGGCTTAAACGGAGCCTTCTGCAAAACTTTAAGAACAAGATTTAAACTCCAAGGAGGAGCGTTAGATCTAAACACAGGCCTGATTCTAGCCAGAGCCTGAACAAAAGACTGAACATCTAGAAGCTCAGCGAGCCTCTTGTGCAATAAAACAGATAGGGCTGAAATCTGTCCCTTAAGGGAGCTAGCAGTAAGGCCCTTCTATAGACCATCCTGGAGAAAAGAAAGAATCCTGGAAACCCTGACCTTATGCCAGGGGAATCCACGCTCTTCACACAAGAATAAGTAGGTCCTCCACACCTTATAATAGATGTGACGAGTAACTGGCTTACAAGCTTGAATGAGAGTATTAATAACTCTCTCCGATAAACCTCTTTTGGCTAGGACTAAGCGTTCAATCTCCAAGCAGTCAGCCTCAGAGAATCTAGATTTTGATGAACAAAAGGACCTTGTTCCAGCAGATCCCTGCAACAAGGTAACTTCCATGGAGGAGATAACATCTCCACTAGATCCGCGAACCACATCCTTTGCGGCCACGATGGAGCAATCCGTATCACTGATGCCCGCTCCTGCTTGATGTGGGCCACTACTCGATGAAGGAGAGGTAATGGCGGAAAAAGGTATATTAGACTGAACCTCCAAGGCACCACTAATGCATCTATTAGCTCTGCCTGAGGATCCCTGGATCTCGAACCATACCTGGGTAGCTTGGTATTGAGACGGGACGCCATGAGATCCATCTCCAGAGTCCCCCACCTGCTGCATAACTCAACACCTCGGGATGGAGAGACCATTTCCCCGGATGAAAGGATTGTCTGCTGAGGATTGTCACCCAGAATGTGGATCGCTGACAGCCAACAGTTGTGGGCCTCCACCCAATCCAGAATCCGAGATATCTCCCTCAATGCTAGGGAGCTCCTCGTTCCTCCCTGGTGGTTGATGTAAGCCACCAAGCTGATATTGTCTGATTGGAATCTGATAAACTGGGAAGAACCCAGACGGGGGCCAAGCCTTCAGAGCATTGAAGATTGTTTGAAGTTTTAGAATGTTGATCGGAAGAGAGCTTTCCAGCCGAGACCAAAGGCCCTGAGCCTTCTTTGCTCCCCAAACTGCCCCCATCCTGAGAGACTCGGATCTGTTGTCACAATCTCCCAGGAAGGTCTTAAAAAGGATGTCCCTTGGGACAGGTGATCAGGACATAGCCACCAAGAAAGCGATTCTCTCAACCGGCTGTCCAGAGAAATCTGTTGACAGATCCGAATGATTGCCGTTCCACTGTCTTTGCATGCACAGTTGTAATGGTCTGAGGTGGAACCTGGCAAAGGGAATTATGTCCATGCTGGACACCATGAGACCAATCACCTCCATACACTGCGCCACAGAGGGCCTTGAGGAGGTCTGGAGGGCAAGACACGCCGAAGCCAGCTTGCAGTGTCTCTGGTCTAAAAGAAATATCCTCTTGACTAATGAGTCTATTATAGTGCCCAGGAATTCTACCCTGGTGTTTGGAATAAGAGAACTCTTTTCTAAGTTTATCTTCCATCCGTGGGATCGAAGAAGAGAGAGAAGAGAGAGAAGAGATTCCGAATGTTCTTCCGCTAGACGAAAGGATGGTGCTTGTACCAGAATATTGTCCAAGTAAGGTGCTACTGCAATGCCCTGGGTTCTGGCCACAGCCAAGAGAGCCCCCAGAACCTTCATGAAAATCCTTGGGGCAGTAGCTAGGCCAAACGGAAGAGCAATAAACTGTAAGTGCTGGTCCAGGCAGGAAAACCTTAGGAACTGAAAGTGTTCCCTGTGGATTGGGACATGAAGGTAAGCATCCTTCAGATCTATAGTGGTCATGAACTGTCCCATCTGGACTAAGGGAAGGATAGATCTTATCGTCTTCATCTTGAACGAGGGGACGTTCAGAAACTTGTTTAAGCACTTTAGGTCCAGAATCAGACGGAAAGTTACCTTGTTCCTCTATGGGAACCGGGACAATGACTCCAAAGGAGGACAGATCCCAGACGCACCCCAGAAGGGTCTCCCTCATCTCTGGTTTTGATTACAGATTTGAAAGGAGGGATCTACCCTTGGGCGGAAAAGACTTGAACCCAATTCTGTAACACTGAGCAATGACCTCCAGGACCCAAGGATCCTGCACATCCCTGAACCAAGCTTCTGAGAAGAGCGAAAGTCTGCCCCCTACCTGATCCATAGATGAATCGGGGGCAACCCCTTCATGCTGATTTAGTCTCAGCGGGCTTCTTGCTCTGCTTGGACTTATTCCAGGACTGCTTCCAAGTCATAGGTTGCTTGGTCTTATCGGAGGATTGCCAACGCTGGGACTTGTCAGAACGAAAATTATTAGGTTGTCTCTTAGATATGTTCTTTTTATCCTGCGGTAGGAAGGCACCCTTGCCCCCAGTAACTGTGGAAATAATGGAGTCCAGGCCTGGACCAAACAAAATCTTAAACTTGAATAGAAGGGAAAGGAGTCTGGACTTGGAAGTCAAGTCCGCAGACCAATACTTCAGCCACAGAGCCCAGCGGGCCTGAACAGAAAACCCAGCAGTTTTAGCATTTAATTGAATAATTCGCATATTTGCATCACAAATAAAAGAATTAGCAACCCTTAAAGCCTTAATTTTATCGAGAATAATATTGAGTGGACCTTCCACCTCGATCAATTCCGATAAGGAGTCACACCAGTAGGTAGCAACTCCAGCAACCGCGGCAACTGCAGCCGCAGTTTAAAATAAATTTCTTTCATGTAATTAACAAGAGTCCATGAGCTAGTGACGTATGGGATATACATTCCTACCAGGAGGGGCAAAGTTTCCCAAACCTTAAAATGCCTATAAATACACCCCTCACCACACCCACAAATCAGTTTTACAAACTTTGCCTCCAAGGGAGGTGGTGAAGTAAGTTTGTGCTAGATTCTACGTTGATATGCGCTCCGCAGCAAGTTGGAGCCCGGTTTTCCTCTCAGCGTGCAGTGAATGTCAGAGGGATGTGAGGAGAGTATTGCCTATTGAATGCAGTGATCTCCTTCTACGGGGTCTATTTCATAAGGTTCTCTGTTATCGGTCGTAGAGATTCATCTCTTACCTCCCTTTTCAGATCGACGATATACTCTTATATTTACCATTTCCTCTACTGATTCTCGTTTCAGTACTGGTTTGGCTTTCTACAAACATGTAGATGAGTGTCCTGGGGTAAGTAAGTCTTATTTTCTGTGACACTCTAAGCTATGGTTGGGCACTTTATTTATAAAGTTCTAAATATATGTATTCAAACATTTATTTGCCTTGTCTCAGAATGTTCAACTTTCCTTATTTCCAGACAGTCAGTTTCATATTTGGGATTATGCTTTAATTATCATATTTTTTCTTACCTCAAAAATTTGACTTTTTCCCTGTGGGCTGTTAGGCTCGCGGGGGCTGAAAATGCTTCATTTTATTGCGTCATTTTTGGCGCGGACTTTTTTGGCGCAAAAATTCATTTCCGTTTCCGGCGTCATACGTGTCGCCGGAAGTTGCGTCATTTTTTGACGTTATTTTGCGCCAAAAATGTCGGCGTTCCAGATGTTGCGTCATTTTTGGCGCAAAAAAGCATTTAGGCGCCAAATAATGTGGGCGTCTTTTTTGGCGCCAAAAAATTTGGGCGTCGCTTTTGTCTCCACATTATTTCAGTCTCATTTTTCATTTGCTTCTGGTTGCTAGAAGCTTGATGTTTGGCATTTTTTTCCCATTCCTGAAACTGTCTTATAAGGAATTTGATCTATTTTGCTTTATATGTTGTTTTTTCTCTTACATATTGCAAGATGTCTCACGTTGCATCTGAGCCAGAAGATACTACAGGAAAACCTCTGCCTGCTGGATCTACCAAAGCTAAGTGTATCTGCTGTAAACTTTTGGTAGCTATTCCTCCAGCTGTTGTTTGTATTAAATGTCATGACAAACTTGTTAATGCAGATAATATTTCCTTTAGTGATGTACCATTGCCTGTTGCAGTTCCCTCAACATCTAAGGTGCAGAATGTTCCTGATAACATAAGAGATTTTGTTTCTGAATCCATAAAGAAGGCTTTGTCTGTTATTTCTCCTTCTAGTAAACGTAAAAAGTCTTTTAAATCTTCTCTTTCTACAGATGAATTTTTAAATGAACACCATCATTCTGATTCTTTGGACTCTTCTGGTTCAGAGGATTCTGTCTCAGAGATTGATGCTGATAAATCTTCATATTTATTTAAGATGGAATTTATTCGCTCTTTACTTAAAGAAGTACTAATTGCTTTAGAAATAGAGGATTCTAGTCCTCTTGATACTAATTCTATACGTTTAGATAAGGTTTTTAAAGCTCCTGCGGTTATTCCAGAAGTCTTTCCTGTTCCTAATGCTATTTCTGCAGTAATTGCTAAGGAATGGGATAGATTGGGTAATTCATTTACTCCTTCTAAACGTTTTAAGCAATTATATCCTGTTCCGCCTGACAGGTTAGAATTTTGGGACAAAATCCCTAAAGTTGATGGGGCTATTTTTACCCTTGCTAAACGTACTACCATTCCTACATCAGATGGTACCTCGTTTAAGGATCCTTTAGATAGAAAAATTGAATCTTTTCTAAGAAAAGCTTATCTATGTTCAGGTAATCTTCTTAGACCTGCTATATCATTGGCTGATGTTGCTGCAGCTTCAACTTTTTGGTTGGAAACTCTAGCGCAACAAGTAACAAATCGTGATTCTCATGATATTATTATTCTTCTCCAGCATGCTAATAATTTCATCTGTGATGCCATTTTTGATATTATTAGAGTTGATGTTAGATTTATGTCTCTGGCTATCTTAGCCAGAAGAGCTTTATGGCTTAAGACTTGGAATGCTGATATGGCTTCTAAATCAACTCTACTTTCCATTTCTTTCCAGGGAAACAAATTATTTGGTTCTCAGTTGGATTCTATTATTTCAACTGTTACTGGTGGGAAAGGAACTTTTTTACCACAGGATAAAAAGTCTAAAGGTAAAAACAGGGCTAACAATCGTTTTCGATCCTTTCGTTTCAACAAAGAACAAAAGCCTGATCCTTCGTCCTCAGGAGCAGTTTCAGTTTGGAAACCATCTCCAGTCTGGAATAAATCCAAGCCTGCTAGAAAGGCAAAGCCTGCTTCTAAGTTCACATGAAGGTACGGCCCTCATTCCAGTTCCGCTGGTAGGGGGCAGGTTACGTTTTTTCAAAGAAATTTGGATCAATTCTGTTCACAATCTTTGGATTCAGAACATTGTTTCAGAAGGGTACAGAATTGGTTTCAAGATGAGACCTCCTGCAAAGAGATTTTTTCTTTCCCATGTCCCAGTAAATCCAGTGAAAGCTCAAGCATTTCTGAATTGTGTTTCAGATCTAGAGTTGGCTGGAGTAATTATGCCAGTTCCAGTTCCGGAACAGGGGATGGGGTTTTATTCAAATCTCTTCATTGTACCAAAGAAGGAGAATTCCTTCAGACCAGTTCTGGATCTAAAATTATTGAATCGCTATGTAAGGATACCAACGTTCAAGATGGTAACTGTAAGGACTATATTGCCTTTTGTTCAGCAAGGGAATTATATGTCCACAATAGATTTACAGGATGCATATCTGCATATTCCGATTCATCCAGATCATTATCAGTTCCTGAGATTCTCTTTTCTAGACAAGCATTACCTATTTGTGGCTTTACCGTTTGGCCTTGCTACAGCTCCAAGAATTTTCACAAAGATTCTCGGTGCCCTTCTGTCTGTAATCAGAGAACAGGGTATTGTGGTATTTCCTTATTTGGACGATATCTTGGTACTTGCTCCGTCTTTACATTTAGCAGAGTCTCATACGAATCGACTTGTGTTGTTTCTTCAAGATCATGGTTGGAGGATCAATTTACTAAAAAGTTCTTTGATTCCTCAAACAAGGGTAACCTTTCTGGGTTTCCAGATAGATTCAGTGTCCATGACTCTGTCTTTAACAGACAAGAGACGTCTAAAATTGATTACAGCTTGTCGAAACCTTCAGTCACAATCATTCCCTTCGGTAGCCTTATGCATGGAAATTCTAGGTCTTATGACTGCTGCATCGGACGCGATCCCCTTTGCTCGTTTTCACATGCGACCTCTTCAGCTCTGTATGCTGAACCAATGGTGCAGGGATTACACGAAGATATCTCAATTAATATCTTTAAAACCGATTGTTCGACACTCTCTAACGTGGTGGACAGATCACCATCGTTTAATTCAGGGGGCTTCTTTTGTTCTTCCGACCTGGACTGTAATTTCAACAGATGCAAGTCTCACAGGTTGGGGAGCTGTGTGGGGATCTCTGACGGCACAAGGAGTTTGGGAATCTCAGGAGGTGAGATTACCGATCAATATTTTGGAACTCCGTGCAATTTTCAGAGCTCTTCAGTTTTGGCCTCTTCTGAAGAGAGAATCGTTCATTTGTTTTCAGACAGACAATGTCACAACTGTGGCATACATCAATCATCAAGGAGGGACTCACAGTCCTCTGGCTATGAAAGAAGTATCTCGAATTTTGGTTTGGGCGGAATCCAGCTCCTGTCTAATCTCTGCGGTTCATATCCCAGGTGTAGACAATTGGGAAGCGGATTATCTCAGTCGCCAAACGTTGCATCCGGGCGAATGGTCTCTTCACCCAGAGGTATTTCTTCAGATTGTTCAATTGTGGGGGCTCCCAGAGATAGATCTGATGGCCTCTCATCTAAACAAGAAACTTCCCAGGTATCTGTCCAGATCCCGGGATCCTCAGGCGGAGGCAGTGGATGCATTATCACTTCCTTGGAAGTATCATCCTGCCTATATCTTTCCGCCTCTAGTTCTTCTTCCAAGAGTAATCTCCAAGATTCTGAGGGAATGCTCGTTTGTTCTGCTAATAGCTCCGGCATGGCCTCACAGGTTTTGGTATGCGGATCTTGTCCGGATGGCATCTTGCCAGCCATGGACTCTTCCGTTAAGACCAGACCTTCTGTCACAAGGTCCTTTTTTCCATCCGGATCTGAAATCCTTAAATTTAAAGGTATGGAGATTGAACGCTTGATTCTTGGTCATAGAGGTTTCTCTGACTCCGTGATTAATACTATGTTACAGGCTCGTAAATCTGTATCTCGAGAGATATATTATAGAGTCTGGAAGACTTATATTTCTTGGTGTCTTTCTCATCATTTTTCTTGGCATTCTTTTAGAATACCGAGAATTTTACAATTTCTTCAGGATGGTTTGGATAAGGGTTTGTCCGCAAGTTCTTTGAAAGGACAAATCTCTGCTCTTTCTGTTCTTTTTCACAGAAAGATTGCTATTCTTCCTGATATTCATTGTTTTGTACAAGCTTTGGTTCGTATAAAACCTGTCATTAAGTCAATTTCTCCTCCTTGGAGTTTGAATTTGGTTCTGGGAGCTCTTCAAGCTCCTCCGTTTGAACCTATGCATTCATTGGACATTAAATTACTTTCTTGGAAAGTTTTGTTCCTTTTGGCTATCTCTTTTGCTAGAAGAGTTTCTGAATTATCTGCTCTTTCATGTGAGTCTCCTTTTCTGATTTTTCATCAGGATAAGGCGGTGTTGCGAACTTCTTTTGAATTTTTACCTAAAGTTGTGAATTCCAACAACATTAGTAGAGAAATTGTGGTTCCTTCATTATGTCCTAATCCTAAGAATTCTAAGGAGAAATCATTGCATTCTTTGGATGTTGTTAGAGCTTTGAAATATTATGTTGAAGCTACGAAATCTTTCCGTAAGACTTCTAGTCTATTTGTTATCTTTTCCGGTTCTAGGAAAGGCCAGAAAGCTTCTGCCATTTCTTTGGCATCTTGGTTGAAATCTTTAATTCATCTTGCCTATGTTGAGTCGGGTAAAACTCCGCCTCAAAGAATTACAGCTCATTCTACTAGGTCAGTATCTACTTCCTGGGCGTTTAGGAATGAAGCTTCGGTTGACCAGATCTGCAAAGCAGCAACTTGGTCTTCTTTGCATACTTTTACTAAATTCTACCATTTTGATGTATTTTCTTCTTCTGAAGCAGTTTTTGGTAGAAAAGTTCTTCAGGCAGCGGTTTCAGTTTGAATCTTCTGCTTATGTTTTTTGTTAAACTTTATTTTGGGTGTGGATTATTTTCAGCAGGAATTGGCTGTCTTTATTTTATCCCTCCCTCTCTAGTGACTCTTGTGTGGAAAGATCCACATCTTGGGTAGTCATTATCCCATACGTCACTAGCTCATGGACTCTTGTTAATTACATGAAAGAAAACATAATTTATGTAAGAACTTACCTGATAAATTCATTTCTTTCATATTAACAAGAGTCCATGAGGCCCACCCTTTTTTGTGGTGGTTATGATTTTTTTGTATAAAGCACAATTATTCCAATTCCTTATTTTATATGCTTCGCACTTTTTCTTATCACCCCACTTCTTGGCTATTCGTTAAACTGATTTGTGGGTGTGGTGAGGGGTGTATTTATAGGCATTTTAAGGTTTGGGAAACTTTGCCCCTCCTGGTAGGAATGTATATCCCATACGTCACTAGCTCATGGACTCTTGTTAATATGAAAGAAATGAATTTATCAGGTAAGTTCTTACATAAATTATGTTATCCCGAATGTTGAAACATCTTTCTTAACAGAGTTTCCATCTTTTTATCTATGGGCTCTATAAACGACTAACTATCCTCCAGTGGGATAGTAGTGCGTTTTGCAAGCATGGAAACAGCGCCGTCCACCTTAGGGATGAAACCCCACAACTCCAATTGAGAGTCCGGAACCGGGAACAATTTCTTAAAAGCAGACAAAGGGGTGAAGGAAGATCCAATACTCTCCTATTCGTTCTTAATAATGTTTGCCATCTTTACAGGAACAGGGAAGTCTGAGGAAGAACCCTGTCTTTGTAAACTCTATCCAGTTTAGGAATTGAAGGTTCGTCAGGCAATTTGGCCTCTGGAACCTCTAAGGTAGCCAAAAATTCCTTTAAAAGAAAACGCAAGTGCTCCATCCTAAACCTTAAATCTGGTTCCTCCGCAATCAGAGACTTGATTCCGACCCAGAAAGCTCACACTCTGAAGTATCAGAAAGAACTTCATCATCAGACAATCGTCTATCAGCTATAGCCAATAAACTGGATGATGACCCCTGGGGAGGATAGCAATATTTGACCTTTCGCTTAGCAGGGCGAGGTAAAGCACTAATGGCCACAGACACCACCGTTTGTAACTGCGCAGTGAATTCTGGAGGTAAAAAGCCTCCTCCAGATGGAGGATCAGGTGTGCTATGGGAAACTGTATGTGTATTAGGAGATGAAAGCAGGGTGCGCACCTCATGGGATGAGGACCCCTCAGAGGTAAAAGGCTCAGTGGTATCAAACATGTTAACCTTTGACATAATCACTTTTTCTAGGGATGTGGAACATAATTGAGAGGGTGGGTATACCTCAGCCTCCTCACAATATAAACAGGCATTAGTCTTAGGAATAGAGGGAATACCCTCTAAAAATGTCAGAGTCCTCCATAATTATGTCCTAATATAAACAGTAGCTAACGTTATATAAATATAAAAAACGGCACCTTTATACTCCCAATGGCTGGGGCACTCACCACCTCCTATGACCCAGGCACACAGAGAAAACCGCTTCTCTCCGATAACCAGCACGTCAGAGTAGGAAGTGAAGCTACGACCACACCCGGTCAAAAGGTGTGCAACCTAGGACCGCCTCTGCTAAGGAAAAGCGCGCCAAGCTTGTAAAGCTGCGCCTCTGAAGTAACCTGTATGTTCCAAGCTCAGCCTATGAGCCTCAAAATATCTTACAGATGATTCAGTATAATCAAATAAAAATTTATGAGATCAATCCTAACCGTTCAATAATCCCCCCTCAGGAGATATTAACCCTTGATTCCACACAGATAAAATAAATCACACTGTGACCCTGTCTTCTTGCGTTATCATGTGTGTATAAATAAACTAAACGATCTTAACGGAATCTATGCCGTGGAACAGAAACACAGTCTTGTAGCATCGCTCCTGATATGGACTTGACTGATGGAAGAAGGTAGTGAAACACGTCAACACTGATTGCTTAGGAGCTGTTAATACGAGTCTGGATGGGTTAGCAGAAAGACTCTCCCTGCATCTCCAGACTCTAACTTTTGTCAATGCTCTCACTGAGAGGCTGACAAGACTACTTAAAACTCCAGTCCCATTTCAAAGGGTAGGTTCCCTTCATAAGGAACTATTCTTTATCTTCTGACACTTCTCTGCCATCCTCCTGTGATGAAAGGCAAATAATGACTGGGATATGAGGGAAGTGGGGGAGGTATTTAAGCCTTTGGCTGGGGTGTCTTTGCCTCCTCCTGGTGGCCAGGTTCTGTATTTCCCACAAGTAAAGAATGAAGCCGTGGACACTCATCATATTAAGAAGGAAATATACTCTTATTCCAAAATATTTTACCAGCCCCAGTGCAGTTCCCACAATGAAAAGGGATCTGGAACCTATGCAGAAAGGTATTTGGCTTGTTCATATAGGCTTGGGGAAGATAAAGTTCTTACAATCAGTAATATCTTAAATATAAACTGTAAAAGTAATGATAAATATAACATTTAAAGCCATTATCACCAACCCAGGGGGTTAACTAAAAAGACCTGTACAAAGAACCAGGAGTGGTTCAAGACTGTTAATGTTGACCTCAAAGCTAAATATGAGAAGTGTAAAGGGTATTTTTTGGGGCTAGGCTTATTCTCCATTACCTATTCCTACCAATATATTTTAAAATCTCTCTTCTACATTTATTGCTGTTTTTACTTTGCAGAGAATACCTGAAAAAAAAAAAACCTGAAAAAATAAAAAAATAAACAAACAAAACTTACTACCTTGTAAATTTATTGCAGCTTGCACCTTTAAGGTTTGGGGGTAGCTACAGTAATAAAATAAGGTGCAACCATTTGAATCCCAACTGACTGCAACAATGAACACCAAACGTTATTTTAGTGACCCAAAAAATTGTAAAAGGGAAAGTTGACTGCACATGTATGCCTTGTCATTGGCTCATCTGATGTGTTCAGACAGCTCCTAGTAATGCACTGCTGCTCCTGAGTGTACCTAAGTTAATTTTATTTAAAAAGGATACAAACAAAGCAAATTTGATAATAGTACGTTGGAAAACAAATTATGCTTACCTAATAATTTAATTTCCATCTGTGGGAGGAGAGTCCACGGCTTCATTTATTACTTGTGGGAATTAAGAACCTGGCCACCAGGAGGCGGCAAAGACATCCCAGCCAAAGGCTTAAATACCTCCCCCACTCCCAAGTAATTCTGCTGAGGGAACAAGGAACAGTAGGAGAAATATCAGGGTATAAATGGTGCCAGAAAAACCAAAATAAATTTAGGTCCGCCCACCGGAGAAACGGGCAGGAGCCGTGGACTCTCCTCCCACAGATGGAAATGAAATTATCAGGTAAGCATAATTTATGTTTTCCATTCTAATGGGAGGAGAGTCCACTGCTTCATTCATTACTTGTGGGAAACAAATACCCAAGCTCTAGAGGACACTGAATGAAAAAAAACGGGAGGGCAAAAGAGGTCGGACCCTAATCTGAGGGCACCACAGCCTGCAAAACCTCTCTTGAAGGCTGCTTCCGCCGAAGCAAAAACATCAAACTTGTAAAACTTTGTAAAAAGTATGTAAGGAGGACCAAGTAGCCGCCTTACAAATCTGCTCCATAAAGGCCTCATTCTAAAAAGGCCCAAGAAGAGGCCACAGCCCTAGTTGAGTGAGCTGTAATCCTCTGAGGAGGCTTATGTCCCGCAGTCTCATATGTCAAGCGAATCAAGCTCCTCAACCAAAAGGATAGGGAAGTGGAAGAGGCCTTCTGTCCCCTGCGCTTCCCCGAATACACAACAAATAAAGATGAAGTCTGTCTGAATTCTTTCGTGGCCTGAAGATAGAACTTTAAGGCTCGAACCACATCCAAGTTATGAAGCAACCTTTCATTTGAAGAAGAGTTAGGACACAAGGAAGGAACCACTATCTCCTGATTGATGTTACGATTTGACACAACCTTGGGGAAAAATCCCAACCCAATGCGAAGAACAGCCTTATCGGCGTGAATAACCAGATAAGGAGGCTCACATTTCAAGGCCGCCAACTCACAGACTCTGTGTGCCGATGCAATAGCCAGTAGGAATAGAACCTTCCAAGAAAGAGTTTTAATGTCAAGCGACTGCATAGGTTCAAAGGGAGCCTTCTGCAAAATCTTAAGTACCAAATTTAAGCTCCAAGGGGGAGCAGAATTTCTAAAGACAGGCCTGATCCTAGACAGAGCCTGAATGAAGGACTGAATATCAGTAAGCTCCACAAGCTTCTTGTGTAACAGTACCGATAAAGCCAAAATCTGTCCTTTTAAGGAACTGACGGCAAGTCCCTTCTCCAACCCATCCTGGAGGAAGGACAGTATCTGGGATACCCCAACCATATGCCAGGGATATCTACTTTCCACCAGGACAAGTAGGTCCTCCACACCTTATGATAGATGCGACGAGTGATCGGCTTCCATGGAGGAGACAATGACATCCCCACCAGATCCGCAAACCACATCCTCCACGGAGCAATCAGAATAGCTGAAGCTTGCTCCTGCTTGATGCAGGCCACTACTCAAGGTAGAAGTGGCAAAGGTGGAAATATGTAGATTAGATTTAACTCCCAAGGCATCTATCAGCTCTGCCTGGGGATCCCTGGACCGCGACCCGTATCTGGGTAGCTTAAAGTTGAGTCTGGACACCATGAGATCTATCTCCAGTGTCTTCCATCTGTTGCAGATCTCCGCAAACACCTCGGGATGGAGAGACCATTCCCCCTGAATGAAATGATTGTCTGCTGAGAAAATCCGCTTCCCAGTTGTCCACACCCGGAATGTGGATCGATGAAAGCGAACAGTTGTGGTTCTCCACTCATTCTAGAATCCGAGAAACTTCCCTCGTGGCTAGGGAGCTTCTCATCCCCCCCCCTGATGGTTGATGTAAGCCACTGAGGTAATGTTGTTTGATTGGAATCTGATGAATCGGGATGGCCCCAGGAGGGGCCAAGCCCTCAGAGCATTGAAGATCGCTCGAAGTTCGATAATATTGACCGGGAGAAGCGACTCCTCTCGAGCCCACCTGCCCTATGCCTTCCTGGCACCCCAAATAGCTCCCCATCCTGACAGACTTGCGTCCATGGTCACAATCTCCCAGGATGGTCTCAAGAAGGATGTCCCCTGGGACAGCTGGCCGGGTAGAACCACCACGAGAGGGATTCCCTCGTTCGATTGTCCAGGGAGATCTGTTGGGATAGATCTGAGTGATTGCCGTTCAATTGTCTCAACATGCACAACTGAAGACGTGTGAGATGAAACCTGGAGATTGTAATGACATCTATGCTGTATACCATGAGCCCAATAACCTCCATACAACGGGTAACAGATGGCCTGAAGGAGGTCTGAAGGGCAAGACAGCAGAACACAACCTTGCAACGTCTCTGATCTGTAAGGAATATCTTCATGGATATGGAATCTATGATTGTGCCCAGAAATTCCACTCTGTTGCTGTAAACCAGGGATCTCTTTCCCTCGTTTATCTTCCATCCATGGGATCGAAGGAGAAGAAGAGATCTTGAATGGTCCTCCGCTAGACTGCATGACGAAGCCTGGACCAGGATGTCATCCAGATAAGGTGCCACTGCAATACCTCTGGCTCTCGCTACCACGAGCAGCACTCCCAGAACATTTGTAAAGACTCTTAGGGCAGTCACCAGACCGAACGGTAGGGTCACAAACTGAAAGTGTTGGTCTAGAAACGTAAATCTTAGGAATCTGAAGTGATCCTTGTGGATTGGCATGTGAAGGTAAGCATCCTTCAAATCTATTATAGTCATGAACTGTCTCCACCTTGAACGATGGGACGGACAGAAACTTGTTTAGGCACTTCAGGTTTTGAATCGGGTGAAAAAACCTGCAAAAAGGTTTGAATAATACCCCCGACCTCTTTCCACTAGAGGTACTGGTACGATTAGTCCAAGAGAGGAGAGATCCCTCACGCACTCTAGAAAGGCGTCTCTCTTCTCTGGGCTTGAAGATGGGTTTGACAGAAGAAATATGCCCCTGGGCGGATGAGTTTTTTGAATCCTATCCTGTAACTCTGGGCGATGACCTCCAGAACCCAAGGACCCTGAAAGTCTCTGATCCAAGCCTCCACGAAAAGCGATAGTCTGCCCCCTACACGATCCAGAGACGGATCTTCATGCTGATTTTGTCTCGGCTGGCTTCTTGCTCTGCTTGGCTTTGTTCGAAGATTGAGCAGGTTTCCAAGATCCCTTGGATAGCTCGGCTTTCGCGGCAGGTTGCTGGCGTTGGGACTCGTCTGAACGAAAGCAACGAAAAGTAGACCCCTTAGGCTTATTCTTCTTATCCTGCGGTAGGAAAGCACCCTTGCCTAAAGTGACCGTGGATATAATAGAGTCCAGGCCCGGACCAAAAAGAACCTTCCCCTGAAACGGGAGGGATAGCAATCTAGACTTGGTCATGTCAGCAGACAATGATTTTAACCACAGAGCCCTACAGGCTAGAGCAGAGAACCTTGATGTCTTGGCATTCAGGCGAATAATCTGCATATCTGCATCACAGATAAATGACTTTGCCACCCTTAAGGCCTTAATTCTTTCCTGTATCTCCTCGGGGGGGGTCTCCACCTCGACCACAGCTGACAGAGTGTCACACCAGTAGGTAGTAGCTCTATCCACCGCAGCGACCTCAGCTGCCGGTTGAAAAACAAACCCTTTTTCTCAACATGGATTCTAATTTTTTATCCATGGGCTCTTTGAATGACGAACTATCCTCGAGCGGGATAGTTGTACGCTTAGCGAGCGTGGAGATA
Source organism: Bombina bombina (assembly GCF_027579735.1). Lineage (NCBI taxonomy): Eukaryota > Metazoa > Chordata > Amphibia > Anura > Bombinatoridae > Bombina > Bombina bombina. The sequence continues at coordinate 159,681,819 of NC_069499.1, read as the reverse complement.
GCTCCATCCACCTTAGGGACGGTCCCCCACAGCTCAAGCTGAGAGTCTGGAACGGGGAACATTTTTTTTAAAGAAGTAGAGGGAGAAAAGGACAAACCACGTTTCTCCCATTCATTCTTAATAATATTAGCCATCTTAACGGGAACCGGGAAGGTCTGAGGTACCACCCTTTCCTCGTAAACCCTATCTAGCTTAGGGATCGAAGGTTCCTCCGGAAGTTTCGGTTCTGGAACCTCCAACGTAGCAAGCACCTCTTTCAGCAAAAAGCGCAAATCCTCCATCTTAAACTTAAAGTCTGGCTCCTCTGCAGCCAGAGGTCTAGATGTCGCCGATTCCGACCCAGAAAGAGCGTCTTCCGAGGATAATCTGTCAGAGACATCCAACGGGGTAGATAATCCATGGGACGGATAGCTATGTTTCACCTTTCGCTTAGCAGGACGTGGTAAGGCATTGAAGGCCGCAGTGACCGCCGTTTGCAACTGATCAGTGAAATCTGGTGGCCAAAGGGCCCCTCCTGCGAGAGGATTAGTAGTGCCCTGGGAAGCTGCATGTGTAATCGGAGATAAATGTAGGGAAGGCACCGCGGGACAGAGAACCCTCAGAGGTGGACGGCTCGGTTGTACTAAATATCTTATTCTTTTTAGATATTGCAATTTTATCAAAGCATGTGGAACATAGTTGAGTAGGCGGATCTACCGGAACCTCCTCACAATAAACACAGGTATTAGATCTGGTTAAGCAGACCGTACCCTCCAATATATCAGAGTCCTCCATAGCTTGAGGCTTTATTACGGACTAGATAGAATTAAACGGCACCTTTATATCACAATGGCCGGGGCATTTACCACCTCCTATGACCCGGACCACAGAGAAACCGTTTCATCTTCTGCAACCGCCGATCAAGAAGAGGAAGTTAAAGAGGCCACACCCGGTCACATGGAGAGCCATGCAGGACTGACCCTGCACTAGAGAGAAAAATGCGCCAAATAGAGGCCGCGCCAAATTCTCTCCTGAAACCTGACTGTTCGCACATTGCTAGAGCCTCATCTCACACATGTCGCAGCATCAAACACAATAAAGAATATTATGCACAAATCCCCCCTGTTCATATAACCCCCTTTCCGGGGATATTAACCCTTAATTCTATACAGATAAAAGGAGACACACTGTGACCCTGTCTTCTTGCGTTATCATATGTGTATAAATGAAACGATCTTACCAGAATCTATGCCATGGAACAGGAACAAGGCCCTTCAAGTGTGACAGGGTAGTAGCATCGCTCCTGACTGACATGGACTTGAGTGCAGAAAGCAGGCAGCGAAACTCGTCCACGCCAATTGCTTAAGGAGATGTTATTCTGAGTCGGGATTGTTTTGCAGAAAGACTCTCCCTGCATCTCCCGACTGACAGGACTACTTAAAACTCCAGTCCCATTCTGAAGAGTACTATACATGCTTATCTGAATCATAATGGTTTAATTTTTACTTTACTGTCCCTTTAATAAACATTCCAAAAAGAAAAAAGTGAATTTGTCAAAAATGAACCTAGTAGAATCTGACTGGGCAGCCAGCTCCAACTGAATCTACACATTTTAGCAGTGAGTTGAGCAGGTATCAAACAACCACTTATAGAAAGACCCTTACTGATCTTTTAAAACCCTGTATCTGTTTCATTGACCATAGGTCTCGTTAAACATTTGGATAATAACCAAATAGGTGTAATCATATTAGATACATCCTCCCAAGACATAGTATTAAACCTGAAAGAAATACAACAATTCTGATCATACATGAAATTAAGTCAGAAATCAGTAAAGCATTTTTTAAAAACCTAGAATCAAGTTTAATACATCAAACTGCCTTTAGTTTTTTCTTTGCTTGATCTGTTGGATAAGCAGACACAAAAGGTCTCAAGATTCTTCATCCTAAAATTAGAAAGGGAAGAGCCCTCATTATAGCCCTAACCCATAATTGAGGAGGAAAAATAAAAAAAAGCTCTGTATTCACATTTTCTGAGTCACAACATAACCATTATGTTAGAAGTCACCTTAAGAAACATCACTGGAGGAATCTGACCTTCACAAACATTACTTGAGGGCCCAGCAAGAAACCCCTCAAATCCATTATAAGTTATCTTCAGGAAAGGCATCAAAAACCTTTTCTTTCATGATTTAGATGATGCAAAACAATTTTAAACAAATTTACTTATATTATCAAATTTGCTTTATTTTTTTGGTATCTGTTATCAGAAGCTGCATGAAAGTTCAATTTTGATCTGAAATGCACAAAATAAAGAAACAGTGCAGGTGCGCTAACAATAAAAGCAGCGTTGTACAGACATGGATAGAGTATGGGTACGTCGTACTACAAGAAATGACTAATGCAGTAATGCTACTTAGTTCTACAAGGGTGTAAAGGAAATATGCATGTGACCTACAAAGGGCCCCCCAAAAGCAATTTATTCTCATGCTTTCAGTCATTAATGTATAGCAGGGAGGAAAACCTTTTTATCACTAAGCCAGATAAAGTTACCTAACAAGACAAAGTGAACATTCCTATAGTTTATGATTCAGTAGTTTGTGGGAGAATCATGTGAGTTATAGTAAATATAACCTCAAACTAAAATGGAGTTAAGTTTCATCCAGGCCACTTTAAATAGTGCTTAGTAGACCACAATTATTTCATAATAATAGAGCAGAGAAATGATCAATTCACATTTGCATGAATTTTCCCATAAGAGGATCATTAGAAACTGCTTAGAAATAAGAAAATTAAATTTGAAACAAGCTGTATATTAATTATAACTAATCATCACAAATTAAGGAATCAGCATATCTTCCCTAAGCTTCAGAAAAGATCGTTATACATTCCACTTCCCTTTGAGTGCAAATAATACGTATAATAACCCACAGCAAGATTTTGCTTAACTGCTGGATGCCTGGGTGCTGTGTAGGGGTGAATGAAGTTTCTATTAAATGTCAAAGCCAAATAAACAATTTTTTTTGCTGATAAAGCTCTCAATCCCCCAGGCTATTTTTGCTTGAGTAGTTAGACAAATAAGGGAATTTCAAAAACAAGGCTTCTAAAAAACGGTTATTCCTTAAAGAATGGCGCATCAAATCATACTAAAAAGTATAATGACCACTACGTATTTCAAGATCAATTGTAACTTATTGTACTTTTAAAGGAACATGAAACCCCACATTTTTCTTTCATGATTCAGGCAGAGAATACAATTTTAAACAACTTTCTAATTTACTTTTATGATCTAATTTGCTTAATTCTCCTTTGTGGAAAGAGCAGTGATGCATTACTGGGAACTAGCTGAAAGCCAATGACAAGAGGCCAATGACAATAAGCAGCTCCTGAGCCTACTTAAGTATCAATTTCAACAAAGGATAATACCAAGAGATTAAAACAAATTAAATAGAAGTAAATTGGAAAGTTGTTTAAAATCACAAGATCTAGCTGAATCAAAAAAAAAAAAAAGTTTTATTTAAAAAAAAAAAAAAAAAATTCAGCAGACCCCAACTCACTTGATCTCAAGCCTATATAGGATGCTCCTGATGAGGGGTGGATCAGAACTCCCGTCATACACTATAGCATGGCAAAACGAACTAAATATAGAAATATCACCCAAAGACTGGGACAAAATCTTTATGAAAACCAAAAGGGCCTCGGTTTCGGCACGACTGCAGGAAATGCACTATAAGCTGCTGAGCCGGTGGTACCTCACCCCTTCGAGGCTTCACAGGATCTATGCCCAGGCGGGGAGAGAATGCTGGAGGGGATGTGGAGGTGAAGGAACTATACTACACATATGGTGGGACTGCCCGCGTATTCAGCCGTTCTGGGAGGAGGTGCTGGGTGAGATGAGTAAACGCCTTAAGATCATAATTCCCCCAAAGCCAACATACTTGATCTCCCATGGTTACCCCAAGATAATTGGAGAGGACAAATACCTTCTCTTCCAGCCCACTGGAAAAGTACACAGACTCCTAGCAGGAGGGAGTGGGAGGGGGAGGATAGAGTGGGGGAACTGTTGAGACTGGAACGCTATCACTTTCTAAAAATTGACAAACTTGCAACACACGAAATGATGACTTTGATTTGGGAGGGTAGAGAATTCTAGCCCATTTCATATAGACCCTGTGGGTTTTCGAGGAGAGAACCCTCTGACAAACACTCGGTGCCCTGATCCTTCTCCCCCAGCCCTCTCCACCTCCCTACCATTCTCCCCTCCTCCCTCCCTTTTTTTTTTTTCTCTTCCTCTTCCCCCCCCTTCCTCTCTCTTCCCCTCAACATATACTTGCCTAGCACTACCTTCCTCCTAAACTTTTCTTTTCCAAGACTTTGTTTCCGCTCATGTCAATGAGTAAACATCAGGTATCTAGAAATTTCCAGCAGTGTGACCCTGAAAAGCTGGAAACCTAAGCAGTGTATAAAAATTTGCCTGATGCATCTTTCAAAATGTTAATATTCAGTTTATCAGTTAATGTTTCTTAGGATAATGTAATCTTGCATAGAAATAACAAGCTCAATGGTCATGCTTAATAAGATAGAAGTAACGGACAAGGTTGAGATCTTAATGCATATTGGACAACATCCTCTCTATGACCACTATATTGTATAAATAACGGTAGACATATAAGAGGAACCAGTTACAGCACTTTATTAATATGTTAAAGCCTTTATGCCTGTTAATGATTTAATATGTAATGTATAACTTAACTTGTCTTCAATAAAGCTTGGTTTTACAAAAAAAAAAAAAAAAAAAATTTACTCAAAAACAAATTATGCTTACCAGATAATTTCCTTTCCTTCTGTACAGGGAGAGTCAACAGCTGCATTCCTTACTTGTGGGAAATATTGAACCTGGCCACCAGGAGGTGGCAAAGACACCCCAGCCAAAGCCTCAAATACCTCCCCCACTTCCCTCATCCCACAGTCATTCTGCCGAGGGAACAAGGAACAGTAGGAGAAATATCAGGGTGAAAAAGGTGCCAGAAGAACAAGTTAAAATTTAGGGCCACCCATCGGAGAACACTGGCGGGAGCTGTGGACTCTCCCTGTACAGAAGGAAAGTAAATTATCTGGTAAGCATAATTTATGTTTTCCTTTTTAATACAGGGAGAGTCCACAGCTGCCTTCCTTACTTGCATTCTTTGAAAAGAAATGAAGCAAAAGGAATGAAGTCCAAGATGGACCCCATGACAAATCATCACCACCCCACACAGAGCCAGATATGGCCTGAAGGAGGTCTGGAGGGCACAACCTGATGAAGCTAGCTCATAACTTCACAAGTCCGAAAGAAATGTCTTCATGTCTATGAAGACTAATTTAACATCCAGGAACCCACCCTGGTGCCTACACCAGAGAACTCTGGTTTAGATATTCTTCCATCCCTGAAGATCGAGGAAGACAGATGAAATCCCTAATGGTCTTGTATCAGACGAGACAATGGCGAATGAACCAGATCGTCTAGACAAGGGAAGCTACCGCCAGATATAGATTCTGGCCACTGCCAAAAGAAACCCTAGATTCCTAAAAGGCTCTAGAAGCAGTAGCGAGACCAAAACGGAAGGAACAATGTACTGGAAGTACTGGTCCAGAAACGACAACCTTAGGAACCGGAAATGTTCCCTGAGGAGGAATGAAAAGGTATGATGCTCTTCCTGTACCAAGGGTAGGGTGGATCTAACAGTCTGTTCCTAAAACGAGGATACATGATAAGCTTTAGGACCCAAACAGGACAGGAGTTCCCTCCCTCTATGGACCACGAAAAACAAAATATATGCTTGCCTGATAAATTTATTTCTCTTGTGGTGTATCCAGTCCACAGATTCATCCATTACTTGTGGGATATTCTCCTTCCCAACAGGAAGCTGCAAGAGGATCACCCACAGCAGAGCTGTCTATATAGCTCCTCCCCTAACTGCCACCTCCAGTCATTCGACCGAAGACAAGCAAGAGAAAGGAGAAACTATAGGGTGCAGTGGTGACTGTAGTTTAAAAATAAAAAACACCTGCCATAAAATGATAGGGCGGGCCGTGGACTGGATACACCACAAGAGAAATAAATTTATCAGGCAAGCATAAATTTTGTTTTCTCTTGTAAGGTGTATCCAGTCCACGGATTCATCCATTACTTGTGGGATACCAATACCAAAGCTATAGGACACGGATGAAGGGAGGGACAAGGCAGGCGCTTAAACGGAAGGCACCACTGCCTGTAAGACCTTTCTCTCAAAAATAGCCTCCGAAGAAGCAAAAGTATCAAATTTGTAGAATTTAGAAAAAGTATGAAGTGAAGACCAAGTCGCCGCCTTACAAATCTGTTCAACAGAAGCCTCATTTTTAAAAGCCCATGTGGAAGCCACCGCTCTAGTGGAATGAGCTGTAATTCTTTCAGGAGGCTGCTGACCAGCAGTCTCATAAGCTAAGCGGATTATACTTCTTAACCAAAAGGAAAGAGAAGTTGCTGAAGCCTTTTGGCCTTTCCTCTGTCCAGAGTAGACAACAAACAATGCAAATGTTTGACGAAAATCTTTAGTAGCTTGTAAATAAAACTTTAAAGCACGAACCACGTCAAGATTGTGTAAAAGACGTTCTTTCTTTGAAGAAGGATTAGGACACAGTGACGGAACAACAATCTCCTGATTGATATTCTTATTAGATACCACCTTAGGAAGAAACCCATGTTTGGTACGCAAAACTACCTTATCTGCATGGAAGATCAGATAAGGGGAATCACACTGCAAGGCAAATTACTCTGAAACTCTTCGAGCCTAAGAGATAGCTACCAGAAAGAGAACTTTCCAAGATAAAAGCTTGATATCTATGGAATGCAGAGGTTCAAACGGAACCCCTTGAAGAACTTTAAGAACTAAATTTAAACTCCATGGCGGAGCAACAGGTTTAAACACAGGCTTGATTCTAACTAAAGCCTGACAAAACGCCTCATTGTCTGGAACATCAGCCAGACGCTTGTGCAAAAGAATAGACAGAGCAGAAATCTGTCAATTTAAGGAACTAGCTGACAATCCCTTCTCCAATCCTTCTTGGAGAAAAGATAATATTCTGGGAATCCTGACTTTACTCCATGAGTAACCCTTGGATTCACACCAATGAAGATATTTACACCATATCTTATGATAAATTTTCCTGGTGACAGGCTTTCGAGCCTGAATTAAGGTATCAATGACCAACTCGGAGAAACCACGTTTTGATAAAATCAAGCGTTCAATCTCCAAGCAGTCAGACGCAGGGATCCTGGACATCTCTTGCCCAAGACTGGGCAAAGAGAGAAAGTCTGCCCCCCTACTAGATCCGTTACCGGATCAGGGGCTGATCTTTCATGCTGTCTTAGAGGCAGCAGCAGGTTTTTTGGCCTGCTTTCCTTTGTTCCAAGCCTGGTTAGGTCTCCAGACCGGCTTGGACTGGGCAAAATTTCCCTCTTGTTTTGTATTAGAGGAAGTTGAAGCTGCGCCACTCTTGAAGTTTTCAAAAGGCACGAAAATTAGGCTGTTTGGTCCTTAATTTGTTGGACCTATCCTGAGGAAGGGCATGACCTTTTCCTCCCGTAATATCAGAAATGATCTCCTTCAGTCCAGGTCCGAATAGGGTCTGCCCCTTGAAGGGAATGTTGAGAAGCTTAGACTTTGAAGTTACGTCAGCTGACCAGGATTTAAGCCATAGCGCCCTACGTGCCTGAATACCAAAACCTGAGTTCTTAGCCATTAGTTTGGTTAAATGAACAACGGCGTCACAAACAAATAAATTGGCTAGCTTAAGCTTGTCAAGGATATCATCCAATGGGGTTTCAACCTGTAGAGCCTCTTCTAGAGGCTCAAACCAGAAGGCCGCAGCAGCAGTGACAGGGGCAATGCATGCAAGGGGCTGGAGAATAAAACCTTGTTGAATAAAAATTTTCTTAAGGTAACCCTCTAATTTTTTGTCCATTGGATCTAGAAAAGCACAACTGTCCTCGACAGGGATAGTTGTACGCTTCGCTAGAGTAGAGACTGCTCCCTCCACCTGACAGGTGACAGGCTTTCGAGCCTGAATTAAGGTATCAATGACCGACTCGGAGAAACCACGTTTTGATAAAATCAAGCGTTCAATCTCCAAGCAGTCAGACGCAGAGAAATTAGATTTGGATGGTTGAAAGGACCCTGAAGTAGAAGGTCCTGCCTCAGCGGTAGAGTCCATGGTGGAAGGGATGACATGTCCACCAGATCTGCATACCAAGTCCTGCGTGGCCAGCTCTCTCCTGCTTGATCTTGGCAATCAGACGAGGGAGCAGAGGAAACGGTGGAAACACATAAGACAGGTTGAAAGACCAAAGCGCTGCTAGAGCATCTATCAGCGCTGCCTTGGGATCCCTGGATCTGGATCCGTAACAAGGAAGCTTGGCGTTCTGATGAGACGCCATGAGATCCAGTTCTGGTTTGCCCCAAAGTTGAATCAACTGTGCAAACACCTCCGGATGGAGTTCCCACTCCCCTGGATGAAAAGTCTGTCGACTTAGAAAATCCGCCTCCCAGTTCTCTACTCCTGGGATATGGATAGCTGATAGATAGCAAGAGTGAACCTCTGCCCATAGAATTATTTTTGAAACCTCCAACATTGCTAGGGAACTCCTTGTTCCCCCTTGATGGTTGATGTAGGCTACAGTCGTGATATTGTCCGACTGAAATCTGATGAACCTGACCGCAGCTAGCTGAGGCCAAGCCTGAAGAGCATTGAATATCGCTCTTAGTTCCAGAATGTTTATCGGAAGGAGTGTCTCCTCCTGAGTCCACAAGCCCTGAGCTTTCAGGGAGTTCCAGACTGCACTCCAGCCCAGAAGGCTGGCATCTGTCGTTACTATTGTCCAATCTGGCCTGCGGAAGGTCATACCCTTGGACAGATGGACCCGAGATAGCCACCAGAGAAGAGAATCCCTGGTCTCTTGATCAAGATTTAGTAGAGGGGACAAATCTGTGTAATACCCATTCCATTGACTGAGTATGCAGAGTTGCAGCGGTCTGAGATGAAGACGGGCAAACGGCACTATGTCCATTGCCGCTACCATTAAGCCGATTACTTCCATACACTGAGCCACTGAAGAGCGAGAAGTAGAATAAAGAACACGGCAGGAATTTAGAAGTTTTGACAACCTGGCCTCTGTCAGGTAAATCTTCATTTCTACAGAATCTATCAGAGTTCCTAGGAAGGAAACTCTTGTGAGAGGGGATAGAGAACTCTTTTCTTCGTTCACTTTCCACCCATGCGACCTCAGGAATGCCAGAACAATGTCTGTATGGGACCTGGCGATTTGAAAATTCGACGCCTGTATTAGAATGTCGTCTAGGTAAGGGGCTACTGCTATACCCCGCGGTCTTAGGACCGCTAGGAGTGACCCCAGAACCTTCGCAAAGATTCTTGGTGCTGTAGCTAACCCAAAGGGAAGAGCCATAAACTGGTAATGCCTGTCTAGGAAGGCGAACCTGAGAAACCGATGATGATCTCTGTGTATCGGAATGTGCAGATAAGCATCCTTTAAGTCCACGGTAGTCATATATTGACCCTCCTGGATCATAGGTAGGATGGTTCGAATAGTCTCCATCTTGAAGGATGGGACCCTGAGAAATTGGTTTAGGATCTTGAGATCTAAGATTGGTCTGAAGGTTCCCTCTTTCTTGGGAACCACAAACAGATTTGAATAGAAGCCTTGCCCCTGTTCCTCCTTTGGAACTGGGTGGATCACTCCCATAACTAGGAGGTCTTGAACACAATGTAAGAATGCCTCTCTCTTTATCTGGTTTGCAGATAATTATGAGAGGTGAAATCTTCCTTTTGGGGAAGAAGCTTTGAAGTCCAGAAGATATCCCTGGGACACGATGTCCAACGTCCAGGGATCCTGGACATCTCTTGCCCAAGCCTGGGCAAAGAGAGAAAGTCTGCCCCCCTACTAGATCCGTTACCGGATCGGGGGCTGATCTTTCATGCTGTCTTAGAGGCAGCAGCAGGTTTTTTGGCCTGCTTTCCTTTGTTCCAAGCCTGGTTAGGTCTCCAGACCGGCTTGGACTGGGCAAAATTTCCCTCTTGTTTTGTATTAGAGGAAGTTGAAGCTGCGCCACTCTTGAAGTTTTCGAAAGGCACGAAAATTAGGCTGTTTGGTCCTTAATTTGTTGGACCTATCCTGAGGAAGGGCGTGACCTTTTCCTCCCGTAATATCAGAAATGATCTCCTTCAGTCCAGGTCCGAATAGGGTCTGCCCCTTGAAGGGAATGTTGAGAAGCTTAGACTTTGAAGTTACGTCAGCTGACCAGGATTTAAGCCATAGCGCCCTACGTGCCTGAATAGCAAAACCTGAGTTCTTAGCCGTTAGTTTGGTTAAATGAACAACGGCGTCAGAAACAAATGAATTGGCTAGCTTAAGCTTGTCAAGGATATCATCCAATGACTCAAACCAATGGCTAGAGGCTCAAACCAGAAGGCCGCAGCAGCAGTGACAGGGGCAATGCATGCAAGGGGCTGGAGAATAAAACCTTGTTGAATAAAAATTTTCTTAAGGTGACCCTCTAATTTTTTGTCCATTGGATCTAGAAAAGCACAACTGTCCTCGACGGGGATAGTTGTACGCTTAGCTAGGGTAGAGACTGCTCCCTCCACCTTAGGGACCGTTTGCCATAAGTCCCGTGTAGCGGCATCTATGGGAAACATCTTCTTAAAAACAGGAGGGGGAGAGAACGGTACACCTGGTCTATCCCATTCCTTAGTAATAATTTCTGAAAACCTCTTAGGTATTGGAAAAACATCAGTGTAAACAGGCACTGTGTAGTATTTATCCAATTTACACAATGTCTCTGGGACTACAATGGCGTCACAGTCATCCAGAGTTGCTAAAACCTCCCTGAGCAACATGCGGAGGTGTTCAAGCTTAAATTTAAATGTAGACATATCAGAATCAGGTTGAAGTGTCTTCCCTGAGTCAGAAAAATCACCCACAGATAGAAGCTCTCCTTCTTCGGCTTATGCACATTGTGAGGGTATATCGGACATAGCTACTAAAGCGTCAGAGAGCTCTGTATTTGTTCTAGCCCCAGAGCTGTCTCGCTTTCCTTGTAACCCTGGCAGTTTGGACAATACCTCTGTAAGGGTATGATTCATAACTGCCGCCATGTCTTGTAAAGTATACGCAATGGGCGTGCTAGATGTACTTGGTGCCCCTTGAGCGGGAGTTATAGGCTCTGACACGTGGGGAGAGTTAGTCGGCATAACTTCCCCGTTGTCAATTTTCTCTGGTGATAAATCTTTTAAAGCCAGAATATGGTCTTTATAACTTATAGTAAGATCAGTGCATTTGGTACACATTCTAAGAGGGGGTTCCACAATGGCTTCTAAACATAATGAACAAGGAGTTTCCTCTATGTCAGACATGTTTAACAGACTAGTAATGAGACCAGCAAGCTTGGAAAACACTTTAATTAATGTGAAAAAGCAGATTATAAAAAACGGTACTGTGCCTTTAAGGGAAAAAAACAAACACAAAAACTGCAAAACAGTGAAAAAAGCAGTTAACTATGAAATTTTTACAGTGTATATAATAGACTAAAATAGCATTGCACCCACTTGCAAATGGATGATTAACCCCTCAGGTTCAAAAACGAAGCAAAAAAACGGTAAAAACGTTAAAACAGTCACAAGCAAACTGCCACAAAACCCCTTTACAGAGGCCCAATATGTCAGGGGACTCCTTCAGGGAAGCTGGATGTCTCAGAAAGTAAAAACAACTGCGCAATTAGAGCGCGAAAATAGGCCCCTCCCACCATACACTCAAAGTCAGAGGGCCTTAAAAAACTATTCCTAGGAGTAAAATAACAGCCATGTGGAAAACTAGGCCCCAAACAAAGATTTATCACCTCAGTAAAAAAACGTTCTTTATATAAATGCAAACGTTTTACATACTAAGCCATAATAGAAAGTAATATGAAAATTACTTTTTAATGCAAGCATGATGCCAGTCGTTTATTAAATCACTGCAATCAGGCTTACCTTAACTATATCAGGCACTGTCAGCATTTTCTAGTTCTTATCATCCTCTAGAAAATAATATACTGAACATACCTCAGGGCAGTTAATTCTGCAGGCTGTTCTCCCAGCTGAAGTTTCCTCATACTCTTCAGTTATGTGTGAGAACAGCAGTGGACCTTAGTTACAACCTGCTAAGATCATCAAAAACATCAGGCAAATTCTTCTTCTAATTTCTGCCTGAGGTAAAAAAACAGTACAACGCCGGCACCATTTAAAAATAACAAACTTTTGATTGAAGATAAACTACACTAATTCACCACATCTCTCTAGCTACTTCCCTTGTCGAGAGCTGCAAGAGAATGACTGGAGGTGGCAGTCAGGGGAGGAGCTATATAGACAGCTCTGCTGTGGGTGATCCTCTTGCAGCTCCCTGTTGGGAAGGAGAATATCCCACAAGTAATGGATGAATCCGTGGACTGGATACACCTTACAAGAGAAATAACAGTTTGAATAATATCTCAAACCTCACTCTGCGATAGGAACCGGGACAATGACTCCAAAGGAGAACCAACCCCGAACCCACCTGAAATAGCTTCCCTCTCTGTCTGGAAGACAGGATCGAGAGAAGGAAAACTGCCCTGGAAGGCTGAGATTTGAAGCCTAGCTATGACCTCTAGGGCCCATAGATCCTGCCCGTCCCTGAATCAAGCGTCTGAAAAGAGTGAAGGTCAATCCCCAACGCGATCCAAGATAGTACCTGGAACTGGTCCCTCCTGCCAACCTAGGTTAGGCAGGCCTCTCCTCAGACTTATTCCATGACTGAGCTGGCTTCCAAAAACAATTGGATTGTTCAGGTTTAGCAGAGATCCGCTGGGCTTTAACCTCATTAAATGAAAAACAGAAAGAAACTTGTTCTCTCATTAAACGGTAAAACCGCAGAATAGAAAGATTAGATTTAGAAGTCATATCTGTCAGAGCGATTCAAAGCCTGAACAGAACAAACCTGAAGCCTTAGCTTTAGGGCTAGTAATTTGCAAAACTCTCAGATAAAAGAATTATAAGCTCCAAGGCCTTAATTCTTTCTCTAAAATATTGAGGGGTCATCACCTCGAATCGAGACAGAGAAGCTTCATAAGGAAGCCAGAAACTGACAATCTAAGTCGTCAGTACATAAATATCCCACGTGATGAAACATCTTCAGAAAAAGAGTTTTCTTTTATAACTAAGAGCTCTAAGAATAAACTATCCTTAAACGGAACAGTAAAACGAGAGGAAAATGCACAAAAAGTGATAGCCAAGTAGGGGTGGGCAACGACACAACCCCCCTATAGAGCCTGGAACTGGGAATCTTAAAAAAAAATAGACGAAAAGGAAATGGATCTCCATCCTCACCCGCCTAATCAAATTCGCCATCTGATTTAGAGTTCTGAGATTCAACAGGTAGATCAGTACTAGGAATCTCTAGGATTGTTAAAACTTCTCTTAGAAGCGAGCGCAGGCGTGCCTACTCTAAATATAAAGGTGAAATCCTTCTCCGCTGGAGCAGCAGGCTCTGACCCAGAAGGTCCGTACTCTGAAGCCTCAGAGAGAACCGCATCCCCATATGACTGATCGTATACAACCGTCATCTTACACGATGCTCCCTGGGCAGGAGTGCATGGGTTAACCCTTCGTTTGCGTGTAGCGGTACGAGGCAAAGTGGCTAAGGCCACAGACATCGCAAGACGAAACTGCACAGTATCGTCTGGTGGAAAAAGGCCCCATCCAAGTGGAGGATTAGTGGTGCAAGGGGAAGCTGCATGTGTAGGAGCAGATGACTGTAGGGGACACACCTCACGGGACAAAGAGTCCTCAGAGGCAGAAGGCTCAGTGGCATCTAACATCTCAACATTGGTTGATGAAAACACCCTGTTGCGGCATATGGAACATAATTGAGAGGGCAGGACTACCCGGGCCTCCTAACAATATACACATGAGCCTATGAGCCCAAAAAATCTCAATCATATTTGTTTATGTGATTTATGCTGCTTTATATGTGTAACGCCCCACTGTTCAACAATCCCCCTCAATGAGATATTAACCCTTGATTCCATAAAGTTAAAGGAGTCCCACTGGAACCCTGTCTTCTAGCGTTAACATATGTGTAAAAAATGAAACGATCTTATCGGAATCTATGCCGTGGAACAGAAACACGGCATAGTGTGACAGACTGTAGCATCGCTTCCGACATGAACTTGAGTGATGCAAAGCAGGCAGTGAAACTCGTCAACACTGATTGCTTAGGAGCTGTTAATATGAGTCTGGATAGTTTCGCAGAAAGACTCTCCCTGCATCTCCAGACTCTAACTTTCATCAATGCACTCACTGAGAGGCTGACCAGACTACTTAGAACTCCAGTCCCATATCGAAGGGTAGATACCCTTCCTAAGGAACTACTCTGAAATCTGCTGACACTTCTCTGCCAACCTCCTGTGATGAAAGGCAAAGAATGACTGGGGGATGAGGGAAGTGGGGGAGGTATTTGAGCCTTTGGCTGGGGTGTTTTTGGCTCCTCCTGGTGGCCAGGTTCAGTATTTCCCACAAGTAAGGAATGCAGCTGTGGACTCTCCCTGTATTAAGAAGGAAACTGTACATGGAACTTTCATAAGAAACAATCATAAATAGGTATAAGTATTTCAGACAGTGGTAGAGGTGAGAAATTAAATTCAAAAACACAAGTAATAATATCCCCTCCATATGATAGGGCCAGTGAATGGTATGGTCTCAGGAAAAAAAAATAAAAAAACCTTACCTGTGTATGAAGACTTAATAAGCAGATCTTTCCAGAATTGATAATTTGCCTCACAGAATCAACACTGGTGCCATATAGATTTTTCTCAAACTCTCCAAATTCAATGAACTTTCCAGAAGCATTATCTGATTCAAACATCTGCCGTGAAACAAAGTGATAATCTCTACCAGCCACTTCATTATCTCTCCTACCTCGAGATGTATCTAAAACACAAGAGTTGGAAGGCAGAAAAAAGCATAATAATGACTCTACGATGTACACAGATACAATGTTTTCATATAAGGTGCAGAGACTAATGAGCAGCGCCATTTCTGGCTATAAAAGTTTATGAAATAATTTTGATGACTAATGTAAAAAGGGATATAATATTGCCTTGTTAATAGGGCTATAATGAGAAGAAACATATCTGCACACACTACAGAGCGCACACTATATAATTATTACTTAAAGACTGTGTTCTGAGGGAAGAATGTATTGCAAAAGTATTGGTATATTTTTATTTAGCAGCAACGCAAATGTAGTAAACTAGTTCTAAATAAATCTTGCAGGTTACCTTATATGCCTAACTCTGACTTAAAGGGACATAATACTCATATGATAAACCGCTTGAAAGTGGAGTAGCATAACTATAAAAAAGCTGACATGAAAATATTGCATGAACATCTCTATTAAAAAGGGAAGATATTTTACCGCAAATTTTCTTCAGCTCAACAGAGTAAGTGCTCTGTGAACAGTTAGAGCTGCTCTGAATCTGCAAGTTGAAAAAAAAAAACAAAAAAAACACAATAGGCAATCAGCATCAGCAGTGCTGAGGTCTTGCATAGCTTTATTGTGATCTCATGAGATTTCACAGTAAAATTCCTTAAAATGAATAGGAAAATAACATGACTGTGCCTGCACATGCCAGATGCACACTCCCTTGAAAGTCCTGAGACTAGCATTCTTTACAGTGGGGTGTAAAAACAATATTGAAGTAAATATCTACCTTTTTTACATAGAGATTTTAAGGTGATATTTTCTAGTCGGCTTTTTACAGCTATGCTGCATCACATGCTTTAACATTTGGATATCATGCCCCTTTAAGTAATGTGAAGTCCTTTACTTGAGAATCTTAAAATTTAGAAAGAATAATACACAACTACACAGTTAAGTGCTATGAGAACTACAGTCTAAATGTAGATAGCATTCTAAGATGTTTATGTTATGAGACGGAAGATCTAAAACAATTAAGTACACAAATATCTTTTGGTTGATATATCCACATACAGTGTTTAAGTGTAAAATTAGTTTCAAACTGTAGTAGTTTCCAAAAAACTTCATATTCCAGCTATTTAAAAGTTCCATTGACGAACCACTCTAAAAAGATGTATTAAGGTCATATCCTATTTGAATATGCACAGACTATAAAAGCAATCAAACTAATCAAAATAGCAGGATTCAAAATAAAATGTTTTTAAGCATTTAAAACTATTTGTTTTGCAGGGTTTGCCTATCTAGAGCAGCCAAAGGGTTACATTTCCTTTTAAACCAACTTTATTTTATCCGGCCTTCTTTCCAGTGGCGTCAGGAGCCAGATGTAAATTAAATTTAAATGATCTCTGTGTAGCTTTTAAGACGATTAGGTAAACTGCAACATATAAGAAAAATGCACTTCTGCCTTTCTGAGGCAGCGATAAGAGAAGAATGTTCCGAAGAAAACAAAAAAAAAGATATTCTAGTAAATTTGTATTTCTTAAAGAGTCAGCGATTTAAATAAATTGCTATACGATCTCTATTGTTATATCAGTGTAAGGGATTCTTGTGTTGGCACTTCATGTCATTTACCCAACTTAACTATTCAATAAGTGGATAAAACCAACTTTACTTATTGTATGGGCATAATGATTAACCAATATAGAATTATATGAAATACCTCACTGTTCCAAATATGCTATTACAGCTATGAATATTTCAGAGAAGATTTGTATTTAAAACCAAAAAAAGAAAAATGTTGGAGCGCTAATTCCATATAGGGTACATTATCCTAAACCCTGTGAATGGTGGTAGAGAGATTTTGGACATGCAACAAATTAGTAATGAACATGGGGATCATCAATATCTAATGAAATAAAACCTTTGGGGAGACTAATGGAAAGCTGAAATAACTACATACTATGATAAAAAGCTTTGAGAACTATAGGCTCTAAAGCTAAGTAGGAGTTATTTTAATTGGCATCAGATGTTACTTGTGATCATTAGAATTTCCAGAAGTAGTATACCTGGCATCTAGTGGCAGTATTTTTCTATACAGACTACTCGTGGATACCTGCTTATGGCAATATACCAGGTTAAACTCCACTGTAAGCAACACTGGGGCAAGCAGTAAACCTAAAGTGGGTAACTATAAATCCGAACTGTGGCTTTCTTAAAATATAAAAGCCAAGAGCAGGGGAACAGTACATTTGTTGCACAATCGAAGCAGAAAAATAGGGAAGTGGGAGGTTCTGCTTTCTGGCTACTTGGCCTTACGCTGGAACACCCAGGCAGATTGGCTCTCTGAGGGTCAGCATCAGAGCAGATTTAGCCTTTTTTAGAGCAGAAGTCAGAAACCTTGGTCCCTCAGATGTTTTGGAACTACATTTCCCATAATGCTCAGACAGCCTAAAGAGTGTCTTAGCATCATGGGAAATGTAGTTCCAAAACATATGGGGGGCCCAATGTTGCCGACTCCTGTTATAGACCCTGCAAGAAAACACTAAGCTCTGATACCAGGTTCTATAAATTGAAAATCCATGAGGGTACACACTATTATTGACTGTTCTTTTCTATTCAACACAATCAACAAAGGAACAACATTTAACAGATTTTGATGGCAGACAAGAACAAAAAGGGTCATTGAGCCTGCACAAACGTTTTCTTCTCTTTATGATTCATCATATCATTTTATCCCTCATCACTCATACAAAATGGACCAGGGTAATTTAAAACAACTTTAAAACTGCATAACTGATTGACTTCTTATGTTTGTAATTGTAAATTTATATTACACTGTGCCTTTAACATAGAAGTATTTAAATACACCAAAGTAATCTATATGAATACAATTAAGATAGTTTACTATGTGGATTGGCTCAAAAGAATAAAGCATTAAATTAAAAAGTGATTAAATGATTTTCATCTAAAATATATTTAGTTTCAGGGTCAAATATAGATATGCAAATTTCCCTCTAATTAGAGATGCTGCTCTCAGAAGTGCATAACTGCTTATCACTACATCAGAAACATGCAAGCACAGCCTGTGTTATACACAGAATATTCTAAATCCCTGATCAAAGAACATAAACTCACGTGGTACTGCAGCTGCAAATCTGTCAGGCTCGCTGTTCATTAACCTAAGCCGCAGCTCATTTTGGCCGCAGTTTTGGGGTCCGATAAGAACAATAGGACGTTTTCTATTTGCTGGCTGGTGGTAAAGTGACATCTCTTCATATGTCAAAATTTCTTCATTATCATAATCTCAAGAGAAAAAAGGGAATATTTAATTAAAACAATGTATTACAAACATAACACATATGCTTAAAAATTAGTCTGTTATTGCTATAAATGTTATTAATATAAGATAGGTTTGAACAATGGGCAAAAACAGGATTTTTTTACAAACTAATGTGAAAATTAAACTTCATGATTCAGTCAGAACATGTCATTTTAATAGACTTTACAATTTACTTTAATCATCAAATGTGATACATTCTCTTGGTATCCTTTGCAGAAGAATAAAACTCAGGAGTAGAAACCATTGCTGGGAACTAGCTGAACTTATCTGGCGAGTCAATGACAAGATGCATATATGTGCACCATCTAGCTCCTTGTAGTGAATTGCTGCTCCTGAGCATACCTAATTATATTTCAACAAGAGACACCAAGAGAAGGGAGCATTTTTTTAAATATTTGAATAGACAAACATAGGAAAGTTGTTTAAAATTGCATGCTCTATTAAAGGTGTTTCATTATGTCACCAATTTTAACAAATGGAGGAGGAGAAGATACTAAAAAATTTGATTAATGGGAGATAGACAAACTGCTCAACAGAAAATCGCTCCTCATCTTGTCAACTTGGTTAACTTAAAGGGACAGTCAAGCCAATATTAAATTTTCATGATTAAGTTAGGGCATGAAATTTTAAAACAACTTTCCAATTTACTTTTATCATCAAATGTGCTTTGCTCTCTTGGTAGTTTTGTTGAAAGATAAATCTAGGTAGGCTCAAACTGATTACTAAGCCATTCCTCTTATCTCAGTACATTTTGACAGTTGTTCACACTTAGACAGTGTTAGTTGATGTGTGTCATATAGATAACATTGTGGTCACTACCATAGAATTATTTACGAGTTAGTAGTGACTGGCTAAAATCCAAGTCTGCAGAGGCTTGGAAAGGTAATCACAAAGATAAAAAGTGTATTAAAATAACAGTGTTGGTTATGCAAAACTGGGGAATGGGTAATAAAGGGATCTATCTTTTTAAAACAAACAAAACTTTTCAAGACCCTTTAACTGTAAGGGTGGACCAAAACTGAAAGATATTATCCTCCACATAAGGGACTGTTGAACCTCTGTATAAATGAAAGACAAATAAATATCAAGGCACTCATATCGACATCATTTACAAAGGAATGCACAACCTGTAAGGCTAATATAAAGAAAGACAAGGAACCAAAAGAATTGAAATCTTACTCTCTAAGCAAGCAGAAACTCAACACCCATCAATAAGGACTTGTTGGAACGACTATCCTCATATAGAATTAAATAAATGCTTTTTGGCTTATTCCAATTCTTAAAAAAAAATTAAAAAAAATTACCATCATTTTTGTTAGCATTGTATAATATTTTTTTCCTTTTCTTTTTATTCTTTTTTGCACACCATAGTTTGCCTGTAAAATAAAAAGTAAAAGCATAAAAATGTGCTAGCTTCAGAACAAATGGTGATTTAGAATTGAGTCTATGTACTAAAAGGTGGGGCTAAGTTATATAGAATAGCATCTTAAATTTAATAAAATAAGAAATGAAATATTTAAAATGGAGGAATGCAAAATATGCTAAATTCTGTATAACTAATCTAAGTAATTAAAGGCACAGTCTAGTCAAAAAGTTAGTATACACAATTTTTTTTAAATTATGATTCCAATTGCTATTTTGCTTCTAAGAAATCATTTGACATTTTTACGATTATCCTAACTCGCAAATGAAAAGTTTTGAATGACATAGGTCAGAGATTGAACAGGATCTGTTTTTTTAAACCAGCTAAAAGGCTCGATAACTAGATGAGAAATAGTTAATTTTACTGAGTCTTTGCTTTTATTATTAAACACAAACGGCAATGTACTCAAACCCCATGCTAGTAATCAGTAAGAAAATGAAGGGATGACTTTTCATGGGATACTGAGGTATGGGGCTGATAAAGGAATTCCAGGGACAAAGCCTTGTGAACAGGTATGGGTATATAGCTGACGGAACAAGCTGCAGGGCCAGGGCCTAATGTGTGTGGGGTGACATACCACACTATTCATCTTTAGACCTGAATTTCCATCATAATACATCACTAAAATAAAATATATTACAATACATTCCTTAAATACTTATTTCCCCCCCACCAATTATCTAAAATGAGTCTGGCACACCGGGTCACTGGCACTGTTTGCGTATCTGTATTACCTGGCTTCAGCAGAGTGGGATCATTCTGAAGCTCTCTAATTCTTGCTGAAGATGACAGATTATATCATGAATAAGAGATTGCCTTGCAACTACCACAGTATGATAACTTTTGAAATTGGAATATTAAAACTATGTGGTTTCCTCAGATTTCCATCTAATATATATTCAGATATTTCTAACTGACCTGATTTCTCTGGCTCTTTATCCTCTTCAATTGTCTGCTTCATTGCTTCTCTCTGCTGCTGGAAACTTTTTCCTTTGGAGAAAAAAATAAAAATTATTATTAATGGGAGTAAATTTGCAAGACAAAAATAAAAAAAGATAGTAATAAGGAGGTTTAAGCTACAAATGACATCCATCCTACACCCATCAAAGATGCATTACATTATTACACAAGCCAAAGAAACCTCTAGATATAACCATGAAAGAACAAGATTTTATCCCGCCTATAGATCAATAAGATGATAACCAGTAGTAATATGTTACCTGGTACAAGTCCTGCTAAAGGCTGATTATCTTCATCCCCATCTCTATAGGCCTGCCACCAGTTAGGGTCATCCTGACTAATTACATGTAGAATGTCACCCTTCTGGAAAGAGAGGCCCAACTCTCTGCATGGGACATATGGGTCATCAGAGGGATCATAGTCAAAATGCGCTTTTACATGAACCTAAGAAATACACAAAAAGAGTCACATACATTACATTGTGTGAAAAACATAATTGATGTAAGAACTTACCTGATAAATTCATTTCTTTCATATTGGCAAGAGTCCATGAGCTAGTGACGTATGGGATATACAATCCTACCAGGAGGGGTAAAGTTTCCCAAACCTCAAAATGCCTATAAATACACCCCTCACCACACCCACAATTCAGTTTAACGAATAGCCAAGTAGTGGGGTGATAAAGAAAGGAGTAAAAAGCATAAAAAAGGAACTGGAAATATAATTGTGCTTTATACAAAAAAACAACCACCATAAAAAGGGTGGGTCTCATGGACTCTTGCCAATATGAAAGAAATTAATTTATCAGGTAAGTTCTTACATAAATTATGTTTTCTTTCAAGTAATTGGCAAGAGTCCATGAGCTAGTGGCGTATGGGATAGTAATACCCAATATGTGGTACTCCACAGAAGAGTCACTAGAGGGGGAGGGATAAAAATAAAAACAGCTATTTTACTCTAAAAAAAATTAAATCCACATACAAAAAAATAAGTTTTTCTCATAATTGAAAAGCAAAAACTTAAACATAAGCAGATGAATCAAACTGAAACAGCTGCCTGAAGAACTTTTCTACCAAAAACTGCTTCCGAAGAGGCAAATACATCAAAACGGTAGAATTTAGTAAAGGTTTGCAAAGAAGACCAAGTTGCTGCTTTGCAAATTTGATCAACTGAAGCTTCATTCTTAAAAGCCCACAAAGTGGAGACTGATCTAGTAGAATGAGCTGTGATTCTCTGAGGCGGAGCCTGACCCAAATAAGCCTGATGAATCAAAAGCTTTAACCAAAATGCCAAGGACCTTTCCTAGAACCAGAAAAGACAACAAATAGACTAGAAGTCTTCCTGAAGTTTAGTAGCTTCAACATAATATTTCAAAGCTCTTACAACATCCAGAGAATGTAAGGATTTCTCCAAAGAATTCTTAGGATCTGGACAAAAAGAAGCAGGTAAAAATTTAAATGAAGTCCGCAAAACTGCTTTATCCTGATGGAAAATCAGACAAGGAGACTCACAAGAACGAGCAGATAATTTGGAAACTCTTCGAGCAGAAGAGATAGCCAAAAGGAACAACACTTTCCAAAAAAGTAATTTAATATCCAAAGAATGCATAGGCTCAAAAGGAGGAGCCTGTAAAGCCTTCAAAACCAAATTAGGACTCTAAGAAGGAGAGATTGATTTAAAGGGACAGAATTTTTTTTGTTTTAAAAGATAATCCCTTTATTACCCATTCCCCAGTTTTGCATAAACAACAGTTATATTTATATACTATTTACCTCTGTGATTATCTTGTATCTAAGCCTCTGCAAACTGCCCCTTTATTTCAGTTGACTTGCAGTTTAGCCAATCAGTGCTGGCTCCCAGATAACTTCACGAGCATGAGCACGGTGTTATCTATATGAAACACATGAACTAATACCCTCTAGTGGTGAAAAACTGTTAAAATGCATTCTGAAAAGAGGTGGCCTTCAAGGTCTAAGAAATTAGCATATGAACCTCCTAGGTTAAGCTTTCAACTAAGAATACCAAGAGAACAAAGCAAAATTGGTGATAAAAGTATATTGGAAAATTGTTTAAAATTACATGCCCTATCTGAATCATGAAAGTTTATTTTGAACTAGACTGTCCCTTTAATGACAGGCTTGATACAGACCAAAGCCTGTACAAAAAAGTAAATATCAGGAAGCTTAGCAATCTTTCTGTGAAATAAAACAGAAAGAGCAGATTTGTCCCTTCAAGGAACTTGCAGACAAACCTTTATCCAAACCATCCTGAAGAAACTGTAAAATTCTAGGAATTCTAAAAGAATGCCAAGAGAATTTATGAGAAGAACACCATGAAATATAAGTCTTCCAAACTCGATAATAAATCTTCCTAGAAACAGATTTACGAGCCTGTAACATAGTATCAATCACCGAGTCAGAGAAACCTCTATGACTAAGCACTAGGCGTTCAATTACCATACTTTTAAATTTAATGTTTTGAGATCCTGATGGAAAAACGGACCTTGAGACAGAAGGTCTGGTCTAAAAGGAAGTGGGCCAAGGTTGATCGCGTCCGATGCTGCAGTCATGAGACCTAAAACTTCTATGCACATAGCCACTGAAGGGAATGATTGAGACTGAAGGTTTCGAGAAGCTGAAACCAATTTCATTTGTCTCTTGTCTGTCAGAGACAGAGTCATGGACACTGAATCTATCTGGAAACTTTAAAAGGTGACCCTTGTCTGAGGAATCAAGGAATTTTTCGGTAAACTGATCCTCCAACCATGTCTTTGAAGAAACAACATTAGTTGATTTGTGTGAGATTCGGCAGAATGTAAAGACTGAGCTAATACCAAGATATCGTCCAAATAAGGAAACACCGCAATACCCTGTTCTCTGATTACAGAGAGTAGGGCACAGAGAACCTTCGAAAAAATTCTTGGAGCTGTCGCTAGGCCAAATGAAAGAGCGACAAATTGGTAATGCTTGTCTAGAAAAGAGAGCGTCAGAAATCGATAGTGGTCTGGATGAATAGGAATATGAAGATATGCATCCTGTAAGTCTATCGTGGACATATAATGACCTTGCTGAACAAAAGGCAGAATAGTCCTTAGTCACCATTTTGAAAGTTGGCACTCTTACAAAATGATTCAAAATTTTCAGATCTAGAACTGGCCTGAATGAATTTTCTTTCTTTGGGACAATGAATAGATTTGAATAAAACCCCAGACCCTGTTCCTGAAAAGGAACTGGTATGATTACCCCTGAAAGCTCTAGATCTGAAACACACTTCAGAAAAGCCAAAGCCTTCACTGAATTTGCTGGAACGTGCGAGAAAAAATCTTCACAGGAGGTCTTACTCTGAATCCTATTCGATACCCTTGAGAGACAATACTCTGAATCCACTGATTTTGGACAGAATCTACCCAAATGTTTTGAATTTTTTTTAATCTGCCCTCCACCAGCTGAGCTGGAATGAGGGCCGCACCTTCATGCAGACTTGGGGGCTGGCTTTGGTTTCTTAAAAGGCTTGGATTTATTCCAACTTGAAGGTGGTTTCCAATTGGAACCAGATTCTTTGGGGGAAGGATTGGCTTTCTGTTCCTTATTCTGTCGAAAAGAACGAAAACTATTAGAAGCTTTAGATTTACCCTTAGATCTTTTATCCTGAGGCAAAAAAACTCCCTTCCCCCAGTGACAGTTGAATTAATTAAATCCAACTGAGAACTAAATAAATTGTTACCTTGGAAAGAAAGATAGTAATCTAGACTTAGATACCATGCCAGCAGTCCAATATTTGAGCCACAAAGCTCTTCTAGCTAAAATAGCTAAAGACATAGATTTTACATCAATTTTGATTATATCAAAAATAGCATCACAGATAAAATGATTAGCATGTTGAAGCAAGCGAACAATGCTAGACAAATCAGGATCTGTTTCCTGTTGCGCTAAGCTTTCCAACCAAAAAGTTGATGCAGCTGCAACATCAGCCATATATATAGCAGGCTTAAGAATATAGCCAGAAAATAAATAAGCTTTCCTTAGATAAGATTCAAGTTTCCTATCTAAAGGATCCTTAAAAGAAGTACTATCTTCCATAGGAATAGTAGTACGTTTGGCAAGAGTAGAAATAGCCCCATCAACTTTGGGGATTTTTCACCAAAACTCCAATCTAGCTGCTGGCAAAGGATACAACTTTTAAACCTAGAAGAATGAATAAAAGAAGTACCAGGCCTATCCTATTTTTTTTAACTCATATCAGAAATAGCATCAGGAACTGGAAAAACCTCTGGAGTAACCACAGGTGGTTTATAAACAGAATTTAAACGTTTATTAGTTTTAGTAACAAGAGGACTAGATTCCTCAATATCCAAAGTAATCAACACCTCTTTTAACAAGGAACGTATATACTCCATCTTAAAGAAATAAGTAGATTTGTCAGTGTCAATATCTGAGGTAGGATCTTCTGAATCAGATAGATCCTCATCAGAGGAGGATAATTCAGTATGTTGTTGGTCATTTGAAAATTCATCAACTTTATGAGAAGTTTTAAAAAGACATTTTACGTTTATTAGAAGGCGGAATAGCAGACAAAGCCTTCTGAATCGCATCAGCAACAAAATCTTTTATATTAACAGGGATATCATGTACAATAGATGTTGAAGGAACAACAGGCATTGTACTAGTACTGATCGATACATTATCTGCATGTAAAAGCTTATCATGACAACTGTTACATACTACAGATGAAGAAATAATCTCCACTAGCTTACAACAGATACAATTTGCTTTGGTAGAACTGTTATCAGGCAGCAGGATTCCAACAGTTGTTTCTGAGACAGGACCAGATTGAGACATCTTGCAAATGTAAGAGAAAAAAACAACATATAAAGCAAAATGATCAATTTCCTTATATGGCAGTTTCAGGAATGGGAAAAAAATGCAAACAGCATAGCCCTCTGAGCATAAAAAAAGGCAAGAGGCATATAGGAAGTGGTGTTTAAATAACTAAATTATTTGGCGCGAAGTATGACGCACAGCGCAAAATAATTTTCTTTGCCGCTAACAACATCCGGAAATGACAACTTGCGTCATAGCAGACGCAACCTTGTGCAAGGAAACCTGGCGTCAACTAAGACGCCGGAAATGACGAATTTGCGTCACCGAACGTACCTTTCGCGCCAAAAATATTCTTGAGCCAAAAAGGACGCTATAAAAAAAAAAATCAGCATTTTGCGACCTCGCAAACCTTATTTTGCCCGTGAAATTTAATAGAAAAAAAAGTAAATTTAAAGAAAAGACTACACCCCAGGTAAGAACTTCCTAAATATGTTTCCCAGTTTTGAAACTGATAGTCTGCAAAAGGAAATGTACATAAACCTTACTCATGGCAAATATTAAGTACAATGCATATATTAAAAACTTTATATTAATACATAAAGTGCCAAACCATAGCTGAGAGTGTCTTAAGTAATGAAAACATACTTACCGAAAGACACCCATCCACATATAGCAGATAGCCAAACCAGTACTGAAAATGTATCAGTAGATGTAATGGAATATGAGAGTATATTGTCGATTTGAAAAGGGAGGCAGGAGATGAATCTCTACGACCGGTAAAAGAAAACCTATGAAAAGATTTCCTGTGAGGAAAACCATAGAATCAATAGGTGATACTCCCTTCACATCCCTCTGACAAACACTGTACTCTGAGAGGAAACGGACTTCAAAATGCTGAGACGCGCATATCACAGAAGAAAATCAAGCACAAACATACTTTACCACCTACATAGGGAGGCAAAGTTTGTAAAACTGAATTGTGGGTGTGGTGATGGGTATTTACAGGCATTTTGAAGGTTGGGAAACTTTGCTCCTCCTGGTAGGATTGTATATCCCATACGTCACTAGCTCATGGACACTTGCCAATTACATGAAATAAATAGGATTTTGTACTTACAATAAAATCCCTTAACTCATGTTCATTGTTACAGCACATGGAGCATATATTTCTTGGGTTCATATCCAGCCACCCCTTGGAGAATGCAGAAACATCAAACAAACTGTTTAACATAGTATCTTATCCTAGACTTACCCTACTTGTAAAGGAAGAGGACAGGTTGAAGCAAAGAAAACCCCCCAGCAATAAACAAGGAATGGTGGCTCTTTATGTATTGTCAATCAAATCTTAAAGGGTTTTAAATAGTTCTAAAAGGTTAATGGTTTGAAAGTACTAAAATACAATTTTCTTTCTAGTTTATCCTCACACATGAACCAGGGGCACTTTCTTGACAATTGTATCCATACCATATCAGTGACAAATCACCATATGGGTATTTGTATATAACTCCTAGGGGGAAAATTAGCAACCAATAACTGGAAAATTCTATCAAAAGTCTCAGCAGAAATCATGTTGGAGCATACAAAGTCAACCAAGTGTACTCTTCATTCAATTGCTCGAAAAATGCCTCATAGCAAGATGCTCACAAGTTTCTTTAGTGAGAACATAGAAAATGAATTTCCACCTCTGGGTGTATAATAATGTTAAGAGACATATGTTTGAAATAATTAGATGACTAGAAACAAGGACATAACAGGCATGACAAATCTAAGCAGAGAAAACATACATGAGTCAAGAGATATGCATGCAGGGAAAGACAGGTGAATGAACAAAGCCTGGGAACCAAGGTATTCAAGGCTACAATTGGGCAAAGAGATTTTCTTCAAAGGTCACGTGAGATTTTTTTTAGGTTAGACATTATGAGCCTTGCCAAAGAACTCGGAGTTTAGAAAAAAAAGAAAAGATGAAAATAGTAGTCTATCCCCAAAATAAAGCTTATATTCCATTCTGCACAGGTCAAGGTACTGGAGAATTCCCACAATGCAGCACTACCGCATATGCCTTCATCAATGATATATATGACATTGCCTGATTGCACCAG